>NC_056747.1:983975179-984292679 GCF_019279795.1 Protopterus annectens
AGCTAAGCGATGGGCACACCCCTGCACCTATGGATAGCTGTACTCGGATTTAAGAAAAATATAATGGGTTTTCTTCGGTTTATCTATATGTACTGCTGCTGTTGTACACATGGGGGACTATTTGTGGGGATATGCTGACACCTATGAGTGGCCTCGCTCATTTATTTCCACTTTCTGCTGTTCTACTTTGCAGGGGCGTGTTTATTCTGAGAGCTCTGTTCTCAGATACTCCTCCTGCACTCGTATATGCTCTGTGTATGCCTAGGAGGTCGGGCAGTGCACCTTCATTAATATGCATGGCGTGCTGCTGTCCTGCTCCTAAGCGGACGCTTCCGTGCAGGACTAGACTAGTCCTGCACAGAAGATTAGTAAATCCGGAGGTTGGGTTCAGATCCTTCGTAAAATTTATATTAACACAGATCCTATTATTCTAGCAGTGTTTATATTTCATTTATAATATCAGTATTTAAAATCTGTCCCAATTTTATGACCTTTGTCACCCCATTATTTTAGGTTTTGTCCAGATTTCTTGCTATAAAAAGTTGAGTGGCATGATCAGTATGAGGTTATTATTTTTCATCTGGCACCTTTGAATTTATTTATTTCATACCCAATATTTTTGCTTGGCTCATTGTGACTGTTTAGCTTGTTTATCATATATTGAAACTTATCTGGTCCTGCTATTGTTTTTTTATATTATATGCTTGCTGCTCTGCCTTTATAGAATTATTTGTTTTAAAATGTCATCTGTAGAAATATAATGATTGTAGCATAATTATGATTTGTCTATCATAGTTGAAGTCAAATGGTGATAGAGTAAGGATCTGTGCACATTTTTTTTATTATTTATATGGCTTATCTTATGCTTTTCTCTTATAGTGACTATTATTGTATTTATTGTTTGCTTGTGTATATGTATGTGCATGAATATCCCCCGGATTTACTAATCTTCTGTGCAGGACTAGTCTAGTCCTGCACGGAAGCGGCCACTTAGGAGCAAGATGGCAGCAAGCCATGCATATTAATGAAGGCACGCTGCCTGACCCCCTAGGCATACATGGAGCGTGTATGAGTGCAGGGGGCATGTCTGAGAGCAGAGCACTCAGAATAAATATGCCCCTGCAAAGTAGAACAGCGGAAAGTGGAAATAAATGAGCGAGGCCGCTCATAGGTGTCCGCATATCACCAACAACAGTCCCCCATGTGTACAACAGCAACAGTACATATAAATAAACCGAAGAAAACCCGTCATATTTATCGTAAATCTGAGTACAGCTAACCGTAGGTGCGCGGGTGTGCCCATCCCTTAGCTGCGGTTAAAGCAGCTGAAAAGGCCGAAGAGGATAACAAGGAAGATATATGCAACTGAAGCAACACAGCAATAGTGTAGTGGGCAGAGTGTCTGCGTAACAAGCAGGCATTCCTGGTTCGAGTCACACTGCAGCACATACCATTTTCCATGCGAAATCTGTATATGAATGTTTTTTCTTCTCATATATTTCCTGTATAACCTACTAAATAACATTAAATGTGAACGGGACGACTGTATTAATAAGGTACTAGTAAGCAGGTGTAAGCACAGATAAGCAGTAGTAAGCATATATAAGCACTAGTAAGCATGTGTAAGTGTGTTTGCGCAGGGGTAAGCATTACCTACACAGATTAAGCAAAGTAGAAGCTAGCTGAGTGTTAGAAACTGTGACCGGAGGTTAGCAGTGCTTAGCTCTGCACAAACCTGCGCACACCCACGTACAACCGCTTTAATGTGCCGTAATCACTCAGTACCCAACAGCCCATGTTCTGCCCAGCAACAAAATAAGCAGCTCCTGCAAAGCTCAAACCAAGGACCCTGCACACCATAGACAAAGGGAATTACCACTAATCCATGATAAATACAAATAAAGTTGACTTGTCAGAAACATATCATCCAGTCCAGTCATGCAACAGCACAGGGAATGTAGACCTACAGCTAGATGGACGTGTGTGTGCAAATATATTACTATCTAAACGGATACAACATATCCATAGATGTAGTCACATATATATATTCACGTATTTATATATAAAACTATCCACATATGTGTATATATATATATATATATATATATATATATATATATATATATATATATATATATATATACACACAAATATATGAACAGATATACATGCAAATACCGACAACTACACATATATATGTCAACATCCATACGTCCACATATACACAGCAAATTACACATATGTACGCAGAGAAATGTCCCCATAGGTATATATGGACATAGTTAGAAATATGTAAGCAAATATATACACCCACAGAGGTATATATCGCCACACATCTGTAGATAGCAATGGTAGATTAACAGACACATACATGTCCACATACGAATTGGCATACCCCCCGCCCAGACAAACATGACTGCCATGCAAAACACTATCAAGCTCAATGAAATGTATGTGTGTCATTGAAATAGGGATTTAAATTAGTCCTCAGTCATGTTCCACATGTTGACATCACATCCCCCTCTCCCCCACCGGCTAGGCAGCCCGAGCAGTACAGGCCCATCCAAACAAGGCCATCCATGAGCCATACATGCATTACTCACAGTTCTGCTTCCTCCCACCCGCTGCACACACACAGCCAGCATCTCAACCCTGGTTACCAGCATGTAGCTACCACACCACTACACATTGCCCCCCTCCACACTCCTCCCCTTGGGACCCATCTCTTATGTTGTCTCCACCGAAGTATCCTAGGTCTGGCACATGCCGTAGTCCATGCACATAGCCATGGGTACCTATGTAACTCTGGATGTAGACGAAAGTTGTATGCCCAATGTTCGGGCTGTCCCACATGGGATGAATGATAACCTGGTACTAGCAATAAATTTCATGTGTGACTCTGTGTACACTAACAGATTTAGTTGTAGGTATTGCAAAGCATACGTGACACACAAGGTTCGCCGGTATGCACACGAAACAGTACCCAGCAATAACAGGCAACATGACAGGATATGTAGCTAAATATGTAGAGGTATGTGTGTGTATATATACCCATAACTACATGGAAATATACCTCTCCCTCTCTGTAGTACAAATGTGTACATACATAGACAGACATATATAAATACCCACATATAGATATATACATATGCAGCTACCCATACATCCACATCGTTTTTTAAATGTGTATGTATATATATATATATATATATATATATATATATATATATATATATATATATATTCATATATATACAGCAATATATAGATATATTTATGCATACATATGCAGATATATATATATATATATATATATATATATATATATATATATATATATATATATATATATATATATATATATATATATATATATATATATATATATATATATATATATATATATGTGTGTGTGTGTGTGTGTGTGTGTGTGTGTGTAAATATACACAGATATGTAGCTAGGATATGATACAGCTGTTAAGGATTACATATGTTCACAGGCCATGCCAATGGGGGTGAGGGGCCCAATCAACAAACGTGTAACACGTAGCATCAACTCCCCACCCCCAGCTAGACAGGTGAAACATATAAACACACAATAAAAGTAAACAAACCACTGCTTCCCGGACTACAGGCAGGATACTACCAGTGAGAGAGATCCACCAAGTCTAATCTTGAAACAAAGACAAGAATGTCCCTTGTGGGACAAGCCAAAAATTATATGGCTAGTCGGCTTTCCAGCCATTACACAGATAATGTACGTCAGGGCATGCATGTACCCAGACCACAAGGTTGGGGAAGCCTGGGCAAGACAACATAAGTGATGGGTCCCAAGAAGTGGGGAGTGGGCAATGTGTAATGGTGTGCCCTGCACCCAGAGTAAGGAAGAGTGCCGAAGAGGAGGTGTGAGTGGGGAACTATGGGTATGTAATTATGGGCCTAGGCGTGCAGGTGTTGGCTGGAGCAGTTCTATGTAGACCGCCCCAGGGATGTAAGCAATAGTGTGCATTGGGCAGACCCGACACCTAATGAGCAGCCATGCCTGGTACATGTCCCACAGCAGCAATGTCTAATTTACATGGCAAAGGATGGTATAACGAAATGTCTTGTTGCAAACCCAGTAAACGACACCAAAGAACACATGGTCGCAACACCCCACTGTATGCATGTAAGCCAAACTAATTGGCACCACAAGGTATTATTGCTGTCCTCACCTGTCCTACCCCCAAATGCAGGGTATATAAACAGCTGTCACTGTAGAAGAAATGGCCAGCTGTGGACCTTCCCGTCAGCCATCCTGCACATCCCTGGACATGTCCCCTACTATCAGCCCCTCTGCGTGGCCCAATAACACCACTTACTTATCGACCGCTGTTTCATTCCTAGTAATGTTCACAGTCACAAGTAGGTGACATCCTCTACACAACTATATTGGCAGAATCTGGAACCCCCCAACCCAGGTGTATTACCTCAGCTGTCCCACATGACACATGTAAATAACACATGAAGGGAAAATTCAATCACACTTGGGTCACCACCTGCTCAACACCTGGCGAAGTCCACCCTCCCCAACTAGCACTCCATACCCCTATACCAACTACTGAGACTGACACCTCTTGTCCTGCCTCACATACATAGCCCAACACCATGCAAACCTGCACTACTGCTCTCCCACCAATCAGTCGAACAGCCTACTATACAGTTAAAAAGCCCCCCCCTACACCGACCCACCTACACCTTCACTATTCACATCTACTCTACAACAGAGGTATGGCATAACTAAACCTAACCCAAATACCTGAGTGTAACCTATCCAGAACTACTAAACTGGAATCCCACTTCACCTTACACTGACCTTCGTGACCAGTCATACCTGACATGTACACCTGACATAACCATGTATAATACTGACATGTTCATGAAGTAGCGTGGGGGTATGCAACAGCAAGCGGGAGTATGCCTGTTTGGGCAGCGGTAAGCAATGTCCACACTGGTTAAGCAATGTGGAGACCAACCCAGTGTAAGATGCCATAACTGGAGGTCAGCAAGTTTGAGCCTCGAGCACACCAGCGTATACCCACCTGCACTTCCCCCACAGTGCCTTAGGCATGCTGTAGCCCACAGCCCTTGTCATGGCCAGTAACATCATAATCAGCACTCCCAGGTTCCCACCCCCCCACCCTGCACACTATAGTCCAAGTGAGTTACCACGAAGGCATGGCAGATATGCAATCAGCTGCTGTTATCACAAACATATCATCCGGCACAGTCAGTCAACAGTATAGGAAATGTATGTAAGTATGTAGATTAATACCAGCAAACATATGCACATTGCTCGATCACAGTATTCCGAGCAGTCTATGAGTATCAATAAACAGTGCCTATCCACACTGTCCATACTGTGAGAACAGTAGTCTTGTATAATACTGAAGAAAGGAATGGAAAACGGGGCACACCGTGGGGGCGTGCTTCATCTGTGGAAGTGGGAGATGAGGCTGGTCCAGTGTGTGAGCAAACAGCTGCTTCTCAAACCCCTGGAAGGATGCTACAAGTGCGAGAAACAGTGTAGACCAGCAAAGGCTACTCGTGACACAACAACAGGTCGTCCCTGGCGGGATGCACCTGACTTTGTGGGTCACAATGATGTCTCCACCAGTATCGGAGGAGGATCAAGGGAAGGCTCGAATGTACATGGACTAAATGGATGAAGAGCCTGCAGAAGGTTGTGTTGAGACAGTAAAATGGAGGAGTACCGAGACGTGCAGAGAGGGAAATGTGTGGAGGTGTGGTATGGCAGGGCTAGCAACTAGAGAATGGATGGATGCTGTGTACATGGAGCTCGGGGGCCAGGGAAAGGGAGCATGGGTATGACATTAAGGTAGAAATATGCAAATTAAGCAGAACTGCAACAGTGTAGTGGGCAGAACATCCGCCTAACATGCATGCATCCCCAGTTCGAGTACCAGTACAGCACATTCTATTTTCCATGTGAAATCGGTATATCAACATAACCTAATAAATGATATTTATACTCTAACAGGAGTACTGCATTACATATAGACCCAGTCACTATTCAAAGGACATGAGACGGCACACAGGTATGTATACACAGACAACCTTTAATGGTGCATTTTACAATATTGTATGCCATTACTTACAGCACAAATATTTGGACTTGTTTAATCAGTAAGGAATTAAAAGCCCACACAAAAAAGTAGATGCAGACAGTGTGGATATATAACATACTATGCTGTCCAGGCCAAGCCCATCAATTCGTACAACTGTAGACAAAGGATTTGCTGTCAAGATAGGTAACAATAAACAATAACAAATGTAGTTTAGCAGCCACCAGTTACACCCTGTAATCAAGGCCTAGGGGGACACTTATTACCTGTGCTAATGTCTATTTATCTGTCACATGTATGGACCCTGACAAACAAATGTCGTGGGTGTCGATGATATGACTGGGATGATAGCAGGAATGCTAGCAGTAAATAATGATAGGCCAATACCGAACAACCCCTAACCGTATCACAGCAGTACAAAGCCGGCCATATATGTGGAGGACAGAGGCAGGAACACAGGGCCATACTCGTAATATTGCTGTTAAACACCCTGCAAATTGCTGGTGTTACAGGATTCGTTACAACATACCCTTATGCAGGAATAACACATCAGGAACACAAATGGAAGTAGTCATGTACTGATATCATGCAACAGACAGATTGCAGGGGATATATCTAGGACAAGACCTGTGCAGTGCACAGGCAAAAGCAAACAGACAATCCACTGGCCATCATGTGGCTAGGCCTACTGTTGAGAGCTATGCAGACAGACTGAATTCCATCATAAACTACTATGTACACACAAACACTGCAAGACCAGCAATATACAATGTACATAACAACACTACTCACTTTGTCTGTAGGTCTGGAACTTCTTAAGATTGTGTAGTTGCCCTGTATCTGCAAGCCCTGCTGTAATAGGTACTGCATCCTGCCGTCTGTAACACTGCTGCCCACATACAAGAAGGATGTCCTCCATACTGGAAAGGTGAAGGGACAACGCCCACATGAGTAAGCAATTTATAGTACTGAGTTGCCATGACAATGATTAACTGAATCACTACACAGCTGGCTGCATGCAGCAGAGCCCATCACCTAATCATGTGCGTCACCTACAAAAGCCATGCTGCAATCCATTCAAACCAACTCATTCACTCTACTGGAGAGGGAGAGAGACAGAGAGAGAAAGGGAAAAAAAAGAAAAGATAAAATGAAACTCACACACAGTGGGAAACCAAGACCTACACGCCAAAACCGGGAAGGCGTCACACCCGTCCAAAAAATAAGAGGTATGTAAAACATAACTGTATGTAATTTAATTAGCATGTGGTATAGATTAATAGGATATATGATGTTGAATGTTTGATATGTGCCATCTGTAGTTGTCCCTGTAATGATGTCCCACTGAACAACTGCTCTGGACAATAAATGTCTGTCCCTGTAAGCAGTGGGATATACCCACCAACCGTGCAGATCAGCAATGAATGACAAAGATGTCAGCCATAATATCTGCACATGTTATGTAAGTGTGGACAATAGCTGGTGGTGGAAGTACTGCTGTCATGATAGACACATGGGTGTCAGAGCACACCACTTGCAGAACAGTCATGCTAATGTGTAATGTAGCATGCACAAATGCTATAGGTGTGCAATAGGTGTACCAGCAATCTCACACCATATTTACCAGCCTAATGTTAGTCTGTGTTCACATGTGGCACCTGTCTGTGTTGCAGCAAGGCAGAACAGTGCAGCTGTGAATGGATGACAGTTACAGAATGTGGACCAGATGTCTGTATGTACTCCACATATCTGTGTGATACAGAATATGACGTGTATGTGTACAGATACACAGACACTCATATAGACATAGGTATATCAACAACGTTCAACATATATCTACACATATATGTACATAGATGTATATTTATACACATATATATATAGTGGCATTGACAATGGTATACAGGTGAAATAGTCTGTAAAAGGCCAGCAAAGATAAGTATCCCCACAGGAAACATGGCTACAAACACATAGCACAAAATGTAGCACATACACAGCACAAAGCTTGGTATAATACAACATATGTCCCAATGGTAGGTAAGCAGCTGACATAACAATTGCAGACTGTGAACAGTTTGTTGTAGCTGATATGGTGGGAGGAGACAAATATGTGCATTAAGAACTATGGCAACCCTGCTGTATGGGTGGCTCAGACCTGTTTCCATCTTTATGTCTTCCAGGAAACATGTCACATAGTCATCTTCCTGCATATAGCGCTGCTGAGACAGAGATCATTATCGACCACCTGGTACAGCATTATGAACTGCTGTTTGGGCAGAAACCCATGACCAGCAGGAGAGGGCCGCCCCATCGAATGAGTTAATCCACAGGGTCAATGATGTCAGACTGCATAACTGCAGCTATGAGCAGGTCCGGCATCATTGCATTGACCTGCTTTGCAATGTACATCAGCATGCAGCTGCCGTAAGGGGGGGGCAACCTCACAACAGGGGGGGGCAACTCACCCATCCACCCCGCCCATCCACCCCTCACCCATGTGGAGGAGCTTCTCAGCAGCCTTGTGGCACCTGGCCGCCTGTAGCATCAACACCTGGCAGGGCACATCTTGGAGGTGGGTGCCAATGGCACACCAGCTGAGGAGCATGCAGGTAAGACCCCAGGACACATTGGTACCCCACTCTTGTGTATGCATCTGCATCTGTGCAGGTGCATCATGCAAAACTGAGATTTCATATACATAGTCTGATGCTGTGTAGTAGTAATAAACAGTTGTGTTTAAGCTGTAATATTGTGCAATTCTACTGTTGATGTAATGTAATGCTGCACTCACCTTTTATGAATGCCACAGCTGTGGCCACTGACATCAGCTTTCTCACACTTCTATGTAGGTCTCTCCAGGATACCACCATGGCAGCAGCCTGTAGCTGGTGAGTATGGTTCATGTTCATGCATGATGATAAACTGGGCATGTAATAGCTATGGGATATCCCATGCACATGTCTAACACACCTACCCATACTGCATGCTGTACATGTTCACATTTTGTTGCTGTGCAATGCACTGCATCACAGTAGAGACCATGCTGGGGTATCGGAAGGGTACAACAGACACATGCAAGATAACTAACATCCTGTCAATGCACAATGTGTCCACAGGGGTGTGAAGTGTGGCAGAACACATAGTAGGGACATGTGTGACTCAACACCGCCATGGCTGCAGCTGCACACAATCAGGTTAAGTAAATGTTGCAGACGTAACCCTGACCCCACAGCACTCATGACAGCAGTGTGTGCACTCCAAGGGATGTGCACATGAGTAGACCTTGCAAACATGCAGAGGTCTGGGACATTTGTAGGGCCCCCCCCCCACAGCCATGGTAAGGTCCACTGGTTGTCAGTGTAATAGTCATGTACTGGTCATACATGCACTGCTGATGTTGTGATCTGTAACACAGACATCAGGCATCCACAACTGATAGCTGTTTACATATCATCCCAGGTATGAGTTGCGACAACACATAGGGGCTGTGACCATTGCAGCTGACATAACTGACACAGTACTACAGATGCATCAATGGTTTCTACACCTGCGAGGTATGGTGCACAGTACAAGGAAGGGTGCACAACAGGTCCACAGTGACACTTTGTACATGGATGCAGTGTTAACATGGGGAAGGGCAATCACCCACCAACACAGCCCATACCTCACACACATGTATAATGCCGCTAGCATGAAGTCACTATAGTTACACTACATGCTGTTGAACACCATATGTAATGCATGTTGACAGAAGGGTAATGAGAGGACTGTGTGTACAAATGTTGTGCAAATCCACATATAGGAGTGTGGTGTGTGTGTGTGTGTGTGTGTGTGTGTGTGTGTGTGTGCATGTGTGTGCGTGTGTGTGTGTGTATGTGTGTCTCGATTGTGTTTGTAAGTGCAATCCAGTGGAGTGTGGACAATGCATGCCACATTGTGTGTGTGTGTGTGGGGGGGGGGGGGGGTCCATGTATGCACAGGTGATAGTGGGATTGACCATGTGGCAGTTCTTCCCCTTGGGACTGTGCTGTATATGGAGTGAGACATTGGACACCAGGACAACCTGTCAGGTATGTGAACACAGGACAGCTGATAGCATAACAAGGTCTGTAGCATGGAGCATCCATTGGGAGGTGCTGTACATACCAAGTATACACATCATATTGCCAGCAGCAGATAGGTAACCAGCTACCCACATATGCAGCACTACAAATTAAATGGGGTATTACCACATCACATCAGTGAGTGTATCCAGGTAGTACTGTTGTCCGCATGATGAGTCACTTATGCAGCAGATGTGGCATGGACTGAGCAAGACTATAGTATGATGCTCTGGTGTGTGACATATGTAGTGAATGTAGCAGCCCAACCATATAGGGGCCTTGTACACCATTACTGCTCATACACAGGGTAATACAGGGGTGACAGCAGTGAGGCCATGTACAACCTACTTCACCCAAGTCAGGGAGGTGATGGAGTAACAGGTCAGGTGTTGTAACCATACGTGTAGGCATGGAGAGGAATGATATGTTAATGGGCAGTAGTGATGTGTGTATATTAGCAAGTGCCTTGCAGGATGGGGAACATATGTAACTGAATGTGGGACTGTCTGTACACCGAAGGAAAGTGAGGTAGTAAGGTGGCTGTCAGTGTGAGTGTGTGGAAGTGTGTGTACTGTTAAGCAATGCTGTACAGATCTTAACGTGTGTATTTGTTTCCCCCACAGGTGGTGAAGTGGGTCAGGGTCTCTCCTGCACCCAATCTGAGGTAGGTGTCCCTACAGACACCAATGATGATGATGGTACAGGTGAGGCACAGGTGGGGTTGTCAGAGGCTGACACTGCGCCATGTATCATCACCCTCCTAGCCACCCTAAGTGCACACACAGGTGCAGTGCCCTTACAAACCCCATCACATGTGGCCATAGCAGAGGGGCAGTTGGCACTTGGTGGCAATGACCAGGAAAGTGTGGTGTCCATGCCAACTGTGTTGGGTCGCAGTCGGCATAGCCAGATGTCTGGAAGGCCACCACATTGGTAGATGTACCATGGTGCTTGTGGGAGGGCTGAAGGTCATCATGCCTCTGGCAGAGGTTCCACAACTGGTACCACCAGGAGCATGTTTCAGGCTGTAATGGAGGCACAGGTACGTATGAAAATGCACACCAGACAGGGCCTGAGGCTGCAGATAGCATGGATAGATGGTATGATGAGGTGGTTGGTCTCCTCGACCGTGGTATATTTGTGCTAGAACGTGTGGTGGGAGTGGTGCAACAGCTGTGTGGACACAGGCCAGAGATACCAGCAGCTGGTGGTCAACGTGGACATGCCAGGATGCACAGCTACTCCCTTAGTGGCAGTAACAGCCCCAGTACACAACTAGGGCTGCTGTCCACAGCACACCACAGCAGGCCCCATGCATGTGGCCCTGGCCAGTCCCAGGCAGAACATTGTTCCACTGGACATATGTCATCATCAGGGGAGAGAAACACCTCAAGGTCTGTACCTGCATGTGCCCATGGAACCCCTGGCAGGCACAGTCAGCATGTCCATGGCCAAAGGCAGTGAACTGCACACCCTGTCAGGTATGGTCTGCAGCTGTCCAACATCACCCGTATAGGGAAGCCACATGGTGGAACTATGTGCATGCATACCCACACACTATGCAACCACACCTAGGGTGACCCCATACTGACACACACCACATCACCACACCCCAATCAATAAACCACACCCCTCACCCACACACATGATGACACATGTTTGGACTACCCTTGGCCTCTGGAACACCTGCAACACACCCTGTGCATATGATGATACCTGTGCCACATTCCTGTCATCCATAACATTGATGCAGAGACAGGCTGCTATGGTTCTGATGCACACGGTGACTGTAATGGAGTGCCGAAATGTACCGCAGTGTAGAATGTAGTCAGGGGTAATGTGTACTGCATACATGTCAGGTAGTGTAGCCATGCAGCTAAGATGACTTTCACACACCCTGTGCATATGATGATACTTGTGCCACATCCCTGTCATCCATAACATAGATGCAGGGACAGGCTAACATGGTTCTGATGCACACGGTGACTGTGATAGAGTGCTGCAATGTACTGCAGTGTAGAATGTAGTCAGGGGTAATGTGTACTGCATACATGTCAGGTAGTGTAGCCATGCAGCTATGATGCATCTTAGCTGTTGGTAACACCAATTGTTATCCCCATACTATCATCCATTTGTGCTGTAGGCATACATGTGTCAGCAGGAGGATGGTCTGCAGTCATATTCCACAAGGGTATGTCAGTGTGATGACACCATGGCCGTGACATATATGGTGTACAGTTGCACACATGCCACAAGTATGTATAACAGTTATCGGCTGTGCAAAATTGACTGGTGGCCTGCTGGTACAGGTATAATCTGCACCCTTATGTCAACCCATCTACATACACACACATCCTTACTTGGCAAAACTGTGTCTAGACCCCTACCCAGGTATGTAGTGCTACTGAACTGTGTGGCTGTCATTGCACACATGACACCATCTGTAGGGTGAGGTGTGTACCAGGTCACGTGCTACATTCAGACCATCTACAGACACGTACAATATGGTAATGGGGAATGTTATCTTTGTATATGGAGAATATATAGTGTGTCATACCATCATATATACATTGACTGACACATAACAGGTAGACACACATCTTAGAGACCTGGTTGTATAGTTGCTAATTAACTAACAAGTCCATGTGTCCAATGTGTTACAGGTTGGCTGCACATAGCACATGTGTAATTCGGCTATATCCTGTTATCTGTTACCTGTATGGGTGATGGTGACATTGGCCACCTGAGAGTGGTACATGGGCCATATACCAAGTGTACCATGGTGTAAAGACAGTGTACACAGCACCCACATCCCCCACTGGATATTGTACACACTGGAACCCATCTTGATACTCTGACATACCCACTATCACACATTGGCCACAATGCTAAAACAACCCATTGCATATCACAACAGTTGTACCACAGGGATGTGCATGTGATGCACACACCATAGGCATAGTAGGGTGTTGCATTGTGTTGCCACACCTTTGGGCAACAACAACAATATTCATACTACTATGTGGCAATGTGTATTGTAATAGGACTATGTGACTTGGAATGGTGTACCCTACAGATATGCACACATGCACACATACACACAGACCTCAATGGGATTCCCATGCCTACCGACCCATTGGTACAACACTGTTGTGCTAGTACTGCAAGACACATGTAACTGTTAGGGAGAGGAGTGTAACAGGCTACATGTTATGTTAATGGAGTTGAGAGGCACCACACACTAGACAAGTTGTACAAATAGGTATACCCTAGCCAAACACGTCCACCCTGCAATACACTACCAAGTGTTGGAGATCCCATAACCAGGGGCCAATGACAACATGGGCACAAGATGTTACCTGTACTACATCCCACCTGTATGATGTCAGGCTGGTATTGGTAACATATCATGCAGTACAGTCTTGCTCCCATGGGTAATGTATTATGTGGAAGCCATCAACATTACCAGGCTACAGATACACAGACACAGATATGCAGATACAGGTATACATATATATATATATATATATATATATATATATATATATATATATGTGTGTGTGTGTGTGTGTGTGTGTGTGTGTGTCTGTGTGTACATATACATGTGAACATACACATGCAGTTATATGTACAGTAAGATACACAAGTGAAAGGTGCACACAATATGGAACAGTCACTATGCATACAGCTGACCCCTGAATGACTGGACACTCCATGTGCCACCCATACAAATGACAATCGTTGCCTGTAACATACACCCACAGAGACATCATAGGTAAAACAACACCCACAGATTTGCAGACATGGAAACCTTTAATCGTGTACTATTACAGTTCTACATGCCATATAGGTGTTCAGACACTGAAAACTATATCAATGGAGTGATGCCACAGTGGACCAGTTACAGTCATACAGTAGTCTGGAAAGTTTTACAGTTGTTGCTGTTAAGGCCAAGACATTCACACTGTACAATAGGAAAGACACACTGCGCCACAGGATACCTAACAATCAGCAGTATGTAATCCAGGTGTGTAGTTCAGCAGCCTCTATCTACACACTTGACAAACACAGTAGGTGGTATAGACATCATATGACCCCATGGGTTGTAACCGCTACATAACATGGCATAACTGACACCATCACAAGCACACCAACACACAAAACAGTTTGCATGGCAGGGGGAAGTAGTCCTGAATTACCCAGATCCATGTCAGTAATGTGTATATAGGTGAAGTATATGGTACTGTACATCCAGATACCTTAAGGCAGCTCAGCCCTGATACCCCCACATTTTGTAGCAGCCTAAGTCATTTCTGGTGCTCCCCACCTAGACTCAAAAATACAGGGCCATATACCACTGCTACATTCACTGGGCTCTGCAGTGCATGAGGGCACACATATATTGTGTAGGTGGCACCCACATATATATGGTCCCAGCCCCACCATATGTGTGGGGGTTACAACAGAAGTGGACTGATGGCAAACATGGCAATGTGTTATACTCCCAACCCACTATGGATCAACCACTGACATCATGATATATGTACAAATCTTGATATGTAGGTGATGGACAGAGGCTGGAATACAGGCACATATGTGGACAACTGTTGTCATACACTATACAAGGTGCAGGTGTTACAGGATAGTCTGCAACATACCCTTAGTCAGGGAATTGATGGTAGAGATGGTCATGGATGTAGCTATGTACCTATAACACACAACACACACACACACTGCCAGTGTATTATCTAACACAAGACCTGTGTGATGGACAGAGAAGACATGAATGATAGGCACAGCTCCGGCCGGCATGAGGATAGGCCCAGAGTTGTGTACTATGCAGATGGACTGCATTCCATGGCAAACTAGTATGTACACCCACACCCTGTAACACCAGTACTGTACAAAGCATAACACAGCTCTACTCGCAGTTTGTTTGTACTTCATGATCCTCCTGCAAATATGTGGCTGCCCTGAGTGTGCTGGTTCTCCTGTAAGGGGTATTGCTACATGCTGTTGGTAGCACTGCTGCCCACACACAGGATGGATGCTCATCACACAGGAGATGTAATGGGACCATGCACACATAATGTGGGAAACTATAGTAGGTGGTTACCAGGACAGTGTTAATTGGGTGTAGTACACATGTGTAATCGTATATCTGGCTATCTGAATAGGTATCTATACATATATTCTCACCATATGGCCTGGACATGAAGTGTAGGCCAACCCCAGCCCGTATGTTCCCAATGTCGTAGTGGCAGAGGAATGTCAGGTATGTATAGCAGGTATACTAGCTGACTATTGCTACTGTCATTGGGATTGTCTTCACAGACATGGTGTGTGTGAGAGGTCACATCTGCTTATAATATGTGTGTCATTGGTTACTGAAAGCCATCCAAAGGACATCAGTCTACAGTACCGCTGCTAGCACGTAATGCCACTGTGGACTGTAGCAGAGATACTGGCCAATATATGTGGAGGGTCTGACACAGTCTGTACAGTCCAAATGTATACACATAAGCCCTTAGTGCTACACATGTGTACCCTGCCTGACAATATGGATGTGGATGACCATTCAGATGGGTATAACACATAATGACCAGTATATGATGTCCACCATAGGTCATGCATTCACACACCCCTGCCTGGCATGTAACAGTATGACCACTGGTACAGGGGTGCCATGGCCACATACTACACAATAGGTATTGACATACATCTGCCCTGCATCCCACTGCCCTGTCTGACATACATGACTGTTAGGGGAGGGCTGGCAGTGGGACATCTGGCTAGTATCTGCACATGACATCCTACTGGGTAGGTACACTCAGCTGCTAGGCATGTCACAATGCACTGTGTAGGCTGCAGGCAGACTGGCTCAACACTGGCCTGCATCTCTCAAGGGGGAATGCACATGTACCTGCATATAAAGCAGGCTCAACAGGCATGTCATAGCACAGGGTAAGATACACCTGTGTGACAGTGCATATCCTCAGCTAATGTGAACACAGCCACAGCCACGTATGGTTAGCTAGCATGGTATTACAGTATATGGACTATGCGTTCTACACCATGCTAGCTAACCATATGTGGCTAGCATGGTATTACAGTATATGGACTATGTGTTCTACACTATCCTTATATGTGCCACTCACAGATTGACCCTACATATACTGGCCTGCTACACAGTTTGGTCTGGTGGCTGTCTGTGGTATGGGACACGTGTGTTTATGGCCCTACAAACATGTCCGCCACTACAGTACCATACAGTGGGGCAGCATGTGACATCTGATAGCAGGGGAACTAGAACAATGTCATCTATCACAGTCTGTACACAGACTAAGTTACATATCAACACTACACACACTGTCAACATTCACCATAGGTACACAGACCTCAGTACTATAAGAACATCCACAGAATGTGCAGGTAATGTCATGTAATGTAACCCCTACTGTACATAACATGTGTAGCAGTCAGATATATCAGTGGCTTGTTCTCAGATATGATGCCACAAAGTATGATGTGCAGCACATATGCACCACTTCATGCAACACATATGTGCAAAGGTTGACAGAGGTGTGTCTGGGAGCACATACACAGGGCCAATACTGACATGTTGCTGTGATAACCCCCTACAATTACTGTTGTTACAGGGTTGTTGCAACATATGTCCTTTGAGGGATATGATATCTGTGACTACCACAGCTGTCTCCATATACTGACTGCAATCCTCATACTACCTTCATCAGTCGACAGCTAGATGCTCCGTGGGTGACACATGCAACCATGGACACAACACTGGCCAGGCTGCAGATGACCCTGCAGATGGAGATTCCCCATAAACATGGAACTGACATGGCAGGTATTGAGACATATACAACAGCCATATCCACAAAAACAATGTTAAAGCAACATTACTCCAAATGCAGTATAGCACACTTACAGTCTGTAGTCAGGTCAGGCACATCCACTTCCTGTTTGTTGCACTGTTTCCACAGTGTATGTTGTTAGACGTACACTGCAATCCATCTGAAATGCTGTTTGCCACATGACAGATCTAGTTCCTGCTCACATTGGTTGAAAAGGGCCAACACCACCATGATGTTCCTAGGTATTGGAGTGTGTTTCCATAAAATTGGCTATGGGAATGTTACCACAGCTGTTTCACATGCAATCAGCTAGGGAAGGGCTACGATTCGTGCAGAGGTCATCAGCTGATCATGAGCATTACTTATATTACACATGCTGCTGCCTAAGCATAGCAGATATAGGTCTCCATGTCCACCTGAGAGGGGGTGGGGGACGTAGATAGAGGCAAATACGTGTCAGGGAGGGATGGGAGGGTAAAACTGAAGCATGTTTGTGTCACATGACTAGCAGCACAGGATATCAAAGCCCTGACAACTATGTAGTGCTATCACAGTTCGCTGCAATTATTGGATGCACCACATGGGTTACCTATTGTGGAGCACTCAGAACATATATGTGATGGTGAGTGACATCTACAACAGGGATACAGTAGCTGTATCGTGGGTGGCATACACATGTCTGCCGGCATGAACAGGTGCCAGCATCCACACAGCCACACTCTCACAAGGACACACAGATTGACACACATGGCAGGGCCACGTGTACAAATCATCAGTTGTGGGATTGCCACATCACATCACTGTGCAGGTATCCCATGCACCACACAGGTCACACAGAGGCTGTACGGGGAAGGTGTCGGACATCAGACAGCATGCTGCAGTATGCCCATGTGCATTGTAGGGAGTGTGGATGTGAACATCTGCAGCATGCAACACACACCAGTACTGACATGCAAGGGTGCATGTCTGCACAGGTGTGTGGTGTTTGACTGCACTAGATGGCTGTCCAAGGCTAGGTGATGGGTGTACTTTTGGCATCAGGCCACATGACAATGGTCTGCATTGTGGCTCAGGGATATAGTGTTTGCATTTGCCCACACAGGCAGGTATTGTATCCCACATCTGGTCACCTGGGTGACTACTGTGTGTGGGCAATGCTGTGCATCACTTGCCATGTCTGTGTTCCTTCGTCCATGACATGGACGGCATTCGGGATGTGCACATATCCCACATGCATGTACAGTGACATGTGGAACTGTGCCTGGGGTGTCCGGCCCATGTTGTGAACACAGATTATCATCAGATGTGCCAGTCCTGCCCACTTGTGGTGGAAGCTGGTAATGGTCAGTAGCTTTACCCTGCACCTACATGGAGTGCATGCTATCAGCATTCCTTGGTGTCAGTGGCATCTATCCATACAGGCATGTTGTCCGGCATGGTATGTCTGTTGTGGGTCACATGTGATGGCACCACAGGTGGTGCAGGTGTCCACTGGGAAATATGGGGGAGGTGCATTGTCTGCACATATGTGCATATTGGACAGATGGACTGGGTGTCATGCCCCTCTGTGGCCCACCGCTGTAACTCCATAGTTACTATCAGTGGCCAATATGCAGTGTATTACCCACATATTGGTGGTTACATAGGCGTGTGTGTGTGTGTGTGTGTGTGTGTGTGTGTGTGTGTGTGTGTGTGTGTATGACACGTGGTGAGAGTATGCTCTGGGTAATACTGGGGTTGCTAACTGTGATTGCCTGGCCTTGATGTCACATGCACCCCGGCTACCATATAAGAAATCAGACACACACACAAACACACACACACACACACACACACACACACACACACACACACACACACACACACACACACACACACACACACACACACACACACACACACACACTTTGGGAGTAGAATCCCTACCTAACTAGTGGATTACACTACAGCACTATGCAATTATAGTACGCAGCACGGATATTACTGGAGTAGTCCTTGCCCAAAAGTGTATTTCACAATGACTGACATCAGCAGGATTGCCAAAGTAGGGTATGTGAAATGTAAGGGATGTGAGTACCCTAAAAGCATTGCTCTCTACACAGTTAGACATTTGAAATGACTGCGAGAGACTAGCCTAAAATGCATTGCTCCCTACACAGACAGTGACACACACAATACATCCAGAACTGCCATGTGTGGGATGGAACCCAACCATGCTTCTAATTCACAATACAGCAGTATGCAGTTACAGGACATGCTACGGTGATTACTGGTCTACAGGTTTCCCAGAGGTGTATTTCTAGGTGTGTGACATTGGCAGCCTTGACAAAGGTGTGTATGTGAAATGTGAGTACCCTAAAAGCACTGCTCTCTACACAGTCAGAAATGCATGCATACACACATAGTCAGCAGGTCGGGGGCTAGAACTCCCAACTAATTCCTTAATCACACTATGGCCATACAATGTTACAGGATGTGCTACAGAGATTACTGGGCTGCCCTTGTCCCAGAGGTGTATTCCAAGGTGTGTAACATCAGCAGCCTTGCCAAAGTTGGGTATGTGAAATGTAAGGGATGTGAGTACCCTAAAAGCATTGCTCTCTACACAGTTAGACATGCACGCATACAGACAGTTAGCAGGTTGGGGGCTAGAACTCCCAACTAACTCCTTAATCACACGATGACCATATGATGTTACAGGACATGCTATGGAGATTACTGGGCTCTGATTGTCTCAGAGGTGTATTTCAAGGTGTGTGACATCAGCAGCCTAGCCAAAGGTGTGTATTTGACTTGTAAGGGGTGTGAGTAGCCTAAAAAGCATTGTTCTCTACACAGTCAGACATGCACACAACCACAGACACACACTCACACATGCAGTTGGCAGATTTGGGGTTAGAACTCCTATCTAACTAGTTTATCACACTACAGCAGCACACAGTTACAGGATGCACTACAGAGTTTACTGGGTGACAGCCTTCCCAGAGGTGTATTTCTAGGTGGGCGACATCTGCAGCCTTACCAAAGTTGGGTATGTGAAATGTAAGGGGTGTGAGTACCCTAAAAGTGCTGCTCTCTACACAGTCAGACATGCACGCATACACACACAGTTGGCAGGTCGGGGGCTAGAACTCCCAACTACCTCCTTAATCACACAATGGCCATACAATGTTATGGAACGTGCTACAGAAATTCCTGGACTACAATTGTCCCAGAGGTGTATTTCAGGGTGCGTGACATCAGCAGCCTTGCCAACAGTGGGTATTTGACTTGAAAGGGGTGTGAGCAGCCTAAAAAGCATTGCTCTCTACACAGTCAGTGACAGGCAGACACGCACACATATGCACACACAGCCTCACACACACACACAGTTGCCACGTCTGGGGTTTGACCTCCTACCTAACTACATTATTACACTGCAGCAGTGTGCAGTTACAGCATGCGCTACAGAGATTACTGGGCTACAGCTTTCCCAGGGGAGTATTTCTAGGTGGGTGACATCAGCAGCCTTGCCAACGGTGGGTATGTGAATAGTAAGGGGTGTGAGTAGCCTAAAAGTTATTGTTCTCTAGACGGTCAGTGAGAGACAGACAGACACACGAACAGTGACACACACTCACACACATAGTTGCCATGTCTGGAGTTAGAACTCCTACCTAACTAGTCTATCACACTACAGCAGTTATGGGATGTGTAGCGGAGATTACTGGCATACAACTCTCCCAAAAGTGTATTTCACATTGGATAACTTCAGCAGGCTTGTCAGGGTACCGCTATGGGGTGGCCAGTTTGTGAATGGCCCATACACCATTCATGTAGGGGTGACATGCCACAAGTGGCCACACATAGGGTCATATGTCACAAGTGTGTGTATAGGGCAACTAGCTGACTACATCCTTGTACAGACATGTTGCACAGCTGGCACGTGGACCATATAGTCTGTGGTGCTGACAGGTACTGGTCGCTAGTAACTGCAGTGTATGACATCTGCACCTGATGTGTTTGGGCCCTTTGGCTGTCTGCTGGGTGGGACAGGTGTGGATGGCTCCTTGTCATGGTCACCCTCTTCCACACATCTATATCCATCTACCTTTGGCTTATTATGGTGTGTTGTCCTTACATATATGTCTGTATTCCTATCCACTGTGTGTGCAAGGCATGAGTGGTGCATACTGACATACTGACATGTGTCTGCACTAACAATTGCAACTGCTGGATGTGTCTGGTCCACTGGTGTTTGCATACATGGTCTTCATGTGTTTAAGTGTGTGAGCATGCCCAGTATGACCTTTCAGTATGTTGATGACTGACATTGCCTTCATTTCTCTAAGTGTGTGAGTATTCCCAGTAAGGCCATCTGTTTTGCATGTGTGGAGCATGCCCGGTGGTTTGTACTACACAGCTGACCTTTGTGTTGTACACCAACAAGTAGCATGCTGTGTCTGCAGGGTATCCACCGATCATTTGGCACTGACTGCTGCAACATGTCTGCATAGCGGGGGGAACAACTAACTATTTCTATGTTTCTACACAGGATTGGGGGGCACACCTGACTTACTATATTTCTATGTGGGGTGGGCACACCTGACAGTTGTCCACATTTGCTATGACTGTACTGGTATGTCCTGTAGTCCATTTCAGTCAGTAGTCTTACCTATCGTGCTGGCTAAGTCATGTGTTCATAGGTTCATAGGTTCATAGGTTCATACTAGGCTATCTGCCCTAGGGCATTTATAAGCCTAGCCAGAGTGTGTGTGGCTTTCACCACCCCTTAGGATGAGAATACTATACCCATTAGTTTGCTGTGCCTCTGTCCAGCAGTGATACAGAGATGATTCCCGGGGTAAACCTACGATCTCCCATCCACTCGTCAAGATTTCTCTTGAACAGAGTCAGTGAGGGGCTCTGCCTCACATGGACTGGGATTCTGTTCCATAGTGTAGGGAGTCTCTGGGTGATGAATCTGTCCCTCCAGCATGTCCTATTTATATCCGTGTTGAGGTTTAAGTCTCTTGCTCTCGTGGCTCTGGTGGATTTGGATTTTTGAGGTGGAGCATGTCCATTAATTCCGGGTTGGACATGGCCTTGTATGTCAGGCACAGATCACCTCTGAGCAGGCGGTATGTGACTGAATAGAGCTGGAGTTTCTTCAGTCGGGCATCGTATGACATATGTTTGAGCCCCTTTATCCTTTTGGTGAGGAACTTTTGGGGTCTTTCCAACTGCTGCAGGTGTCAGGTAAGGTACATTCCGAATGGGGCGTTGTACTCAATCATTGGTCTGATAAGTGAAGAGTACAGGGGTACAATGACCTCTCCTGATCTGGATGTGAATCCCTTCATGATCAGGTGGGCAATGTAGAAGGTCTTCCTAACCACTTTGGCAATGTGAGTGTCAAAGAGAGGTTACTGTCAACTTGGGTCCCCAGGTCCCTGATAACTTCTTCCATGTTTAATGGATTACCACCTATGTGGTAATTAGGGGTTACCTTGTTTTTCCCAAAGGGTATGACTATACATTTTTTGGCATTTAGCTTAAGGCCATGGCTCTGGCACCAGTTATCCATTTCTATGAGACCTTTCTGGAGGATGTCTGTGTCTGATGGAGTGTCAATTATGGTGCCCAGTTTGCAGTCATCTGCAAATTTTGTCAACCACAATCCCCCTATGTTTGCCTGCACTTCAGAAAAATAAATGCCGAACAAGAGGGGGCCAGGACTGAGCCCTGTGGGACACCGCTCGTGACCGGCTTAGAGTCTGACATGGCACCAGCAACTCTAACCCTGTGTGTTCTGTCCTTGAGCCAGTTTGCAACCCATCTTGTGACATATGGGTTTACATCTAAGCTGGTGAGATTTTCTATGATGCCTGAGTGGGGTATTGTGTCAAACGCTTTTGCTAGGTCAAGGTAGGCTGTGTGAACTGCCTTACCCTCATCAATGGCCTTAGTGACTGTTTCGAAAAAGTCGACCAAGTTCAAGAGGCAGGATCTGCCCTTGACAAAGCCAAATTGGGTAGGATCCAGTGTCTGTAGGTCCCCAATGTCTTTATTTATGAGTTCCATTATGATCCTCTCCATAGCTTTGCAGACAAGGCTCGTCAAGCTTATGGGGTGGTAATTTCCAGGGTCCGTAGAAGCACCGCCTTTGTGGAGTGTGTATTACCATTCTTATCTTTTGATTGCATACACATTAGTTTCTGACTTCCTAGCCATCACAACTGACATCCCACTACCTGGCCTGCTGTAGTCTGTCCGTGTAGGCCTGGGTGGTGGTTACCCATACCCCTCATCCAGAGGCCATAGTATGGCATTTGTTTGTGTTGGTCTACACTTGTCCTGCTGGCTGTGACTGTTGTTGGGTATGTGACCCCCCCTCCTGACTGGCATGTGTGAGTCCCTTATCTTGTGGGTGTCCTGGTATTGAAGGTGGTGCTGCAGGGCTGCCTATGATGGATGCACAGAGTACACTGCCAGCGCATGGTTATTGTTTGGCATCACTTTTACTGTATGTGAGAGTCAGAGAGAGGTGCTATTCCCTGGGTCCCCCCAGTGTCAGTGTATGTGCTATGCGTTGCCTCTTTGCCAGGGCCAGGGCATACTGGGCACACCTCCTTCTGCCTACTGGGACAGGCTCAGATTGTTTCTCCTCTGAGTCACTCTGTGTCTGTGCAGGCCTTGACATTGGTGGGGAGCTATGTGGCCCTGCCCCTTGCTGCTCCTGCTGCAGCTGTTTCTGCAGGATCATATTGTGAAGCATGGCACATACAATGATGATTTGGGTACATGTAGTTGGTGAGTACTGCAAGGCTCCACTGGATGTGTCCAGGCACCGGACCCATGACTTGAGCATCCCAAGCACATGCTCTATTATGATTCTTGTTTGTGAATGTGCCTCATTATGGAGTTCTTGTTCGTGTGTGTGTGTGTGTGTTTCTGATGGGTGTCATTGGCCATGGCTCCAGTGCATATCTAGCATCCCCCATAAGGTGACCATGTGGGATGTCCCCATTAGCAAATTTCTGGTACAACTACGTCAGATGCCAGATGTGGGAATCATGATAACTTCCAGGGCAACCAGCACACATGTTCAGTATTATGCCCTGGGCATCGCACAGGACCTGGCAGTTGATGGAGGGGAAGCTCTTGCAGTTGATGTAGACCCTACCCTGCTCACTGGGTGGTCCATTGATGCGTATGTGCGTGCAATCTATTGCACCCACTACCTCAAAGTATTCTGCTATTTGCTGGAAGAGATGCATACTGCTGGGCAATGTCTCACAGGTGAGGGGGAAATATACATGCTCACTGACATGTGCTGCCATGGCATCCAGGAACTGGTGGAGTACCCTGGATGCTGATGCCTGTGAGATCCCCATCATATCCCCAGTTGGCCTTTGGAAGGTACCTGTAGCTAGTATTCTTAGGCCTACACATACCTTAATTTCCACTGGGATGGGTTCCCCTCTGTTAGTTCTGTGTGTCAGGTGTGGCCGGCACAACTCAGCAATCTGCTGTAGGAGGTCTCTGTCCACCCTATAGCGCTCCCCTATCTCCAGCTCATGTAGCCCTTGATAGATTACCCTGGGTCTGTACACTCTTCTCTGTCTCCTCTCTGTGGGTTGGTCGGCAACATTCCCATCCTCACCACCCTCAACCTCTTCCACAAGTTGTATGATAGCTATTGCAGCCCCTAACATTTTGCTGTTGTGACTGTTAAAAGTTCCCTGCTTGTTTACATTGGTGGTGTAAGGTGTGGGAAAAACCAGAGGGGTAGGTGTTTGCATAGTTTATAGTGGTGTTCTGGGCTGGGCTGGTCTGCTGCCTGTGTAATTGGCTGGTTCCGATACGTTTCACCTGGCAGCAAACCTAGTAACCCTTGATTAACTTCCTACTGCTGCTTTCCCTTCCCATTTCCCTTCTGTTTCATCCCGGGGGTGTGCTGTGCAATCAATGTACTCCAATGTGCACACTGCTGCTATTTCCTGGGTTCACTTCCTTTATCTTCCTGTACATCCCAATGCACGGCGCGCACACCCGATTACACTTTGTCATACATGCTGGACAGGTTTAGACACACTCCCTGGCTTTGCTGTGCTAAGCTGGTTGCAAGCCTGAGCCACAGGGCTCCAGTCTGCTGACAGTATGCCTGACAATTCCACACATGATGTCACCTACCTCGTAGTCTTGCACTCAGCTATTCATACTCTTACACTGTTGGGACATGCCTCACATGCTGGGGAAAACCGGGATTCACTATCCTTCCCCTCATTTGCATAGAATTGCCTGCTAATGCATAGTTACATGTGTCACACTGTGCCTCCCCCCTTAGCAACCATTATTCACTGGCCAGGTTTTCTTTTGCCTGCCATTGACTTGCATAGCGGAATACTGATTTTAGTTAGACTGCTTTTTTTAGGTTAATTTTCTTATTTCCCCACCGATCCCGTTTGCGCGCCGCTGCCCTATCTTCAACGGCTGTGATTGGCGGACATATTATAAAAGTTGTATTTTGTACATTTTGCATTGTTTGCAAATGCCAGTGGCCTTCTACTTGGCCATTGGAATGCTTCCTCAATGATATACAGCCTTTATTTGGAGCTGTCATAGCTCCGTTTTGGAGTTTGCAGTACCATCTCGGTTACTAACAGAGTACATTTCTGCATATTACACTAGTCCTGCATGCCCTGATTCCTGCTTCCTGAATGGCAGATTTACCTCATTTCCATGGTTTTCACCTGCAAATGGGGTGATTTGCAAACAAGGACTGGGAATGTGCAGCACTAGTGCTACAGCGCATGTGCACGTACGTGGATCGCTCGGCCGCCATATTGGCAATATCTCCTCTTACACTAATCATGCACGCCGTGCAAGTTTTTGAGAATCTGGGGGTATGTCTTTTTGGAAAATATTCTGTAATGCCAGTTATGTCACATAGCTATCAGCATGTAAGCTTTTGTTCTGTATGTGACAGGAAAAAGATGATTGTGACCATTTAAAATAAAACAATGTTTACCAGTCTTAAACTGCTGTTTTGTAATGATTAAAAATATATTCATCACCATTTTCATGCTGTTTTATATGACTACAGGGAATGCCACACATCGTTGCAGCTCACTATACACATAATGACAATAGAATTCTTATAATATACCATTTTAATATAGGAATTGATGTGTGCATGCATTTTGAGGTATCACACAGACAGACGGCACAGACAACACAAATTTAATCTTTACAGCTTTGTTTCTGAAAGCAAAATAAAACTAATTGAAAACTAAAGAATGTTATCATTCAAACTTGGCTTAGGGTGTTGGCATGGGTTACAGAATTGTTAATAGACCAAATGATGAAAAGAAACATAATTCATCTTATACATTATGCAATAGTTGTACTTCTTGGTTCTTCATGATTTGCATCTTAACCAATGGTCATCTTTCTGTTACACTTTCCATCAGTGTGGTGTATCTAGTAATTTTTTATGAGGCAGATGAATCAGAGAACTATAATGTCTTTCCCCCACTAAAACTAGACTAAAACCAAAGAATGATGCTTTACCACTGGATCTTGATGTAGAAAATCCAGTCATGACTTAAAACTGCTAGGGAATCTTCCAGTGTACTGTGTGATGTCCCTCCTCTGCACCAGTAATCAAGGAGACTCAATCTTCACCACTGACACTTGTGGGGAACATTCACTGTGAGAGTTGTAGACACACACAGAGCTCTCTGCACCAAGTACAATTTCCCTTAGGACCACACAGGGAATGCACACTCCACTCCTGGGGCTGGGCTTTCTCTCCAAGCCCTAAATAAGACTCCACACTGACCACTGTAGAGCTGAGTCTTTAGCTGGGTGTTCCAAGCCAAGTCCTCTACCACCCTCTCTGTGAAATCAGTGCTCTCAGTATCTCTGTTCAAAGTAGCTGTCACACACACTCTCTTTGAGATTTGATTTTCACACGCAAACACCTACCTGGGAAAGGCTGGCAGAGCTTACCTGCTCTGCCACCTCCACACAGACTATATGGTAGATCTGCTGCCACCAGAACTCCTGAAGCCAGATACTTTAAGGCTCTTACCAAGCTACCAAATTACGCTTACTACAATGAATACCTTTGCAATTGGTAGTGTTTAACCAAGCAGGAAGTCTTTCAGGACCGTGGAGCCACAGTGCCATTAAATGAATGCAAGTGCTCTCAAAGTTTAAATATTTTGTAAAAGACCAGCCATAATGAAAGGTTAAGATATATTTAATAATAAGTAATGAGAAAACATAAAAATACCGTATATTTACAATAATCACCAGAGTTTCAGTCACAGGAAATATATAAAAAACATCAATGGAAAGATGCAGACAGATACAGGAAAAAATTCAACATTTAACTAATCTCACTATATTTTTGTGACTGACTGAAGAATTACTTTTCCCTGGTTACTTACTAAAACAAGGCAAGATTAATGTAGATGAGTGCTTGTCAGGTCCAAAAAACAGACTGGACACCTCAAATCTCTCACTAGTATTCAAATACAATTTCAGTACTGGCTACAGAATGACATCACATCTGGTCACCTGACTCTGTGGCTCCCACACAACCTTCTCATTAGAAACTGAGCCAGGATCTGGCAGTGATATGTCACAATACATACATATAACTTTAGCTAAGGTTTATTACAGCATCTGGAAACTATAAAACCATTCCAACACTTTCATCCTTCCTGCAGAAACTAACAAGCCATTCTCTGGCACCCCAGGGTAGCAATTAGTTCACCACTAAGAATAACAGAGCAGAATCCCAGCCTAGGCTTATAGGTTCATAGGTAGGTACTAGGCTATTGGCACTAGGGCCTATATAGGCCTAGCCAAAAAGATTCCCTGGCTTTCGCCACCCAAGAAAATTATTTTCCTGTGCCCCTGTCAAGCAGTGCCACAGAAGTGATCCCCGGGGTGAATTTTCTATTTCCCATCCAGTCGTCAAGATTCTTCTTAAAGAGGGCCAATGAGGAACTTTGCTTGACAGTTTGTTCCAGCGTATGGGAAGTCTCTGGGACAGAAATCTTTCCCTCCAGCATGTTCTGTTTATTGTGGTGACAAGGTTTAGGTCCCTGGAGCTTTTCACAGACATTGGGTCTCTGGCTGCATTCAGAACTGTGAGATAAAAATCTTTCTGGCCTAAACAAAGTAATTTAATTTCAGGCTATTTTTCTTAAGGTTAGCTTGGCTGAGCTTAACCCCTTCCCTTCCAGTATCCTCTGTTAAAATATATACATTTTATCAGTTACAACAATACAATCTGACATACATGAATATTTTTTTCTGTCCAGCAGAACCCACTGTTGATACAATTTTAACACAAGCAGCTTTACAGATAAGTTTTTAACACAAGCATCTATACAAATCAGTTTGATATTCAAATGACATATAATTATTTACAAAACTCCAGTTAGCTATGCTGGCATATGTTACACATGCACTGCCCTACTCCCATGGCACAGCTGGCACTGCCTCACACCATCATATACCGTTTTAGACATTTTGCAATAGAGTCACACCTATTTAAAGGAGGTATTGAGTCAGCTGTGAGGCACCTGGGTTACTATTTTATGATACTATAAACAGTTACTCTGTGCACAACATTTCTATGATTTCTTTCTGTTTCCCCTAGTTATTCTTTGATGGCCCGTTATAAGATCATCAATTAATCCAGCCTGCACAACAGCCTCTATTTTCATCTCTCCAAAATATCCCTTTTCTTAGCTCATTCCATCTGCAGCTACACTGAGGAGTGCTGCTTGGCATACCTGGACTTGGAACTCCCCTATGTTAATACACCACCCAAACTCTACTAAGTAATAGCAGTGGAACTGTACCAAACCACCTTCTCCATAATGGGGGATCCATCCTTCGTCACTCACTCCAGCCTTCATAGCCAGCTCCTTCAGTATGGGAATCCACTAATCAATTTCAGGTCGCTGAATCTGCAGTCAGAGTTTCAGCTTTATGCTATAGAGATTACCATCCTTGTTAAGGTCTTGTAAATGCATAGCATCCTTTCTATCCATCACCCCTGTTTTCTAATGAAAAGAGGCAAGTTCCCTCAGCCTGCCATCATACCACATTCTCTCTGTTATTGTCACCAACCAAAAAATGATTCTATTTAAACTGAAAGCTCATAACAGAAGACAACCAAGTATAAAGTTGGTAATGGTTATGTGGAATAAAATAGAAGACAAAGGGTATCTGTTATGAAGAGAAAATAGAGTAAAATTTGCCCAGTAATTGTAGCGTGTACTAAATGTCCTTTAATGATGTTTTTTATAGTGTTCAGAAACAGAGCTTCATTAATGCTTACCCTGAGTGTTTCAGGCAGTCTGATAAAGAAGATCAAATTTCTAGCTCCCTCATACATTTGTAAGTGACAAGTTCTGCTATACATGTACACAAACAGTTTGATTTGCCCAGTGTCTGTCATCAGAATCTGATTGTTAATACTTCTATATATAGAAGCAGTACCATACAGATCTCAGCATGATAGCTTGAGGTGGAAGGCATTTAATCTGTATTGCTTCACTAAGCATTGCTTTTATTGAATTGTCATAAAGCTGTTGGGATTTAAATGATACACTAATAGCCAAATAAATGTTTGCAGATAAAGCACGTAATAACCATATGCATCTTAAAGGGCACTATCTGCAAGTCTTGCATTATGCTGTTTCCAATAAAATGGCAATATCCATTTTCCTACATTATGTACTTTTTTGTGCAAAATGCATATTTTAAGATTGATTATTCTCTTTGTAATTTATTGATATTATTGGTTACACTATCAGTCTCTGTTTCCTGTAGTGAAAGGTATGATCATGTGCGGTTTTCTTTCAGATCCTTGCTGTTCTTTTTATAAATCCTCAATGGACATCACCGATGATGCAACAGTCCCCTTTACTCCTGTGCATAGTGGGTTGCCTGTGCTGGGTATATGATTATATTTGTCTGACGGCACTGATAAATGCTGTAATATGTTTTCTTGTGGATTGTCACAAGTAACAAACTAATAAGATGTTTTTGCAGAATGTATATAATTATACTTCACTATTTTCCATGGAATGTGGAAAATGTAGCATATACAAGTGGTAAAATAGCAGTTAAGTATGATTAGGGGCTCCTTCATTTTCTGGTAATAATTTACTTTCATTATTTTTCTAGGATGCAATTTCACTCTTTATTTGGAAACAAAAATGCAAATAAATAAAATTGTGTTCTTGTATCTGCATCTCAGATTACTCTCTGACTAATGACAAGCACTCAGATTCATTACAGCAAGGTCATCTTAGCTCATCAATAGAAGCTGTGAATTTGTTTTCATCTTGTTGTATTGACAGCTAACTCTTTGCGTGTGTGTGTGTGTGTGTGTGTGTGTGTGTGTGTGTGTGTGTGTGTGTGTGTGTGTGTGTGTGTGTGTGTATGTGTGTGTGTGTGTGTGTGTGTGTGTGTGTGTGTGTGTGTGTGTGTGTGTGTGTGTGTGTGTGTGTGTGTGTGTGGCATTAGTGACATGCAGTCATTCAGTTTGAATCATTTTGTCCCCTTACTGATGGTGCTGCAGTAGCGCTGTCGCCTCACAGTAAGACGTTGTCACGTTTGATTCTCAGCTAGAGCATCTTCTGTCTGGAGACATGCGTGAATGGGCGTACCTTTGTTGAAGGTTGTGCATCAGGGCTGGCAACTCGGCACGTAAAAATCTACTGCCAATCATTAGCGGACTGGAGTTCCGCTGTGGTGACCCCTAACCAGGAAAAGCCGAAAGACACAACAACAACTGATTTCACTTTGCCAGAAAGCAAGAGAGGACTGTTTGAGACAGATGGGTTTCTTTGGCTGGTTTCTACCTTGCACTTTTTCCTTGTTAGAAAATACTCCACTCCTTGAGTTTTATGAAACTAGGAGCAGAAAATGTCTGGATGGATGCTATCAGAAATGACCAGAAATAACAACCATAGTCTAAAGAGTGCAAACAAATAAAAGAAAACGTTTGTAGCTGCAGTTTACTGGGAAGGTATATGCTGTGTGTGTGTGTGTGTGTGTGTGTATATATATATATATATATATATATATATATATAAATGAGCAAACACAGAAAAAAGGTGCACGCCAAACCACAATACGATGCTCAGAAAATTTACACATTCCAAAGACCAAAAAAAATCCAGCACTCGCAAACAAATACTCAATAAATGTTCAAAACCCTGTAAAATGTTATATCAGGGTGGAAGGGACCCCAAAAAGACACTTAAATAAGCGTATCCATAGTTTAATCCAGTAGAACAAGCATTTAGTCAGCTTCCATAGCAGCCATTTGGCTTCTATAATGCAGACCGGTGACCACGCCCATTCACGCATGTCTCCAGACAGAAGATGCTCTAGAATATGTCATCATTGACAAGTGACATTCAAATAACCATGAACCTTTAAATAACCAAACTCCTCTTAAAATTAAAGGGACGGAGATCAAAAGAATACATTAAAAGCTCATACATGAGAACAGAAAACAATCTGTATGTGTTTCTCTGACTCACTCTTTTTGTATGTGTGTGTGTGTGTGTGTGTGTACTGTATATATATATATATATATATATATATATATATATATATATATATATATATATATATATATATATATATATATATATGTATAGTTCCACTTTGAATCATCGAATGTTCAGAACATCGATGTTCTAATCATCGAGACCAGAACATTGATGTCCATACACATATATACTTTTTTTCTCACTATGAAAGATGGAGAGTTATTTACTATTTGGGATACACTGGCTTGCTAAGTACAAAGCAGATTATTCTAGCATTACATAAAATTGTTAATTTATTTAATTGCACAAATATTTAACTGTAAAAAATTGGACATCACCACTATATTCTAAAGTTCAATAAACAAAATAGCTTTTAAAAAAATCATAAATAAATAAAAGTGCTGTCTAATTTTCAAAGTTGAGAAACCTTCTGAGGCAGTTAAGTGAACACTCTTATAGTGTGACTTAGATTAGTAATTCATTTTATAGAGCATGATGGAAAAACATGACTGTGTTTATATGACCATGCTGTCAAGCTAATTAAGAAATAGGAAAAGAAAAAAAAAAGTCACAATGGTTCAGGCTGCCCAGAAGCAAGTCTCATAATCAAAATACAGAAATTCTGTAAAAGAGCACAAATGCCACGACCAAGAATTAAATGCCATTTTTTATTTGGAGTGTGCCATTATGAAATGACATGATATGCTTCCAGAGTGATTGGGAATCATCAAGCTGGAAACTACTAATGGAAACCAACATTAAGTGGGATGAATAAATAGTACAATAACTACAATTAATAAATATATTTCCTGTGCTAGCTTGTGTTATTTCAAATATAGATTAAGCTTATTAAATCTTAACCTTTAGAATCTAATTTTCATTGGTTACTGTCAAACTGAATTCTTAAACTGATATATAGGGCTTGAGTCACAAAGCTGTTACATGTAACCATAACAAGTAAATGTCATCTAGTCAGTGGGTGACTTGTTTGTGACCTGACCATTAGTGTTATAATCCTGGAGCATTTTTTTATACATCTGATTTGCATGCACATGACTAAATATATGCTCGGGGAGGAATAACGTCATCTGGGTGGTACAGGCACCAGACTAGGAGAAATGTTTCCTTTTTTGCCACTAAGAACAATAAACTAACCTTAAAAGGGCTACCTTCTGTGACCTACTATACAGAGGCACAGTAAACTAATCTAAAAGGGTGGCGAAAGCCAAACACACTCTGGCTAAGCTTATAAATGCCCTAGGTCAGATAGCCTAGTATTAACCTATGAACCTATGAACCTATGAAGAAAATACAGAGTAAAACACAGTTTTACCTTTTGGATTATTTAAACAGAACCTAGAAGCTCTGTTACATTATTCATTATATGTTACTTGTGCAAATCATTTTTCATTGACCTTTATGCAGGATTAGTTACAATGTGGGGAGGAAGGACCCACCCAAATCAAAGGTGCCTGAACCTTGTTACCTAAACTCAATTTGTCATACAGCTCCAGGAATTCAGAACATTATAAATAAACTCATAGCCCTTATGACCCATCATGTCTTTTTATTAGTCTGTTAGCTGAGCAGGAGTCTGAAAAGTAACTACTGACACTACGCAGAAGAAGGCATGTAGCAATGGCAGATGGCCTGCAGCGGACTTTGCCTGATTAAAAACAGTAGAAACCTTTACATCATGTCAATAAATACATGTATGTGTGTGTCTCAACATGTCATTTATCCTGACAAATACATATATGTGTGTGTTTATACATATATGTGTGTGTTTATACATATATGTGTGTGTGTGTGTGTGTGTGTGTGTGTGTGTGTGTGTGTGTGTGTGTGTGTGTGTGTGTGTGTGTGATAGAATGGTACTAATTATCTAGTGATAGCATTACAAAACAGGCTTCTAGCACAGGACAGAGTCAGCTGAAATTCTTTTCAAAGACAGATGCAAAAAATAATGGGGGAAGGGAAGGAAAGGGGACAGACAATGATATAACAAAGGAGCCTATGACTGGTTGTGTTTATTTATTGTTATCAGATATTCCAGCTAGTGATAGAATACATATAAATCTCATATCTCAGTTCTGTTCAGCACAAACTTGCCTTGTGGACTTATAAAATCAAGAATCATTGAGGCTACTTTATGGTTTAATCACTCACGTGTGGCACCTTATTTATAATCCTGTGCATTGTTATGGACCTGTTCAACTACAAAGTTCCAGGTGTTTAAAGGATATTTCAAATGTAGTTCTTGACTAAGAACCATACCATATTATAAGAAATGGGGAGTTAAACTTTTCCTAGCTAAACAAATAGGTTCATAGGTTCATACTAGGCTATCTGCCCTAGGGCATTTATAAGCCTACCAGAGTGTGTTTGGCTTTCGCCACCCATTTTAAATTAATTTTGATATGCCCTTTTTCGAGGTTAGTATACTGTGCCTCTGTCTAACAGTGACACAGAAGTGATACCCGGGGTAAACCTACGATCTCCCATCCACTCATCAAGATTCCTCTTGAAGAGAGTCAATGAGGGACTCTGCCTAACCTGGACTGGGATTTTATTCCAGAGTGAAGGGAGCCTCTGGGTTATGAATCTGTCCCTCCAGCATGTCCTATTTATTTCAGTGCTGAGGTTTAAGTCTCTTGAGAGCGTAGCTCGATGGGATTTGGATTTTCAGAGGTGCAGCATGTCCATTAATTCCGGGTTGGACATGGCTTTATACATCAGACACAGATCGCATTCTGAGCAGGTGGTATGCCACTGAGTAGAGCTGGAGTTTCTTTAACCGGGTAGCATATGGCATCTGTTTGAGCCCTTTGATCCTCTTGGTGAGGTACTTTTGGGGTCTTTCCAGTTGTTGCAGGTGTCTGGTAAGGTACATCCCAAAAGGGGCATTGTACTCAATTATGGGCCTGATGAGGGATGAGTAAAGAGGCACGATGACCTCCCCTGATCTAGATGTGAATCCCTTCATGATTAGGTGGGCTATATAAAATGTTTTTCTAACCACTTTGGCCACGTGGTTGTCAAATGAGAGATTGCTATCAACTTGGGTCCCCAGGTCCCTAATTACTTCTTCTGTACTTAATGGATTACCACCTATGTGGTAATTTGTGGGCACTTTGTTTTTGCCAAAGGGGGATGACTATACACTTTTTGGAGTTTAGCTTGAGGCCATGGCTCTGGCACCAGTTGTCTGTTTCTATGAGGCCCTTTTGGAGGATGCTTGTGTCGGCTGGAGAGTCGATTATGGCGCCCAGTTTGCAGTCATCTGCGAAGTTGGTCAGCCACAGTCCTTCCGTGTTGGCCTGTACCTCTGAGAAATATATACCGAATAAGAGAGGTCCCAGGACTGAGCCTTGTGGGACACCACTTGTAACTGGTTTGGAGTCTGACATGGCTCCAGCAATTCTAACCATGTGGGTTCTGTCCTTGAGCCAGTTTGCAACCCATCTAGTGACATAGGGGTTTATATTTAAGCTGGTGAGCTTATCTATAATGACCGAGTGGGGTATTGTATCGAAGGCTTTTGCGAGGTCCAGGTAGGCTGTGTGGACCACCTTCCCCTCGTCAATGGCCTTGGTGACTGTTTCAAAGAAATCGACCAGGTTTAAGAGGCAGGATCTGCCCTTAACAAAGCCAAACTGGGTAGGATCCAGTGTCTGTAGGTCCCCAATATCTTTATTTATGAGGTCCATGATGATCCTTTCCATAGCTTTGCAGACCAAGCTAGTCAGGCTTATGGGGCGATAGTTTCCAGGATCCGTTGAGGCACCACCTTTGTGGAGAGGGACCACTGTTGCTGTACCCCACTCTTTGGGTACATATCCTATAGTAAGGCTGAGATTGAACAGTAGTTTTATGTTTGGGTTTAGCTCTTCTTGGAGTTCATGTAGGACGCAGCCCGGGACACCATCTGGTCCCATTGATGCTGTGTTTTTTGCTTTGGAGAGGGCGGCTCTTACCTGAGCATCTGAGATGTCAGAGGGGCAGCACTCTGCTGGGATAAATATTTGCCCTTTTGGTGGGGGGGGGAGTTTGTGCTGAACCTGTCAGCTAGGATGTTGGCAATGTCTGTGGGTTCGGTGTATTTTTTGTCATTTTGGACTAATTCTGAGCATATCTGGGAATTCCCACCCAGGTTCCTAACATAACTAAAGAAAGCCTTGTGATTATCCTTAGTGTCCTGTGCAATTTTTCTCTCGAAGCTGGCCTTAGACGATTTTATGAGTGCCCATAGTTTTTTGCTAATACTGATCAGAGATGCCTTCTCTTTTTGGGATTTTGCTCTATCATGTAGTAGCTTCCTCCTTCTATTGTATAGTTTGTTTATGGCTGGGGTCCACCAGACAGCATGTCTGCCTTAGGAGGATTGGGTCTTGGTTTTATTTGGGATTGCATGATCCATGCATTCCTGAAGGTGATCATAGAATGCGTTTATAAAGGATTCTGCGGTCTGGGCCGTATTTTCCACAGGCCCGGGGGCTTTGAAGGATTCCACCTCGGTTTTGAGGAGTGTGAAATTTGCTTTAGAGAAGTTTTTCACTGTGGTTTTCTGGGCAGGGGGTGGGGACGGGATGTGAATATCCAGTGAGATTAGTTTATGTTCTGATCTTACCAGTGAGGGATACACTTCTGGTCTGGAGCATAGAGTCCCCATTTTGGTGATGATCAGGTCCAGTATGTTTTTCCCTCTTGTGGGAGTGGTAATAAGCTGTTCCATAGCATTTGAGTTTAGAAATTCTAGGAATCTTTGGGCTAGGGTGTTGGAGCTAGAGTAATGCTCCCAGTCTATGTTTAGGTAGTTGAAGTCACCCAATATAGTGGTGTTTGGAGAGACCTTCATATTTTCCAGTGTTCTCAGGAAGGCCGAGTGGGGTTCCTGGGTTTGGGAGGGTGGTCTGTAGCAGGCTATGAACTGGAAGGCAGTTTTACCCACTGTTAGTTGCACATGGATAGGCTCTGATGCTTCGTGCTGTGCCACCAACCTGGAGGTGTGGGTATCTTTGACGAATATTGATACTCCTCCTCCTTTTGTGGTTTGGTCCAAGTTTTGGGGCCGAAAAGCATGGTATGAAGTATAACCTGGTAGTGCTGGGGTGTTCTCGGGAGCCTTGAACCAGGTTTCTGTTACTGCACAGATATCGATGTTCTCCATGCTAAGGAGAGTTTCGAGTGCGTGCATCTTGAGGTTTAGACTTCTGGCGTTGAGTAGCATTACTCTTAGTTTCTTATCCCTTGTGATACCTATGGAGGTGGGTTTGTCTTTTAAGCCTTGCCTAAAAAAGGCACTATGGGGGTAGCAAGAGCCTTTGCCAATATCTGAAAGCCCCAGGCTGACAGGCATTGGATCCCCTTTGAATGACACCAATACCTAAGCCAATTGTTGAAATTGATCATCTTGTCTTCATATTGTGACATCATTCTTGGTGAGGGTAAGATGCTACTCAAGGTCAGGGTCATACCGGCCTGGGCTACATGCTCAGAGAGCTCCTCTATGTCTCTTTTCGTGTAGTCCAGGGAGGTACGTCTCAGGTCATTCACACCAGCATGGACAATGACTGAGTCATATTTGTACTTGCCTTGGAGTGACCTGACTGCTTGTGTTATGTGGCAGATCCTAGCACTCAACAGGCAGCTCACCGTGAACTTCTCCTTGTTCAGCCTGGTGAGCAGGACGTCAGTGTGCCTGATGATAGAGTCACCTATTACAAGTGTATCAGGTGTGTTTAGCCTTAAGGGCTGTGACTGTTCGGCACACTGGCTTTGTGAGCTATGTGTTGCACGTGTTTTGTTTTGGGGTAGTGGTTGCTTGGGTGTCTGCTTTGGAGGTCTCTGCTGCTTAGGCAGATTTTTATTTAGAGCCTCCGAGTATGTTTTTGTGTGTTTATGTGTTTGGTTTGCTGTCATGGTACGTCTATGTGAGACTGGAATTGTAGTGAGTGTGGTTTCCTTCTCCTCCTGACTGGTTACGCCAGTACTGAGTTGAGAGAGCTTAGCCTCCAGTTTGGCTATATGGTTGCATCTCTCACATGTGTTGGAATTTGTTGGGAGGAGGAGAGGGTTGTCTGTGTACATGAGGCAGTTGTAACATTGCCTCAAGATTCCCAGATTCACCAGCTGGACCGCAGAGGAGATTGACAGCTAACCTTTGGACATGCTAGAATAGTATTGGGAATTCCTTTATAATTGAAAAAAAGGGCCAATGGAGAACAACGTACTCAAGGGGTGTTTGTGAGGGTGTAGTGCTTTTAATTTTTTAGTGCTGACTTAGTGAGCAAGTGCCAGGTAACTTAAATGCAATGTGTTACAGGTAACTTAAATGCAAAAACGACAAACGAAAAACGACAAACTCAGTAATCTGGTTTTGGCCTGTTAATCTATCATGAAATATTTTCAAAGTGAGTGCTTGAGAAGAGTTACTTTGTAAATTATATATTTTTAGGATATGTGCAGATATATCTTCAGATATTCCCTGTTTGGATACAAAAATGGAGATGAATTTGATTGATATAAGAGATGACTCCCATTAATAATATTCTTTTGAGAGTGGAGGCAATGGGAATTGAAAAAATGTATTTTTAAGATGTATTAGGCAATTTTTCAGCCTTTACTGATAATATATTGAAAAAGATAGAATCCCACTGTTTAGGGAGGAGTGGAAAACAGATGTGCATGAATATGTAGGCAGCAAGCAAACACAGCAGCAGGTAACAGACTAAGGCAGACATAACAACTGTAGCTCACAACACATGAAATCAAACACTGAATTTATGCACTGCAGTCACAATGATGTTGCATTCTCCTCAGGATCATTCTAAAGACTATAGAGTGGTGTCCCACCTGTATGTATCTACCTGAGCTGGAGATGGTTCAATACACAAGCACGTGTGTGCGTGAACAAACATATATATGCACACACACACACACACACACACACACACACACACACACACACACACACACACACACACACACACACACACACACACACTGATCCTTATTTTATTAATATTTTATATCCTTGTGATTCCCCAGCCTTTAACACTGCACATCTTAATTCCTGTTTTATGTGTTTTGTGAGCTTTTTAAATGTATTTGTTACTATAATGCCCCTCCTTGTGAATGCCATTTTTATGCACTTTGTGCATTTTTGGCTAATGCCCTAAGCCCTATCAGTTCTTGTTTTAGATAAAATTTCTTGGAACTCTGATTGCCTACATCCTAGTTCCATTTACTGATAGTTTATTATTTATTTATTTTTTATTTAACTTTATTTGGATACTGTGGAGTTTGTATGTTCTCCCTGTGTTTGCATTGGTTCCTTCTAGGTGCTCCGATTTCTTCCCACATTCCAGAGAAATGCAGTAGGTGGATTGGACACTCTGGCTACAGATGCACATGTGAGTATGTGGTATGAAAGAACTACTGTTGCAGGGCTAGCCACCCAGTGGTGTGAACCTTGACTATAAATGATTGTCAATGTTGAAGTAACACCCCGATCTATGTGCAAAAATTGGGAAAAAAGGGTTGTGAATGGAAAGATGGATGGATGGATGGATGGAGGGATGGCGGAATGGAGGGATGGAGGGATGGATGGAGGGATGGATGGATGGTTGGATGGATGGATACTTGGCCACAGGGTTTAATTTAATTTTTAGCCATGGCTGTGTTGTGTATAAACAGCAGAAATAACAGTTACAAGTAATGAAAAACTTGAAATCAAATAAATGTTTGATATAATATAGAGAATTAGATTCAATGACGAGAATATACAATGGATTAACTAGTAATTAATATCCTTTCTGTAACTGGCTTTGGGTATTATTAGTTAATTATTAATAAGACAAGTCACTTATGTACTGGGTATGACTGCATTGAAGGTATTGCAACAAAATGAGTACATAGTTAAGGGAAAAATGTAAATAGAAGTTTCTTTGCTGTTAGAGTCAACTAATACTAATGCATATCAGGGATGGTTCTACTAGATGGAAAAAAGGAGGGGATTAATGTATGCTTTGAGTGCTGTAAGAGAGTGTAGTAGGTGATATAAACATACATTTACCTCCTGGAATATACCGGCTGGTGAAGTAAAGCAGGTGCTGCTAGCTACAAAGGTGGGATTTCAGTGATTTCAGAAAGAACTGAATGTGGGAATTTTGTGATGTGAATTCTGTGGCTTTGGAATGCTATGGAGAAGGAATGGGATAAAGAGGACACATAGTTAAGTGGTGGAGATAGAAAGGACTGCTCTATGGTACAGGGTCTTAGAGGTCCACAATGGATCTTAGTTTTCAGGTTTACTGAGTAGATTTTCAATGTTTAAAGTGGCAGAGTCTATAAAGAAGATAGGGTTTTCTGCTTCTGCAGGTGAATTGGTAACACTGACCATGTACATTAATACAGTGATGTTCGCGTTTTAGGGGAACAAGTTTTGTTTACATAGATCTGCATTTTTTATAATTTTGGATGAGTTATTTATTAGTGACAGAGAGTACAGCAATGTTGGAATCATGGTGTAGTATTCCAGTTTTTTCTTATATTAAAACAGATCACCCTTCCTATTATCCAGAAGGTTTACTTCACCCAGTCTCTAAAGTTTCTTTGTGTTATAAAAAAATCATTCTTAGTAGTCCAATTACCATATTTGCCAACTTTTTTCCTCTCCTGACTGAGTTCTCTGCTGCCCTCCACCCACAAACATACACAGAGTTATAGTCAGGCATACATCATTTAAACCATGATACACAAATTAATTCGTGAAGGGAAACAATTTTACCACCTTAGATGTTTTGAGCTCATAGCCATCAAACACATAAACAAACCAAGAAAGGTACAAGAGAGCTGACAAATAAAGTAAATGTATACAATGTGATTACTTGTTATCTTAACAGAAATATATTTAAAAGGTTCAAGAATGCAAATTATATGTGCTGCAGCTTTACAAACATATTTATGACATATGCCACAAGCCAAAGAGGTTGGGGAGGGGGCAACAGCATGTAAGGTTAGTGTACATATCTGAAATTCCTAGTTACTCCCCTGCCTCTGCATGTTTATTTTATGGTGTAGAGTGTGGTTTCTAATAGTTACGCAGCCACTCCTGAATCTAAACATGCCTTTTTCTCACACAGCCATTTGTCTTTCTAGTGTTTTCCATTCCCTCGCCCACCCAGAAACTAATGCTGCTACCTGGCACTTAGAATGACTGTTTGCAAACTGCACAGACTGTTACTAAACTCTGCATGAGTGTGCATCTGGTTAATTCATTATTTCCCTTTAAGAGGAACACCTTAACAACAGGAGACAAAAAGTTCTTTCTTTGTTCTTACAATGCTGTTCTAAATGCCAGAAACCAAAGGCACTTGAGCTTGGGAGCAGATAGGAAATTGGGGAGCACAAGATGTGCAGAGATGAAAAAATTCCGTTTTTCTCTTAACAATTTTTGCTTTTTAATGAGATTTTTAAAAATATGCATAAGCAGAATCTATGCAGAAAACCGTCAAATGTCCTTGTCAGTTGCCTTGCAGCTAAATAATATCAAACTGCTATTATAGTAGAGTACAAAACCCAGTTAAAATGTAACCCAAGTGCAGTCAGCATGAATGAAAAAGGACCTGACATTTTTCTGGGATATTCCAATGACATTGAGCTGCCCAGTGTGGCTTTCCCAACCTGACTTCATACTTGTGTCGACTATGTGATAAGACAAGGCACAAAACATGACTGACAGTTGCAGACTACCACATAAAAAGAAAGATAACACTAAGAACCCATGCAAGCAGAATGGACTTAACATGTGAAAGGCAGAGCAATCTCAGTGACATAAATGCATAAATACTGTCTTCCTAGCTCAGGACTGGCTATGCAATTGAAGAGGCTATGTACAAATAGCAGATATAAGGTTCATGCCAAGATAATAATTATTGCATCCAAATGACAAGTTTAGCTCAACTGCTTAGACAACAATTTTATATTAGACATGACTACGTTTTTCAGGTCTTAATGCAGGCTGCCACAGTTCTGTACATGAGATGGATACATATCTAATAGCAGCTTTGTGGAACCACTTATCATATCTAGGAACTATAACACCTATTTATAAATGACTCAAGAATATAACACCTGTGACATAGCCATAGCACAGCATTCGTTCCAAGAGGAAATGAAGCATTAAGGTAATTTACAGGAGGGCTATAAAGTGGCACAAAGTATGCACCAGTAATGTTAAAAAGAAAGGTCAATGCAACATATGTGTGCTTAAGGGGAGGAGGAGAAGAGCATATATGATACAGACTTGCAAATATTTTAAGGAACTGGTGAAAAACAGCTAGGTAGCATCTTTAGAAAAAAACTGTGCATGGATAAAGGGTACAAGTTGGAAACAAAGAAAAGATAGTTTATGGAGGTGCCTGCATGTAGTTTTTCACTGCTAGTGCTATGGGTATATAAAGCAGCTTCCCACTAGAAGACTCATACCTCTCAGCTGTTCAGAGTTTGCAGAATGTCTGGATATTTGCCTCATATTTTTAATCTGTCCCTCATAACATTTTTGTTTTTCTTGCAAATAATTAAGGATTGAAGTCACTAAATGATGACAGACATTTGAGTTTCAGACTTTATGTCCTTCAGAAAATAAATGCTAACACAACACCTTTTATTCTAACGATGTTCTAAGTCTATGAGCAGTATTTAAAATCTGTCTTTATTGTTGTGCCTTTGCCTCCCCATTATTTTTGACTTTGTCCAGATTTCTTGTGCTAAGAGGTTGAGAGGTATAAGAACACTTGATTTAGTAATAATGGGCACAGGTCAATATTCAGCTATACAGAAAAGAGAAAATACTGAGAAGGATGCTTGTCTTGTAGTGCAAAGGGACTTCTTCCAGTGGATTTAGGTTTTCTTACTGCCTGGCAGCCTGCCAGTGAAGACCTAGGGGATACGCTGGCAGCTGTCCAGAGAACATAGCCACATGTAGAAGGATATATATGTTACCTGCACTAATATAATTATACTTCTGACAGCAGGAAGAACAGTGATTACAAAAATGAGACGAAACTCATCTTGAAGTATGACAGCCTTGGAGGTCCTGTGCCCAGTTTTTGTCCCTAGAGGAAATTAACAAGGTGGAGGACATTCATCTTCAGGTAAGCAGTGTGAAGTCCTTAAACAAAATGTCATTGTAAGGACAATGCATACACAGTTAACACTATAATCATAGCAAGACTGAACCAGCTTATGCCTGCCTTCAGGCTTCAATACCTGTAACAATGCCTTGCCTATTAGCTGCACTGTGGAGAGCCATATGAGGCTTTTGCTGGCATAGTAATCCAGCGCCATCAAGTTAACAATATCAGATCTTCCAAACATTCCTTTCTAAGTTGTGCCAACAAACAACATAAGTGTCACAGTCTCTCGAGTATGTAACAACCTACCTGCAAATATTCAAAGCTCTCAGACTCCTGGTTGCTCGAAGGGTACACTTAGGAACTATCATTGAGAAGAAGCACTCATTCTTACTTTGATACTGTTCTTTTTTATCTTTACTAGACCTAGCACTGAACAGACTCATTATAATAAAAAGCTCCGTTCACTCCTGCACACAGCCATGTAGACTAAACAATTTTTGCACTTTGGTCCTAGCTGCAGCTCTGACCATCAGGTGTCTGGTGCTACTCCAGTTGCTTCACCTCTCAGTCCCAGTGCAACCATCCTGTTTTAGGATGGCTAGGGGAGGAGGGGAAGTTAGAGAGTGACATTTACCATAGAACCAGCAGTTCCAAAAAAACACCACACAGGAAAATACAGAAACCATTTATTCAATCATTTTTTAAATAAGTTAAGTGCTTTTGCCAAGGAAAATAACTTTTTCAGAAAAATGATAGCCCTGTCTGATTAAATGACTTGTTGTCAGAGCTACGCAGTGTGCAACTGGAGGCTGAAAGAATCAAACCCTGAACTACAGGCAGCAGCTCAGCACCTTAATCACCAGATATTCTGCCCTTGCCATATGCATCAACCACCCATGAAAAAAGTTAGCTGTGATGCTGGTTGACTCTAACAGAGTATAGTGTATCACACTGCAGAAACACATAAAACACACTAAAATAACCTAACCAGACTGCAAGTAAGGCTAAGCAAGCTTTACAGATTTCTAGTCCTGTTCCTCATGAGTGACCATCATTGTGCAACTCTTTAAAGCAATATGGTACACTACTGACATGTGTAGTCTCTCACAAAATCCACCACATGGGTACTGCACTTCATTAAGAAAGTGCCTTGCAGTGCTTTCCATTTCACATTCTCAAAGTCTGAATTCTTTATTTTCTGATTCACACACTTAAGTCATAGGACAACATTCAGTCCTCAGTAGCAGCAAAGCATTCTCTATTCAGATCATGATTTAAGAACGTGGCTACCCTGACTACTGCAGAGGTCTTCCAGTAGTGTACAAAGGCAATGTATATGATTCTTTATTAATGTACACTGAGGACAATTTCAGATTCTTAAAGGGCAGTTGGCACATCTCTCAACCTCTCAGCACAAAAACTCTGGACAAAGCCAAACATAATGAGGGGACAAATGTTTAATATTGCTCTTATAAATTTAGAAAGTTGTTAGAATAAAAGGTCTTGTGTTACCATACATTTTCTGAAGGATATAAAGCCTGAAACTCAAATGTCTACCATTATTTAGTGAATTCAGTCCTCACAGATTTGCCACAAAAATCCAGAAAATTACAATTTATATGAGGAACAGACCAAAAATCTAAGGCAAAAATCTGGACATTCTGTGAAAATCTGGACAGTTGAGAGGTATGGCAGTTGGGGCAGGACAAGACTGAAATGCATCAGCAGCAGCTACATAAATTATGATAATATATGCATACCTACCATTTCCCAGGAAGAAGCCATACAGAATAGAGCTTGTGGGTATGCCATTGCATGGATTATATATGTAAGCCACCCCCACCAATGTGACTACAAATTATCACAGTTTGTGTGGGCTTTACTTCCCTGCCAGATAAAAAAAATTAGCTATTAATCAATTGTTCCACTTTATGAATCACAGCATGTTCTGAGTCTGTCTGTGTTCCCCCATACTGCCTGTAAGTTTAGTTTTGTTCCTTCCATGCAGCCTAACAAAACCTCCCCATCCTGGCTTGGTCTATTCCTGCTTTCATGCCCCCATATTCTGACATTGATTTATCAGTAACCCGCAACATCATCCTGTTTGTGTCATGCTCCCCTACTCAGTTCATATGTGCCTCTTCACATAAGTGACCCAGTCAGGCATTGGTATAACCATGTACTTCAGTAGTAACCCAGTCTGACACTGGCCTGTCTGTGCCTCACCACAACTTACTCATTCTAATATGACTCTCTCTGTGCCCTCCAACAGCTACACCATCAGCAAGCAGTTGAGCCTCCATTTAGCAAGCAATCTGTCCATGTCTCCTCTCTACTCAAACCACCTAGTCAACAAATATTTGATCTGTGAATGCCACACATGCACACACACAGTCAGCGAGCACTGTATATTGAACATAAATATAGGAGCAATACCACTCCTTTGGACAGTCCTTGTATCTGCCACTGATGATGGTGGGTAAAAGGACCCCTTTTCCAAGTGAAAGCTGAGCCTCAGAAGTTAACGTCATTGGCAGTCTAAAAAAGCAAAGAAAAATAGGTTCTTCTGATACATGTCCATATGGTAGTTAAATGAAAAATAAGGCTGAAATAAACATCAAGGAAGGTGAGTGCTGCCACTGTTTTAAATTTTCTGAAGGAAAATGATCATAGTGCTCACACTTCTAAAAGTTTCTGCTTGCCTGCTAGCAAAATGTATAGACACCTCCTTAAATGAGAACCAGTGGTGCAGCATGATAGAATTCTGTTCCTGAAGTGGGAGAATGACCTCTCATGAGTGGTCAGTTGTATAAATAACTCAAGACATCTGCACACAGGAGAAGATGTAATTGCTTGTTCTTTAATCTAGTAGTACTAAAACAGCAGTGGGCCAGGGATCAATCCCTTTGAAACACCTCAAATTATTGGAGAGGAAGAGTAGAGCATCGCATTGATGGGCACTCTGAAATTTCTGTTGCTTAGATAGTAATGGGTCCATTTAGGTTCTAAAGAGTCAGAACCAGTCTGAAGATGCCAATGAGACACTGAATTAAATGAGATTAAATAAAAAATGGTAATTCTGTATATTTACCATATTTCATTCCTAGATTAAACAAGACAGCAATGAAGCTGCGATCCCTTTGGAATTATGTTATCTACAGCACAGAAGGTCAAAAGAGTCAATATTTTTTGAGCAAAAAAAAAAAAAAAAAGAGTCAATATACTTCTGCAAATGTACCATTCTCTAAGGTTCGATATAAGATACCTAAGAGGGAAGGGGGACTGTATAAAGCGACAAAGCTCGTAATGCCAGTAGGAAGAATAGTGTCTGATTTCCATAGTTGAAGGACTGACCCACAATTAATTGAAAGATTAAAGACAGGAATGTGGGGGATAGCTGCAGAGGTATTACAAACCTGTAAAATACTAGGAAGTGGTCATCAACACAAACTGTTTCATAGTGTGGCAGCCTTTTCAGCAACTTGCTGGTTTAATTCAGAACTATTGTGGTTTAATTCAGAGCTATGGTCTTAAAGTAAAAGGAAGGTTGAAAAAATAAAACATTAGGTGGAAGATAGGTTATTATAAGGTGCACATGAGCTTAAGGGATTAGTAACCTACTAGGAGAAGAAATCGGAGATGGCTTGCACAGGCAAGGAAGGGTCACAGTACACAGTGCTTTCCAGGTCTAAACTAACTATACTTTTTTACCTCTCCCATTAATGTAATGGGGTTTGAGATGGATTATTGATGGCATCTTCTGTGATAGACAGTTCAGGGAAGACAATCAACCAAATCCCATATCAATACTCTAGCACTTTGTAAATATATCTGTCTATCTGTCTAGATATAAATGTCCAAGGTTATTCCCATCATGTTGTTTGACTTCTGAGTCGGTATACTGTAAGTTGTGAGGTGCAGAAAATGCTTCGGCTAAACTTAACAAAAATTCTAAGGACTGCTTTTCTTTCATTCCATTGCCTTTGGTAAGTTGTCTTTTGCTAAGAGTGCTGCTGATTACAAGACATGAATCCAGTGTAATGCACACTAATCTGAAAAGCTCCTGGGATGACAAAGGCAGACAAATTGCTTGCCTTTGATGAATACTATATTTGCTTTATTAGCATTATTTTTGTATTTATTTTAAGTACAATTGTACTCCTGTACTCAAAAGAGCCACTCAAAGCAATCCACTCCTCTGTCTTTTTACTTCAAACCTGTCTTGTGTTCATGGGTGATTCAGGGAATTTCCTGATGAAGCACCTTCATAATTATTTCAGGTTCAAAGCTCTCCTATTAGAAGAAATGTATTGAGGTGCATGTACAATCCTGGAATTCCGTAATTATGATTAAGTATTTGATGATAGTTATATTGGACATATTCAAAGAGAAGGGGGAGGTTATATTTCTTTATAAAAGATCTGAAGGAAATCTGGTTTACTAAGTTTTGATAAGCACGAGACAGTAGGTACTGTTCATAAGTGTTAAAATAGTTTAAGAGAGTCTGTCCTATTTGTAATGATTCAGTCTGGAATGATATGCCTCCCAGTAGAATTTGGCCTTGTGAGAAAAGGATACATCCTCTAATGCATAATGTGCACTCTTTTTTTTTTTTTACGATATCTTCTCTTTTATGGACATATTGCAGAATTTATTCAGTACCCTCTCTCATAAGTATGGCTTAACAAAAAAATAAAGTCAGTTTTGAATGCATTGATACAGTAAAAGTGCCATTCAGGTCTAAACTGATTATACTGATGTCCTTACTTCTCCCAATGATGAAACAGAGGTTCAAGACAGATTACTGATGGTAACTACCAAATCTACCAAAACCATGATTTTGAAAATACAAAGAACAAATTGTTAAAATAATCAAGAAACTTATCAATAAATTGCCAGCTGCTTGTATGTAGCAAAAGTGTGTTGAGTCAGAGTCTTTAGCAGAGAAACTAGTTAACTATTGACAAGCATAACACTTTAAAATGGAACTATTGCTATATCTTTATAATGACTAAATAGTAACTCAATTCTCATTGGTGTACTGGCATTAATGGCTTTTAACTAGCTTGTATCTATATTTAAAGATAAGCAGATATGTCAGAACTTTTCAACAGTTATTTATTGCAAAGCTGTAGTTATCCTTTTTTTCACTAAAATATTACATTTATTTCATATAAGAAGTCTGCAATCCCTCTGTTTAATCATTTGCTTCTGCAGAAAGTCCCACAGATGTGCTGACATAACATAGCTGCTTGGTCAGAGGTTAGATTGTACAGCAAATATCTGCAGTTAGAAAATGTCAGAACAAATCATTTGATGTTCTGTACACTGGATGCTGAATCAGTCAGGCTGATGTCATCCAAATCTTCAAGTTAAAAGTTGTCCCTTTGAGAGGTGTGTTCTAATAATGAAGGTCACTGCACATTGTAAGAACAAACAAGGATAACAGCTTTCTGTGCCAGGCAATGTTTTAGATGCAGGATTACGGGATAACCCCTGGTTATGTAACAAGCTGGGAATCAGCATCCATTTAACCTCCCCCATCATTGTCTGACTTTTTCTTACTTTGACAGCAGAATTTGTTGATCGGCTAAACTTACTTTATTTAATTTTTGAAGTGCCCAGTTTGTTATCTCAATTAAAAAAAAGTGTATGACTACTAAAACATATATTGACACTGGTATCACAGTGTTCATTTACTTTTTTTACAGCTGATTTTGACAGAAACCATCCCAAAAGTTAAAGGTCACATGGACTATCAGTTTACCCATTTGCCTGTTCCACACACCTGATCCACCCCCACTGTATTTTATCAGAATTGTGTTTGTGCAGGGAATCATTGCAGCATTTTACTTCTATTGAATTAATTTCATAGATTCATAGAATTTACAAGGCAGTCAACCCATGGAACAAGATTACCTTGCCAGTATTCAGTATTCATCCTCATAGTACACCTCCTGCTTCCAAAAAGGCAAAGCAAGTCAGGCCTGGGATGAATTTATTGGTTTATATCCAATCATCCGGGTTTGCCGTAAGGAAAGCAAGGTTATCACCCTGTTTTATATGTAACAGAAAATAATTTCAGAGATGGGGGAATTTAGAAATAAATCTCTTCACTCAGAATGTCGTATTTATGTGTTGCTTTTATTATTTATTCAGTTTGTCAACCGAAGTAGAACACTGATCCATATAGACTTATTTCTGTCTCAGCCCTGACAAATATTTATGACAGTAGACAAGCACTTTAACAAAAAGTATTATGAATGCAAATAAAATATGTGAGTATAGCAATAAATCAGTAACAGTAATAATAAAGTTGAGACTCAAGTCTTTAGTCTGAGTGTTTGTAGAGACATTTATTTTTGTGGAAGTAGAGAGCAGGGTTGGTTCTTAACCATACATATTGTTAGACATTAATCAGCATGCAGAGTCTAGAAAAGACAGAGTATAGGGCTAGAGCTTCAAGACATTAATCAGCATGCAGAGTCTAGAAAAGACAGAGTATAGGGCTAGAGCTTCAAGACATTAATCAGCATGCAGCGTCTAGAAAAGACAGAGTATAGGGCTAGAGCTTCAAGACAATCAGCATGCAGAGTCTAGAAAAGACAGAGTATAGGGCTAGAGCTTCAAGACATTAATCAGCATGCAGAGTCTAGAAAAGACAGAGTATAGGGCTAGAGCTTCAAGACATTAATCAGCATGCAGCGTCTAGAAAAGACAGAGTATAGGGCTAGAGCTTCAAGACATTAATCAGCATGCAGAGTCTAGAAAAGACAGAGTATAGGGCTAGAGCTTCAAGGCATTAATCAGCATGCAGAGTCTAGAAAAGACAGAGTATAGGGCTAGAGCTTTAAGACATTAATCAGCATGCAGAGTCTAGAAAAGACAGAGTATAGGGCTAGAGCTTCAAGACATTAATCAGCATGCAGAATCTAGAAAAGACAGAGTATAAGGCTAGAGCTTCAAGACATCAATCAGCATGCAGAATCTAGAAAAGACAGAGTATAGGGCTAGAGCTTCAAGCCTGTCTTACAAGTTGAGGATCTTTAGTCTGATCTTCTTTTCAATTAGGAACCTCTCAGGTCTTTCTAGATGCATGATGTGGTTGGATGGATACATACTAAAGGGGGCATTATATTCTAAAACTGGTCTGATCATGGCAAAGTATAGAGGAACAAGAACTTCTTTTGAATTGGATGAGGTACCCTTAATTATTAGTTAGGTTAGATAAAAGGATTTACTGACTGCTGTTGTTTTTGGTTGGTAAAGAATAAGTGGTTGTCTGAGAAGGTGTTGAGATCTCTGATGTTTATATTAATTTGGAGTGAAGTGCCATCTACAATGTACTCTGCTGTTGAGATTTGTTTATCAAATATGACAATGGTACACTTCTTTGTCTTTAATTTAAGCTAATTTCTAATACACTATTGATTAGTATAATTTAGCCTTTGCTGTAGCAACATTATTGGATTCTGACAAATGACAACACCCAGTTTGCAGTCATTGACCAATTTAGTTAGCAACATGTCTGGTTTAGTTGTGTGGAGATCTCCGAAGTATGTGCTGAACAGAAGGGGGTCCGAGTACTGAGCTCTAAGGAATGCCACCAATCACCATTTTGTTTTCGGAGGTGGCACCTGCTACTTTAACTGCATAGGTTCCATCTCATGGCCAGTTTGATATCCAACAACAACAACATAAGGGTCTACATTTAGGCATTTAATCTTCTTTACAATTCCAGAATAGGGAATAGTGTCATATGTCTTGGCCAAATCCACTTACATTTTATGAAATGTATGGCCATGATCTATAGCTAAAGCAACTTTTTGGAAGATATTTACTAAGCTAAGGAGACATGATCTTTCTTTGACAAAAATCATATTGTTTCAGGTCTAGAGCAGTGAGATATTTTTATACCAGAGCTTATGAAAACACAATAGGTTCTCTGTCTTTTCTAATGAGGCTTGTTAGGCTAATCAATTTATCATTTCTGGGATTTGAGGTGGGATACTATTTTTGGAGGGGCATAACCCTGTGGTTATGCTTAAGCTGAAACAGTTTTAAGAAGGGCCTCAGAAGGGGCATGTTTGGCACTGTTATTAATCAAGAACATGTTTTGTTAAGGCCCATACAGATGGTATTTTTAGATTTACAGGCATATTCTACAATAATTTTTGGGAAGAATTTGTGGAACTTTAAATACTGCTTCACTCATTTCTTAGAAGTTACATAAGAATCCATCCCACTGAAATTTTTGTGTAGAGTTAAAAATCTCTTACACCTGAACAAACAATAAGTTGGGTATTGCCTAACTGAGCTGCTAACAACTAAATTAACATGCTAGCACTGCTGTGGCTTAAGGATTCTTCCTACTCATGCATAGTTGTTATGTAGCCAGATATGCATGTATAGTATTTAAGTCAGTATTCTGGTTAAGGTAGGTGACTTACAGCCATCTGAGATTTACCTGGGGAGACATCTTGCTATAGTACTCTGGCTATTACAGATTTCACAGAAGTCCATGCATGACTATTTGTTAAGGATAATTTGTCTAATATAACATAGGAAAAAAAAAACTTAAGAACCATTTTTCAATACTGAAATTTCTTTCATGTTCATTATTTGAGGTATATTATCACACCACAAAATGTTCTGGGTCCCATCTATTTGCCAGAATTTCTTTTTTTCTGTATAGTTGTCAGGCACCTCAGATCATAAACTGAGAAACTGCTGCTCATTCAGCAGGCTTATCCAGAAACAACTGGAAGGCATTAATTTCCGTACCTGGTATTAGATTCAGTGCTTCCACTATGTTTTGCTAACTTGCATTTCCTTGGCTAGCCAGATGCCAAATGTCACTGCTTAGACCCTATAGTTTTCACAGGACAAATTCCCTGACATGCAGAATCCTGACAGGGACTTTAAGGAAGGAGGTAGTGCCTTTCTCTGCTAAGGCACACCTCTCAGTCTTGAGAGGTGTGTACAGCAAGGTCACTGCTTTTGTCTTCAAGCACGACAGTGAGGAAAGAATGGTATTCAAACCCAGGTTGGCAGCCTGCAAGCAGTAATGCATCCCCTCGCCTACACAGGGTAGGGGTAAAACAGAGTTTTCACATGAGGCCAATATGTGTAGTACAACTGCACATTATTGATGAAAGGTACTACCTTAACTCTCACCTGGTCCTGATAGTCAATAATCTACCTGTGTTTGAGTCAGAGTTTTGCTCTGTCATTCCTAACTCTTGCTACAAGGTGGTAGACTGCATTTAAAAAAAAATACATAAATAAATAAGTAAATAAACATAAAAAATAATAATGGCAATAATTGAGAGTTATATGAATTCAGACTGTTATTCTGTCAACCTTTCAAATGAACAGTGATATCTTTAAACAATTTCCTGATTGTACAGTAGTTATATGGATTTCTCCCTGATTCTGGAAGTAAAAGGCTGAGTTATGTATGACAGCCAAAATCAGTGTCATGATATGTCCGTTCTTTAACTTGTGCTGTTCTGAAAATTCATGCTGGTGTAAAACCTGCTGTTTTGTCAACATTTCAGGTGATTTCCCTGTGCTATCTACCGGACTTTAAATTAGTTAATTTCGCAGGGAAATAACTTCAAGAGACACCAGACAACAGCATAAGACAATTTCAGGGCACTGAAGTAGACATTTAACCAACAGAGGGACTCCTACAACTGGAGTTCATGTTTACAACAACTTGCACAACAATTCTTTGCTTGTTCAACTCCCATAAAATCCTTTGGTGGCTAAGTGCCATGTCATAGATAGTTTTGTTCCCCTTTTACTTTCTTAATTTTATGGTAGTAATTTTTGCCATTCCTTAGCTCCTCCTCTTTAGTGATCTCCTCCTCCCTCTGACTCATTCCTTATAGTACCTCCTTCTCCTAGTTGTGCCATTCAGTTCACCAATTTGTCATTTGGCAATGGAACCTTATTAGCCAAAGACACTTAGCCATTCATATAATGGGCAGTTGTCTTTCTCTAACTGTAGGAAGCCTAGATTCAGCTACATTCCCTAATTCAGATGTGAAAAACTGTGGACTCATTTGGGGGTCCCCTAAATATCATTTGTTTTGAAGAATTTTTGTTAACCTTACAAGGAAATCACTATATTCAATTAGGAGTCTATTCTTTTTATACCTGTTAACCACACCCTGTTGTGACTTTATTTATTCTGCTTGCACTTATTTATTATTTTAATGTTTGCTCAGTGCTTCAGTTTAAACACGTAAGTCACATAAATATCAAATAAAGGTTTATGAAAGTGTATAAAGGTAGAGCAGACAGAGGAAGAGCTGTTCAGAAAATTCACTCCTCTGTTCTGGAAGGGTGCATGTAAAACTGTAAGAAGCCTCATAGCAAACAAATCCCTCAGTTTCTCACTTAAATAATACAAATACTTAATGTTTGTTCCACAATGTTTTGGTTAACAGTAACTTTCTGAGGCCTCTTAAGATTAGCCTTGTTAATTTTTAGTTAGATCTGAATGATTGTTTTGTATTTGTCCCGGCCCCCTTCAATAGCGCACATCACATCAAATGACATTTGACGACCTTTATTAAATTTCCATAACATAGCTTTGATCACCAACTTTATTAATTACAACTATTCATGATATAATTGATTCTGAATACAGCATAACATCCTTGTAATGTTAATCAGGGCAGCGTACCTACTCAACCTGCCCCAGTAAGCAGCGTCCATACCTCTACTCACTTACTTTACTTATGAAGCAGCGTCCCATCTCACTTCATACACCATTCATTGTAATGTTAATCAGGGCAGCGTACCTACTTACCCTGCCCAACAAGCAGGGTCCATACCTCTGCTCACTTACTTCACTTATGAAGCAGCATCCCAACTCACTTCATACACCATCCATTGAGTTTACCTTCCACCAAATAGGCACCATCCTTACCTCAACTTGCTTATCTATTCAGCAAGCTTCCTCCAACTACTCATTTCCTTTCCCCAAATCCTTGAAATGAAAATCCAGACATCAGAGGGGGAACAGAAGAGGGCAAGCCTATCCCTCTTCTCCGCCTACCCCCACTGATAAATAACCCTACTCCCCACCAACGAAAAGAGGGAGGGTGGGTAGCAAGTTCACGCCAAATGTGATTGCTTGACCCAGCTGCGTAGCCTAAACCTCTTAAGCCCCTCCCCATCATTATCTCATTTCCTCCCAACCATCCCTGCCTCCACTTAACCCTTTCACCTCCCCAACCCACTTAACTACCCCTAATATTAACCTAACCCCCCCATGAAGATGTCCCAGAACAACTTAGTTTGTTGCCAAACTTCATTTGTCCCGGTCCTCCTCAATAATACACATCACACCAAATGACATTTGACGACCTTTATTAAATTTCCATAACATAGCTTTGATCACTAACTTTATTAATTACAACTATTCATGATATAATTGATTCTAAATACAGCATAACATCCTTGTAATGTTAATCAGGACAGCGTACCTACTCACCCTGTCCAACAAGCAGGGTCCATACCTCTGCTCACTTACTTCACTTATGAAGCAGTGTCCCAACTCACTTCATACACCATCCATTGAATTTACCTTCCACCAGATAGGCACCATCCTTACCTCAGCTTGCTTATCTATTCAGTAAGCTTCCTCCAACTACTCATTTCCTTTCCCCAGATCCTTGAAATGAAGATCCAGACATCAGAAGGGGAACAGAAGAGGGCAAGCCTATTCCTCTTCTCCGCCAACCAGCCTGACTAGGCTGTTCCCCCTCCCTTCTTCCCAATATTGTTCAATCCACTTCCCATAAAGGGAAGGGTCAAGCCAAACATCATTTGGTGTACCCATCATCTGTAAAGCACCTTAGACTCCCGTCATAAACCCCTTTGCCATGCCATCACTGAAACACACCCTAATTAAACTAAATAAAGTAGGATTACCATGACCCCGTTGTAACACTGGAACATCCACACCAAAAGAAAACATACCCTTTTGGCCTGCTGCCTTCAAAGATGAAATCATGGCTCAACCTGAATGTATTGACAGCCTATAATCACAACAAAACCACAAACTATAACCCCTTGAACTCAAGACGGCACCCAGTCAAACAACTAGTAGCAAATCTCACACCCAAGACCCTGTTAACCATAGCATATCACCTTAGCCCACCCACTACCCAGTTCTATATGTGCAACAACTGCATTACCGTAGGGAACAGTCTAACTCCAACTTTAATGTCCTACCCTAGCTGGCAGCAAACCAGCCCCCCTTGTCCTACAACTGCCTTATCCTGCAACCAAGCTTCCTTTAAACCTTCTAACTCCCCTGTAACAACACACCCAGTTTCTAAAACCACCCCAATACAGCCACCTACCTACCATGCTTCCTAAAACCCTATCTACAAATTCACTCAAACCCAAAGTGAAATGATCCTTGTGCTATTCTGTAAAACTTTAACCTGGTATGCAACATTAACACTACCTACTCAAGGGACAAATGTTGTCACTCCCAAAGATACTACACATTAGGAACAAACTCCAGCATCCTGTCCAACACCTCAATGGCCCTTCCCCCACATACGGTTCAACAACTGGATGAGTGAATACAAGTCCCCCCAAGGTTCCAAGAAAGCAAGGATTGAACTTCACTGGCTTGGCTTGCAAGAGCCATAGGGCTGTAGTCTAATAAGTTCCTGTGCTCTTATGAATGTCGTGACTCTACTCATACCGTGGGATCACCACACTTCCCATAAGCTGTCCCCAACAGTCCCTTGGCCCCCCCGTACCTACCTCTTCCTTCCCCCCTATATCAACACAATAATCAGCTCTCACTAATTAAACAGAGCTCTGACATGCATTGCTAAGGTGATTACTCAGACCCTCCTTAGGCCCCATTCCAGTAACAAGAACATCCATCCTATTAAACCATCACCTTTCAATCCACTGCACAATGCCTTCTGCAATTTCCGTCAGTAACTGTTGCCCACGTGTGCTCCCCATGTGTAACCTCCTTGCTCACCACCGCTTCCATCATCTGCAAATTCACTGTGTATCACCACAACTGGTACTCAACACTCCACCATCTGCAAAAAAAAGGAGAAAAGTAAATCCTCTAATATGTAAAGAGAAGGCTCCACCTTATACTCACTTATTCTAAATCACAGCCACAGTGTTCCAAGACCCCATCTGCAAGAAAGAAAAGATATGTAAATACATAACACACATTCCAAAACATCTTCAAAGACAACCTATCCTGCCAACCCAGAAAGGAATGTACCACCACCACTCACATCTACGACAAAGCAGCCATAAGTGATGCTATGCTTCCAATGACCTTATCAAATACCCAAGATAAATTGAACTACCAGTGTGGTATGTTAAAACTAAACCCTACACATGAAGGGACCAATCAATATCCACAACCAGGTAACCTTGCTATTCCAGACCACCCCCATTAACCCCTGTATAAGCCAAGCTAAATTATATTGTAAAGCCATCTACCTAGCTCTTAACCTTCCATCTCCAAATGAGGCACACTAACTAACATAGATATGAACAGCTAGGAGCCACTTATTTAGCTATTTTTTTTTTTTTTTTTTATAATTTAGGCACTCATTCCCCCATTCATGCTGGCTACCTGGATGTGCCACCAGGCACCATCCTGGGAAAACATTCACTTTATGCCCCCCAACAACAACATTGATACAACTGAAATGTTGGACCCACTCCAATCCCACGTGTACACTCCTAGACGCCCACCTCCATCACAGGGCTCTGACTGAAGAGATGGAAAACCCAACCTATGCACACAGAATCCAAGATTACATTTGTTTTTTTTTTGTTTTTTTTATATAACCTATACAGAGTTCTGCAACCCCAGTGCCTTCAGCCCCCCCCCCCCCCAAAAAAAAAAAACATCAGTCTGACGGTAAAATATAGAGATTTTATTATTCGTAGCCTCAAAAATATTATTTGCCATTTTTTTTTTTATAGCTAATAACATTTTCAGCACATTCAATATCATTCAAATAAGATGGTATAACTGTTAATGTCTGTCAAGGACAAGTCAGCATCAGAATGTACTAATATACTAATTTATACATTATGAAATATCCTGAGAAGTTTCTAAATTATTTAAATGCTAGAGCTATCAGTGATACCATGGACTGAAGGACTGAATGACTGAATTCTTAACTGATTTTATTTTGTTGACTGGAAATGTCAAACTGAACAAATCCATTTATTTACAGTAGTGACCTAGAGAGAAATGATGCAGTTTAACAAAAACTATATTGGCCCCAACTGACATAAAATTGCATCCGTAGCATGAAGTAGACAAATGAATGACAGTCTGTGTCAAATCATCCACTAAATGTGCCCACATCCAACTCCCAGTATGCCTGTGTAACATAGTACAGGACTGACAATCAAGATTGACACCAACATGGAGAGCTTGGACATCCAGCATCCAAACGTGTGCCAATCCATAGAAAATACAATTTGGAGGTGCACCCTTGACCTGATTGTGCAAAAGAACAAGAAAATGTTCCTACCCATCACAGCAATACCTCCACTGCTATACACCTCGACAAAGGCAACCATTCACTTTCCAATACATCTGCCAAAGCTTGCAACAAAATATGAATTCCACTGCAAAGGAACTGTCTGATTCATCACTGTTGAACAAGACAAGCATGTCCGATTCCATGCCAAATCATCACTGCAAGAGGCGGAAAGGGAAGAAACCAGGCTCTGATGCAATTGCAAGTCAAACATCCATGAAGCTAGACAACCTCCCCACCATACTGTTCTTGCCACCACCAATGATCTGCTGTACCAGATCAATGATTTGCCCTACCAACGAGCGCCTTCCCAGCATTCCACCTGAATGGTGGATGAGGAAAGCCAAATACCATCGCCATGCCTGCCCAGCATTCAAACCCCATGCATCCGATACATGTGGAGACAAACATCTGGTTCTTGCTAGATTCCTCTTTTTTTTTTTTAAATGGGCTACCCTTCCAAGCCCGTGGTTCCCTGCCATTCACTCCACCCCACCACTCAAATGGGTTCACATTCAAAGCGACCGTCAAATCCCCATCTCACACTTCCAACACCCATCTCACACTAGGCATTACTCCTGTGCAACCCAAACAATCTGTGTAGCCAAGAGCTGATGGCCAGGATTCTCAGACATACATTGCCACTGAGCATGCGTGGCAACCACAGTAAGACCAACCCACCCAAAGCCCGGGAAAATCATCCACAGCCTCAGCAAAGCAAAACAAGGAATCATGGGCACAAAAGTCCAAACCGAAAGTGCCCACCATGTCAACGGAGATGCACTAAATGCACAACCCCCCAAGCCACAGCATCGGTGCATGGAGGCCACTCATTTATTTTCTCTTCCACCATCTCCCAACATCGAAAACACTGTCATGGCCAAAACACCACCACAGCAAAACACAACCCCGCCCACCCGGAACACCATCGCACAAGACCAGGCGCACATCACAGCATCTGAAATGCACCACCACGCTGACAAAGTGTAACTTGCAAATGCAGATTTCCTTCTTTTTTTTTTCCATCCAAAGAAAAACAACGGCATCTGACTATGCCCACCCCAGAAGCAATGGTCAACCCACAACGGCCACAACTGCACATGCATCACAAAATTGCCCACTGCAAGCCCGCGAGCCAACACATCCCATCCAGTACATCCAGCACTCAACAACAAGGCATGAGCCCCCCCCCCGCTTGACCTGGAGAATGACCAGAATAGTCCACGATGGTCTCACGAAAACCATGGCATCCTTCCCCTTTCCTGCAAGCAAATAAAGTGCAGCATGTGACCAAACCACTCAACACACAATCCACAGCCATGCACAGAACTATTCCGTGCTACAGCTCTGTGAGCACATGCGAAACAGCAGTCCAAACACCACAGAATCAGCATCCGAGCTGGCAGAAGAGACCTAAACTACACAAAGCAGATGCCATGGATGTCCTGATGAACCTGCGAACAAAGCACATCAAAAGAAGACAGTGTGCCCTCAGAGGCCTCTCACCAACCAGCCCACTGCTGCCACCAATGCAGAATAAATGCATTTCCCAGCAGAACACCCCAAACACAGCGGGACAAGCAACCTCCCTGTCTGCCGAGTAAGTCGTCAGCAAACACGCGAACACCACCGTGCACCCAATCCCCACCTGCTCCTCAATCTGACACCACCAACGAACGAACACCAACTCCATTTTTTTTTTTTTAGCAGCAATATTGTCAATTCTAAGTGTATGTTTAGACTTAGAATTGCCTGTGCCCTTCATGAGTGTGACTTACGAAAGCATAAGTCCTATTGCATTTGTATCCACGTCTAACATTTGCTGAAACAGACTGTTCATATTAAAATAAATTACTGTGGTATCTTCCTTTGCATTTCTACTGCTTTTTGCCATTTATTTGCCCCTTTAAATACATTTTCATAATGGACCTGTGATTTGCTAATCTACCAACTTACCTCCCAATTTCAAAGGCCTACATCCCAGAATACCCAGGTTGTCATGGGCGTACCTCGCCTTAGCAAGTTCATGCCAAATGTGACTGCTTGACCCAACTACCTAGCCTAAACCTCTTAAGCCCCTCCCTATCACTATCTCATTTCCTCCCAACCATCCCTGCCTCCACTTAACCCTTTCACCTCCCCAACCCACTTAACTCCCCCTAATATTAACCTAACCCCCCCCCCCCATGAAGATGTCCCGGGACAACTTAGTTTGTTGCCAAACTTCATTTCTCTTTGAACACCTCACTTTCTTCTCTTGGTCCTCTCCTCATATTTCTAACTTCCAAAAAAAAAAAAAAAAAGCTTTTTTTTTTTTTTATCTGTACATAAATGTTTTACTTATTCATCTGAAATGTCTGTACTTTTAATATGTTTAGACTACATGAATCTCACTTTTGTAAATCATTACCTAGGATTAGAAATGTTATGACTTTTTTAACAAATTGTATATTATCTCTGTATTTTTCACTGTTCTACTACTTTATTTACTAGTGTATAACTATTGTAAAATTGTCTATATCCTATGGAGCTTTCCCCCGGGCCTCCACTGAAAACATGCTCTTCCAGGCCCAGTGGACTATCCCAGTCATTAAACTGTAATAACTAACTAAATAAATAAACAGCACTGCTACCATTATTATTATTATTATTATTAATTTCAATTTTCAGTGTTCCTTCTGCATCTTGACCGTTTATTTTATTGTATTTAATCATTTTACTTAACCATCACACCTCAATGCACATCGCAATTTAGCTCATTCTCTGGTCTTCTGCTTGAAGACAAGAAGTCATTGCAAACTTTCTTCACCTGAAGACCACAAGATACAGCTGGTAATGGACAGTAGTGGCATCAAAACTAAAATAAAAAGGTACAGCTGATGCTAGACATCAGAGGCATTAAAACTAACAAAAATGCATCTCTTTTTTTGATGTTTCCTCCTGATTTTTTAAATTATATTTATTCTTTAACATAGCAACATTTGTTAGTGTGTGTGTTTGAAATGTGCAGTTTTTAATATTTTTCCGGTAAGTAGTGAAAAAAATGTATGAAACAATAATGACAAAATTACCCATTTCAGAACATTTCAGCCATAAAAGGCCACTCAAACTAGTGTCATTATAATACACCAATACCTGTACTCAACAATTATGGCTACTTTATTGACTGTGTACACATCATGTTTGATTGTGATAAAAAAATGCCCAAAGTAAAATATTACAATTTGCTTTACACAAATGCACACTACTCCTGCAAAGAAAGCCTAATAACTTTTTAACTTTATCAGCTCAGCATGGTCAGTTATTTTATCCACAGACATTCCCAGACCCACCAATTTTAGGTACATTGTGGACTGCATCCTTCTCAGATGTTGGTGTAAAAAAACAAATAATAATGACCAAAGTCACATATTTAAAATTTATTTCACACAAACACAAAATAGCTGAAGTATTCCTACTTAACACACACACATGCACACTAGTCCTGCAAAGCCAGACTAAAAACTGTTTAACAATAATCAGATGATAACAGCGTAATGTGCTTTTGTCCACCGAGAGTCCCCTCAACCCCACTAGCAGTTATAGCCACATAGTTGACTGTTTACACTGCTTAGTGTTATGAAAACATAAGTTACATGTGCTTTATTTCTAACTTTGGATGAACTACATGAAACTGTGCAAAGATCACTAGCATTATACCTTAAGATCCAGCCATGTGTAGCACAGATTAAATATGAGTATTTATGACAGCATAAGAAATGTTACCCACTTGTTAACATATGCTAGGCCAATATGCACACCTCTGGATTCAGCAAGCCCTGCACAGCGTGCAGGACTAGTGCAGGAGCTCCAGCAGACAGTATGTCTGCCGTGCGATCCAAGAATAAGCTGTAGGGACATGCATGAGTGTTCCTGCACTAGTCCTGCATGGACTCAGCCCCTGTATGCAAATGACCCCATTTGCAGGAGAAATCCATGCAAATGAGGTAAATTTGTGATCCAGGAAGCTGGAAACCGGCCATGCAGGATTAGTGTAATCTGCAGAAATGTATTCCGCCAGTGACGGAGTACATTTCTGCAAACTACAAAACGGAGCCATGACAGCTCCAAATAAAGGGTGGATATTATGTAGAAAGCATACCAATTGCCAACTATAAGGCCATTGGCATGGAAAACAGTTGCAAAAATAAAAAAAAAATAAACTTTTATTTTTTTTTAGCCAATCTCTGCTGTTTAAGCGTAGGGCACAAGTTCGGAAACGGGATCGGACAGAAAATAAGAAAAAAAAAAACTAAAATAAGCATTCTAACCAAAATCACTATTTTGCAATTATACTCAATGGCAGGCAGAAGTCAACATGGCCAGTGAATACTGGTTGCTAAGGGGGGAGGCTCAGTGTGGGACATGTAAGTATGCATGTCAAAGGAAAAAAACTTCAAAGACCAATTCATGTAAGGTTCAAGCAAGGCACCGTTTATTAACTTGCAGCAAGGAGACAAAGCATGATGGCAGAACATTAATAATTGGTATGGCATTTATATACAGTTCTTTCCATGTCACACAGAAATGTTACTAATATTGCTGATGTAGTTAGACACAGCTTTCTGTATTGTTCTACAGAAAATGTTACTAGACTAATTGCTGACTAGTTGAGAATAACTGCTGATTTACAAAACATTTGAGAAAAACAACCTGGCCTTGGGGCTTATTTTAGCCCACCACAAACTTTCAATTCTTCAATTGTACAGTTCTAATATATGTGTTACATTTTGCCTAGATTCAAGGTACATTTCTAGCTTAGGTACAAGTAATGCTGACTACGGTTTATACTTTCAAGCATCCATTGTGTTCCTTATCAGAGCTTCTAGCAGCTGTGTACTTTCTCATGGCATAAGCAGAAAATCAATAACTCTTTGTTAAGTCTCATGACACTAGTAGAAATGAATTACTTCTTGTTATTTGCTGACATTAGCAGAAAATAGAATGCTTCTTGTTAACTTTCTAATAGCTGTGCAGATTCATGCAGTGTGAACAGAATAAATGTATTAACCCTTTTAAACCTCGAATGCACTAAGCATGCATATTACTAATACATATTTTTATAACATTTCCCCCCTTTTAATACTTTTATTCTACTTTCAAAATAAGCATAAACAGTTTTTTTTCTTCCCTAACCTCTTCCTACTCAGGATTTGCAGTTAAGAGCGTCATTCAGTTTAAACTTATGAAAGCATTTTCAATTTTTTTTAGCAATTCTTCAAGTTCAGCACCTTGGTATAAGGTTTCTGAAACTGACATGTCTATAAAGGCTTTAATCAGTCTTTTCATGCAGGGGATGCAGCAGCACACACATACCACCAGCAGGATCATTCCTACACAGATGGCAATCAAGATGTTCATTAGGATACTGCCCCACCCCCCAAACAATCTCTGGAAAAAGTCTGTCAATGGATTTGGTCCTGGCTCGGTCATAGCCGACACCTGCTGAATTACCTCAAGGTGATTGTCTATCTCGTGTTTGTGGTCAGGACTATACGAACAGCACTCCTCCTGGATTAAAGAGCAAGTACCTCCTCTCGCTGCTAGGGTGAAGTCAAGAGCCATGCGGTTTTGAAGCACTACAGTTCTCATGGCAGTCAGTTCATCAGTCACCAATTCTAGAGCGGAAAAGGTTGCATTGCTCATTATTTCGAGAACTTTAGACAGTTTTCTCAGTTCCCAGATTGATTTTGTTGCTCCATATGCTGGCAGTACACCTGCCCACGAGATGATGGTATCACCCAAGTCCATATGTGACAGTCCATTTTTCCCTAGGCTCACAGCATGATGGTTTTTCCAGCCCGCATTGATTTGCCCCACTGGGTTGACAGGCTTTTTGATTTCTCATCGAACATTCCAAATTTCCCCTGAGGTAAAACTGCTGTGTGTCGTATGGCCGGAACCAGGTACCCCAAATAACAACTGCCGGACCAATTCTCAGGTAACTACTTATATGCTTTCCTACCACATACAAAGTAGCAATCTTCTACTTTGGTAGTAACTTTACTATGTCCTGGCTCTGGATGAAACATTTTTTTGTCAAATATAATCAGTTGTTTATAGAGGTCAGCATTATGCTTTACTTCATCAGTTGTCCTATGCATCAGTTCAAAAAATAAATCATAGCTTGTGTTGCAATAGGAACTTGTGTTATCAGTTTTATTGTAGCATCTATAGGGAACAGTCACATTACAATTGCTCTAACCCACCTGAACTATATCATTTTTGTAAAAACACAGTCCCCTTCTGTCGAACAGACAAGTGCAATGCTACTTTCTCTTGTGATGTGACATCTGATGTATCATAGACTAAGTTTTCCCAGGTCTTGTTGGCTCCTACGGGGACTGACGTTAACAATAACCCCCTGTATGCTATTGGCAAAGCTGTGCAAATCCAGCAATTCGAAACATTGAAGGTCTCAGCATACACATATTTGATTGCCTGGTAAGTGTTGAAGTTTGGGTGCCACTCTACGTGCAACTCTCCACACTTATTCAGTTCAGTTTGTGTGGCTGGGAAAAGGAATGGCCACAACAAAAAAATTATTGTCACTAGTACAGTCAACAGGATGATTATGCAATACTTCTGAGGAAACGGTTGTTCTGCATTCCTGTTTTCTCTGACTCTTCCGAGTACGTGTATTTGGATTTTTCTGGATTCCATCATTTTTGCTTTTGACATGTGATCTTACTCTCTGCCCTAATAGGACCTTCAGCACTGATGGTTTCTTCACTGGGGTTGAGACGGATCAGTCCTATTGATCTGACCCCCCCTTTGTAGCCAGACTTTGTGCTGAGGGCCCTGATGGAGAGGTAAGATTTTTGTCCAGTTCAAACTTTTTAACTAGTTTGCAGTGCATCAGGTGGATCCACGAAGCTCGCTCTGCTATCTTGACTGCAGTGGGTGTCGAAAGAAGCACCTGGTATGGACCTTCCCACCTTGGTGATGACCAATTCTTCTTCTTTACAACTTTTATCCACACCCAGTCCCTGGGTGTCACTGCCACCTCTGATGTCTCGGTTTGCTTTCTATCTGAAACAGAATTTGACTGCAACAGATGTTTAGAATTCATGACTTTCTTCATATATTCAGCTAGTGTAAAATCAACTTCCTGGTCTGAGGACATGAGAAGTTTCCATTGGGGTGTATAATAAGCCTTCCAAATAGTTTTTCAAAAGGAGTCAATCCTTTTGCAGTCAGAACAGTTCTCATGCTCAACAGCGCCAGGGTCAAACAATACAACAAATTCTTTCCTGTCTCAGCTATTAACTTTCTCAATTTGTTTTTTAATATACCATTATGCCTTTCAACTAGCCCTGCATATTGTGGATGGTATGCACAATGATTTTTTAAAGAAATACCAAAATGCTTACTTAACTGCTGTATGGTTTGGTTTACAAAGTGTGTACCATTGTCACTGTAGATCCTTTCTGGAAAGCCAAATCTAGGGAAGATTTCTTTGACAAGTACTTTTGCCACCATGGCTGCATCTGGATTTTTGGTTGGAAAGGCTTCCACCCATCTGGAAAACATATCTACAATGACAAGACAATACTTCTTATTTTCACATTTGTTCAATTCTATGAAATCCATACAGATAGTGTGAAACGGATATGGTGGTGTAGGGAAACTCCCTTGCTTGGGCTTTAACGCCCCTTGTGCATGATGTTTGTTGCAAATTTGACACGTCAAACAAAATTTTTAGAGTAGTTTGTAAATCCGTACGTTGTGAACACCTGGTTCACCAGCTGTACCATCCCCCCTGTTGAGACATGGCACTGCCCATGGCTCAACAAAGCTGCATATCTAAACAAATTAGATGGTAGTATCGGTTTCCCTTCTTTAGAGATGTACAGCCCCTTTTCGAGAATTGCTCCTCGTTTTACCCATCTTTGTTTTTCAGCTTGCGTAGTGAGTGTCTGCATTGTTTTTAACATTTCTAAGTCTAAAATCTCAGAGGGTTGTAGTTCCTCATTTAAAAGAAATACTTCAGAAGCTGCTTGTTTTGCAGCTGTATCAGCTCTTGCATTACCTTTTGAAATCCTATCTTGTTGCTTGGTGTGAGCTGTGCATTTACAAATGGCTACTTTCTGAGGTAACTGAATAGATTCTAAAAGATCTAAAATAAACTGTGCATGATTTATAGGTTTGCCAGTAGATGTTATCATTCCTCAGTTTTTCCACTGTTGCGCAAAAGCATGTACAGTAGAAAAAGCGTACTGGCTGTCAGTAAAAATTTTTACACATTTACCCTTTACTAAGATACATGCCCGTGTCAAGGCAATCAATTCTGCTGCCTGTGCAGATAAGTTGTGTGGTAAAGGTTTTGCTTCTATAATCTCAGTGTCAGAAACTACTTCATATCCTACTAGGTTCTGTCCTGCAGGACTTCTTGCACGAACCATCCACATAGTATGTCACCCCGGCATCATCCAAGGGGACATCCATGAGATCTTTTCTAGGTAGTGTCTTTTGCTCAATTACCTGCAGGCAGTGGTGCGGTGTGCCATCTGCAGGGGTCGGGAGCAGAGTAGAAGGGTTCAAAGTCGTGCATCGCTCAATTGTCATGTGAGGTTGGCTCAACAATATAGTCATACAGGAAAGATGCCTAGCAGGGGAAAGATATGCCACCTCTTCTTGTAGTAAAATAATCGCGACTGCATGAGGCACTCACAAAGTGAGAGGGTGGAATAAGACTACTGAGGCCGAAGCCTGTACTGCCATTGCAGCTGCAACTACTGCTTGTACACAGTGGGGTAAGGACCGTGCCACTGGGTCTAGTTGTGATGAATAGTAAGCAATGGGGCGTTGTTTATCCCCATGCTGTTGTGTTAGCACTGATGTCATATAACCTTGCTTACAATCTACAGTTTGGAAAAAACGTTTATAGTAGTTTGGTAATCCTAGAACTAATGAGGATGCTATGAACTGCTTCAGTTTGCAGAAAGCAGATTCTGCCTCTGGTGTCCATTGTAACAAATCCTGTGCTGCCATAGGCTTCTTATATATAAGGTCAGTTAGCGGTGCAGATTCCAAAGCATAGTTTGGAATCCAGCTCAGGCAAAATTTAGTTGTACCCAGGAAGGACATCATTTCCTTCTTGGTAGTGGGTTTTGGTGCTTGCAAAATTGCTACTTTTCTGTCCTCATCTAATGTTCTACCTTCCTTGGATATTACATATCCTAGGTATTTGACTTGTTTTTTCCAAAGCTGCAGTTTACTTTTATTTACCTTATGTACTTCAGCAGCTAAGAATTGTAGAAGTGCTATGGTATCTTATCTACAATCCTGATGGGTGGGGGCTGCCAGCAAGATGTCATCAACATAAAGTAAAATCTGACTGCCTCTTGGTGAGGTGAATCCTGTCAAGTTGCTTGCCATTTCTTGTGAGAATATTGTTGGACTTTCACAATATCCCTGTGGTAGTTGCATATATGTATACCTTTTCCCCTGAAATGTGAATGCAAACCAATACTGGCTATCAGGGTGTATCGGTATCGAAAAGAATGCACTGCTGATGTCTACCACAGAAAAATACTTCTGGTGAGGTTTTAAATCATTCAACAGGGTGTGTGGATCTGGCACCATAGGTGCCCTTGGTATTACTGCATCATTTACAGCTTGTAAATCTTAGACCATATGCCATTCTCCATTTGTTTTTTTAACTGGAAATAAGGGTGTGTTACATGGTGAATTGGGAGATTCTACTAGTATCCCTCTTTTAAGTAAGGCTGCTATAATAGGCTTTATCCCTGCCTCTGCATCTTTTCTTAAGGGATACTGTCTTTTCTGTGGTCTAAATGCTGACTTTGGCGTGATAGTTACTGGTCCCGCTGTACGAATAAGTCCTACATCTGATTTTCCTGTTGACCAGAGAGTCTCTGGTATATTTTGTAAGGCATTCTCTTCCTCCTTTAATAGGAGTGCTAATCAGCTGTCCTTGCTAGACTGCAAGTGCATGGCTGGGTGGGTCTGAGTTATCCAATTCAACTTCTGTATTTCTATTCCCTGTTCTGATAGGTCTAATTCTGTCTGTTTCTCCCATCTCGTGACTTTTTCTCCTAGGTCTGCTCATTCTATATTTCTGTTTTTGGTTAAGCTAACATGTGGTAATCAATTTGATTTATAAAGTGCAAAGAACTCCTGGGGCAATGAACAGCTGGCTACACTGTTCCCTTCTGTGTCCCAGTGCAGGTTACATAATATCAATCTGTTTGCATGATTTTTAAACAATTCTTGCTCATATTCCTTATCAGGTCCTGGTGTGTTACAATAATACAGGGTACAGTGCAACAGGTGTTGCTTATCAATGTCAAGGGAGGGGAACTTGCTGATGGCTACATTCATTAATTCTTCGGTCACAGTCCCCGGACCAGTCGTAACCAAGTCCTGGCTGTACCAATAAAACATTTCACCCTCCGATCGCACTGCAAAGGTATCAATTTGTCACTGTGCTTCCATACCTTGCATGGTTGGGACTACTGCTATACCGAATAGCTGCATGAGGTCTCTGCCCAAGAGGTTTACTGGGCATTTTGCAGAAACAACAATTTTGCTTTTTTGTGTCAATCCTGAAACTGGATCAGTTATTGCAATGTTATGGGAGAGGGGCTCCCGATACAGCTGTCCATTAGCTGCTTTTACCAGTATGTAATCAGGTGACTCCGTGTTTTCTGGCAGTTTGGAGGGATGTATCAGGGTTCGTGATGCCCCTGAGTCACACAAGAATTTGACTTCCCTCCCTTCTACCAAGAGTGTAACTTCTGGTTTTGTGTCTGCTAAATAGAGCTCCAGGCTCAATAAAGCTAGGTCTAATATCTCATCTTCTTCATTGTCACTAACTTCTTGCAATTCCTCTATCTCTTCTGTCACATCCTCTACTCCCTCTATCACATTCTCATTTGTCCTTTCTTTGCTAACCCTTCTAGTGATTCCTGACTACCATATAGTCAGTCCTCACCCTCCTTGTCTTCCGGGGTTGCCTTCTTGTTTTTCCTGCAATCCTTTGCCAAGTGTCCCTTTTTACCGCATTTAAAACATTCACCCCTTTTCTTTTGCCCTTCAAAGTCATCTGATCGTTGATCAGATTGTTTGTTTCCCTGTGTGTTTTTCTTGCCCTTTTTCCCAGACTGTACTACATAAACTTCTGCTCCATCTTCTACAGAAAATACTTGAGCTTTCTTTTTCTTTTTGCTATTAAAATGCCTTTCGGCATACCTAGCATACTCAAGTAATGACTGTAACCTGCTTGTACGATGGTCTACCATGTGTTTTGTAATAAAACTGCTTATAGGTGCAATACTGCCCTTTAAAAATGCATTCTTTAACTGCTGTTCATATGGGGAATCTTGTGTTTGATCTTTAGGAACCTGCATTCCACAGTGGTTATTAAAACATTCTAATACTCTGGCATAATACCGGTCAATAGTTTCACCTTCTTGTTGAATGCATTGATTAATGCAAGTCCAGTCTGCCCTAGGCTTCCATTTTTCAGAGATGCGGTCTGTAAGACCTTTTACTCTGTTGTCTAATTCTGTGCTGCTATGTGGGAGGGGTCTTTGTGCAGCATCACGGGGATTCCAGTTGCCACTAATCATGTGCCAATCTGGCCCCACAATTTGTCTCACTACTTTTTCTACCTCTTCTCCATTTAGGTTATAACTCAGCCTCATTCCTTGTAAATCTTCTGAGAATTTTCTAAAATTAACTTTTGGATGGGGAATTCCCTCAGTGGCTTTCCGGATATCTTCCGGAGTCCAAGGTCTATACACTTAAATAGTTGGGTCCTGATTATCTTGTCCTGCCTGAGGATTGGGTACTTCTATAAGTGGGCATATTTCTTCTTCACTCATAGATCGTGAATTCTTAACCATTTGATATAACTTGATGCCTTCATTTGAGTTACCTGCCCTTGTTCGAGACCTGGTCCCGATGGGATCTCTAATATACGGTTTTATTTTCATAATGCCTCTTTCTTCAGTGACCACAGGACATCGTGGGGGTGGACTAACCTGTTCATTCGCTTCATATTCCGGTAAGGGAGGTGGAGGTGCTGATGCTATTACTAAGTTATTGTCCTTATCTAAAAACATTGCTTTTGAATTTTTGTTCTTTTGTTCCCTATGGTTTACTTCCTCAATCCACCTGTGTGCCTGAGGAATTCCTAACTTATGTTGCTTTTTTACCCGACCTTTGGAATCGGTTTTGAGCTGTTTGACAAGTTTGATAAGTGAAGATTTTTCTAATTTCCTATCGAATTCATACTTATTAACCCATTTTGAATAATATTTAATATTGTCGGCGCGCTGCGACTGCATGTATTTTGCGTGTTCTGTTAACGGCGGATTTTGGGGTCTTTTTGTGCAATTATTACCCATTTTGCTCTACCGTTTTGATCATTACATAACTTCTCTTATTTTTATTTTTAACGTGGTACCATGGATTTTGTTATAGTCTCTTCAGAATGACTGCCTACTTATTATGTTTCTCCTGATCTATGACAAGACAGTAATCTTTTCTGTCCCTGACTTGTAAGCAAAAATACAGTCTTGACAGAAACAATGCAAATCTGGTCCCTGATCTAAAACAGAAAACAGAGAAAAGCAGATTCACCTTACCTGAGCCTACGTGATTGATCACCTGATTCGCAGAGACCCGTCCTTCAGTCGTAGATCAGAAAGTGGCTGGCCTCTTTTGAACGACAATTCAGTCGGAGGGCTTTCAAATAAGAAGGACCGATTTGGTTTCTTCCTTGTACGGTTTCATCCACCTGGCCCGTCTGATCCGAGGTGAAGAGAGGGTTCTGGTTCGAAGTACCAATCTGTCAAAGGAAAAAACTTCAAAGACCAATTCATGTAAGGTTCAAGCAAGGCACCCTTTATTAACTTGCAGCAAGGAGACAAAGCATGCTGGCAGAATGGTTTGTCTGAACATTAATAATTAGTATGGCATTTTTATGCAGTTCTTTCCATGTCACACAGAAATGTTACTTTTATTGCTGATGTAGTTAGACACAGATTTCTGTATTGTTCTACAGAAAATGTTACTAGACTAATTGCTGACTAGTTGAGAATAACTGCTGATTTACAAAACATTTGAGAAAAACAACCTGGCCTTGGGGCTTATTTTAGCCCACTACAAACTTTCAATTCTTCAATTGTGCAGTTCTAATATATGTGTTACATTTTACCTAGATTCAAGGTACATTTCTAGCTTAGGTACAAGTAATGCTGACTACGGTTTATACTTTCACGCATCCATTGTGTTCCTTATCAGAGCTTCTAGCAGCTGTGTACTTTCTCATGGCATAAGCAGAAAATCAATAACTCTTTGTTAAGTCTCATGACACTAGTAGAAATGAATTACTTCTTGTTATTTGCTGACATTAGCAGAAAATAGAATGCTTCTTGTTAACTTTCTAATAGCTGTGCAGATTCATGCAGTGTGAACAGAATAAATGTATTAACCCTTTTAAACCTCGAATGCACTAAACATGCATATTACTAATACATGTTTTTCTAACAATGCATCAACTGGCAATCCTATGCAAATGAGGGAAATTATACTGAATCCCAGATTTCCCCTGCATGCTAGTCAGCACCCAACAGTGTAAAGGCAGGAATAGCTTGGTGCAAGCCTAGGAGTTAGCTGACATCATAAGGGTGTGTGTCAGGCATACTGGAAGTGGATTGGAGCCCTGTGGCTCAGGTTTGCCCTTAGCTTAGCAGAGCTAAGCAAGGGAGTATGTCTGAGGCTGCCTAGCACTCTTTACATTGCCTAAGCAGGTGTGCAAGCCGCGTACCAGATTTTAAAGGAAAAAAAAAAGTAAACCAGGAAATATCAGCTCTGTGCACATTTGAGCACTGTGCACGGCACACACCTGGGCTTAAACAGGAAGGCAATGGGAAGGGAAAACAGCAGTAGGAAGGTAATCTAGGAGAACTAGCATAGCTGGCAGGTGAAATGTATCAGAATCAGCCAATTACACAGGCAGCAGACCAGCCCAGCCCAGAACACTACTATAAACTATGCAAACACCTTTCCCTCTGGTTTTCCCACATACCCTACACCACCAGTGTATACAAGCAGGGAACTTTTAACAAACAAAATCAACAAAATGATAGGGGTTGCAATAGCTATCATACAACAACATGTGGAAGAGGCTCAGCGTAGTGAGTATGTGAATGCTGTCGACCAACCCACAGTGAGGAGATGGAGAAGAGTGTACAGACCCAGGGTCACCTACCAGGGGCTACATGAGCTGGAGATAGTGGAGTGCTATAGGGTGGACAGGGACCTCCTACAGAAAATTGTTGAGCTGTGCCGACCACACCTCACACACAGAACTAACAGAGGGGAACCCATCCCAGTGGATACCAAGGTATGTGTAGGCCTAAGAATACTAGCTACAGGTACCTTCCAAAGGCCAACTGAAGATATCATGGGGATCTCTCAGGCAACAGCATCCATAGGACTCCACCATTTCCTGGATGCCATGCCAGCACATGCTGGTGAGCACGTACATTTCCCCAGCACGTGTGAGGAGTTGGCCAGCAATATGCATCTGTTCCACCAAATAGCAGAATACCCTGAGGTAGTGGGTGCTATAGACTGCATGCACATATGCATCAAAGGAACACCCGGTGAGTGGGGTAGGGTCTCAACCACAAGGGCTTCTCCTCCATCAACTGCCAGGTCATGTGCGATACCCAGGGCATAATAATGAATGTGTATGCGCTGGCTGCCCTTTAAGCTATCACGATTCCCAAATATGGCATCTGACACAGCTGTGCAAGAGATTTGCCAATGGGGACATCCCTTATGGTCACCTAGTGGGGGATGCTGGTTATGCACTGGAGCTGTGGCTGATGACACCCATCAGAAATGCACACACACACACCCAAACAAGAGCTCCATAATGAGGCACACGCATAAACCAGAATTATAATAGAGTGCGTGTTTGGGATGCTCAAGTTACAGTTCCGGTACCTGGACACATCTGGTGGAGCCTTGTAGTACTCACCAGCTACATGTACTCAAACAGCTGCAGCAGGAACAGCACAGGGCAGGGCCACATGCCCCCCCACCATTGCCAAGGCTTGCACAGGCACAGAGTGACTCTGAGGACTCTGAGGAGGAACAACCTGAGCCTGCCCCAGTAGGCAGAAGAAGGCATGCCCAATATGCCCTGGCCTTGGCAAAGAGGCAATGCATAGCACATACTCTGATACAGGAGGGACCCAGGGAATGACACCTCTCTCTGACTCACACATACAGTAAAAGGGATGCCAAACATGACACTACCTATGCCCAACCATGTGTGGGGAGTGTACTATATGCATCCGACATAGGCAGCCCTTCTGCACCACCCTCAGTACTGGCACAACCACAAGGTAAGTCACTCAACTTACCAATTGCCGAATGTAGTAGTAGTATGTGTTGTTACCTGTATCTATGGTATGGATGTGAGCATGCAAGGGAATCGGGTGGCTGAATGGGATGCCAGCAGATAGTAGACACCTATAGTGGCAGAATGAGATCTGTAACAAATATGGGTGTCACCATAGTAGCCAGTACTACACATGTTGACAAAACCTACTGCAGGAAATGTGCTGGGCCACGTGTGTCCATATGACACTCACATGCCAATCAGGGAGGTTCACATACCCAACAACAGTCACAGCCAGCAGGGCAGGTGTAGACAAACACAACCAAAGGCTGTGCTAAGGCCATTGAATGATGCCTATAGGTAACCCCCCCCCAGGCCTATACAGATAGACTACATCAGGTCAGGCAGTGGAATGTTAGTCCTGAAGGGTAGGAAGTCAAAAACTAATAGCAGCGCAGTGGTGCAGCGGTTAATGCTGTCGCCTCACAGCAAGAGGTTCTCTGGTTCGATTCTCGGCTGGGGTGCCTTCTGTGCGGAGTTTGCATGTTCTCCCTTGCATTCGCGTGGGTTTCCTCTGGGTACTCCGGTTTCTTCCCACATTCTAAAGACATGCTTCTGGAGCATTTCTTCCCGGGCCTCCACTGAAAACAGGATCTGTGGAACCTAGTCGGACTTTCCCGGTCAACAAATGTTAAATAAAATAAATAAAATAAATAATATGTAGGTCAATCAAACGTAAGACCTGTAGTACACTGGCATGCCTCTAGTCAGCATGATAGGTTAGAAAACAGAATGAAATGGAGTACCTGACATACCAGTACAGTCATAGCAAATGTGTACAAATGTTAGGTGTGCCCCCACAATCCGGTGTAGCAATGTAGAAACAGACAGGTGTGCCCCCCATAGCCTATGTAGACATGTAGTAACAGTCAGGTGTGCCCCCCATAGCCTATGTAGACATGTAGTAACAGTCAGGTGTGCACCCCCAATCCTATGTAGGAAAGTAGTAACAGTCAAGTGTGCCCCCCCAATCCTATGTAGACATGTAGTAATAGTCAGGTGTGCCCCCCATCCTGTGTAGCAATGTAGAAACAGTCAGGTGTGTCCCTCCCATAGCCTATGCAGACAGTCGTAACAGTCAGGTGTGCCCCCCCAATCCTATGTAGAAATGTAGTAACAGTCAGGTGTGCCCCCCCAATCCTGTGTAGCAATGTAGAAACAGTCAGGTGTCCCCCATACCCTATGTAGACAGTAGTAACAGTCAGGTGTGCACCCCAATCATATGTAGAACTGTAGTAACAGTCAGGTGTGCCTCCCCACCCAATCCTATGTAGACATGTAGTAACAGTCAGGTGTGCCCCCCAACTCTACTTAGACATGTAGTAACAGTCAGGTGTGCCCCCCATCCTATTTAGAAATGTAGTAATGTAGTAACAGTCAGGTGTACCCCCCTACTCCTGTGTAGAAATGTAGTAACGATCAGGTGTGCCCCCCCTCCCCCAATCCTGTGTAGAAATGTAGAAACAGTCAGGTGTGCCCCCCAACCCTACTTAGACATGTAGTAACAGTCAGGTGTGCCTCCCCCATATGCTATGTAGACATGTAGTAACAGTCAGGTGTACCCCCTAAGCATATGTAGAAATGTAGTAACATATATGTGTAGGTGTACTACCAGTGGAGCACAGATGCCCAGAGGTGGCCAAGGTAGCAGGATAGATTGTAGCATTTGCACAATATGTAGGTATGTGTGTGTTAGGTTGGTGTGTTTTTCATATTGTGTGAGAGTGGTCAGTATGTATGCATGTTTAGGTATGACGTGGTGGCCATTGCTCAATACTGCTGATGACAGGACCAAGTCCTCACAACTGCAGTGCCAAAGACAATTCCCGCCAGTATAATACATGCTTGCAGTAAGCCATTGTAAATGTATGGTGGTAATATGTGTCACCATTTGAAAGATTGACATGGCATGGATGCTGGGCTAGATATACAAGCAGTACACAGAGGAAAGTACCCCAGACATACAGTATATAATGTGTAACTGTGAAATGGACACACCCTTGGAATTGTACATACAGGTATGCATCACATTATCTGGGCCTGTAGGAGGAAATACCAGTGTCGTCTGCCCGAACACTTGCAGATCACAAAGGTGGTAGGACTGATGTATTGAGAAACAGCTGATGCATCTGTACATGCCACCATAACTGGGATGCCCCATGCATATCTGCGCATCAGATGCAAGTAGTGTCCGTAGCACACATGCACCCATTTCACCCAAACACCTCTCTGGTCATATCCCTGCTGTTGGGAATGGGTACAATATGACTCCCCCCACCTGTATATGTCAATAGCGAAGGAATGCAGCATGCAGTGCAGGTGTCCCATGCAGGTGTGTCCCTAGCTGTAGGTAGCACCGTGCCTGTATCTACACCACCTGATCAATACTGATAGAAAGTATTGGCATGAACACCTAGCACACCTACCCTGTCACCCCAGTGGAATATACTGTATGGTGGTCTGGGACTGTAGGACTGACAGAATGTAATGGCCTGCCACAGCTGGTCTACATCACCACCAAATGGCCTACAGGCCTCTGCAAAAGGCCTGTGTCTTACACATACTGCCAATGCATGTTATGTCATCGACACCCAAATAACAACATCACACACTCCACATAAGCCATATGCAAGGCTATGTGGACAAACCACAGTAGCAATTCCACCATGTCCCACTGCATGAACTGTGGACCAACACAAAAACACACCTCTGATGAGGTGATAACCTTAGGGAAAGTATCAGAGAATGTATGCATAATGTATGGAAGAAGATAGAATAATGGGGGGGGGAGCATGGGCAGCATGGAATATGCAAGGTCTGACACACAGCTGTGTGCACACACTATCCCTGGCTGCAAACACATAAATGGGTGGCTACAAACCTGCTTGTACACTACAATAGGGGTAATATCCTGAATCATGGCCCCTGCCTCTGGGTAACCTGTGTGAATTTGTACAGCCGTGAGGTATTGCCACAGCAAGATAAGGCCATACTGTCATGTTGATGGATGTACAAGTAAGGGATCTTGTGCCAGCACTGTACCAAGGTGCTGAACCGGGTACACAAACACAGCAGCAAGTGTCTGCAGCTCCCCCTCCAGAATGGCATAACTTACCATGAATATGTAGGCATCTTCACACAATACCGGACACAGCTGCATTCACCCTTGTTCCCCAGGACATCACTGTGAGCAAGAATGTCCACCTGACAGTACTTGAGGATGTAAAACATCACAGTGTATAAGAGTACACATGTCTGAATATCTCTGCTAACACCAGTACCATGTAGCAGAAACAGCACAGACACAGTCACCTACAGTACACACTATCCCTTGCAGTTTGTCCCTATATTTCCAAATGGTCTACGGATACCCTGCAGAAACAATTTACTACCTGTAGGTGTACAACACAAAAGTCTGCACTGGGCATGCTCACATACTGAAGGCAATGTCAGACAACAACATACCAAAAGGTCATACCGGGCATGCTTACACACTTAAACAACTAAAGCCCATGTCTGCAAACAACAGTGGACCATACATACATGACAGTTGCAGATGTTAGTGCATACACTCCTCAGTATGCACCAGTCATGCTTTGCGCACACATTGGATATGAATACAGACATATATCCAAGGACAACACACTATAATAAGCCAAAAGTAAACATACATAGATGTGTGGAAGAGAGTGACTGTGACAAATAGCCATCCATCATGAGGCCTGTCCCACCCAGCACACAGCCACATGGCTGCAACCACATGATGTGTAAATGTCACTCACTGTAGAATTACCCACTGGCATCCATCAGCATTACAGACTATGTAGTGCAAGTGCTAGCTATGCAACATGACTGTACAAGGCAGTAGTCATCTAGCAGCTGTATACACGTACCTGCGGAATATAACCCTGTGTCTGCCTGCATGTGGTGTGTCAACCTCCAGTTGAATGGGTTATGGCCCATGCACACACACTGCCCTCCCAATAGCCCTACTATAACAAGCCTGCTGATGTCATCCACTTTGAAATACACCTTTGGGAATGGAGTAGCCCAGTAATCTTTGTGGCATGTCCTAAAACTGCATAATGCTGTAGTGTGATAAACTAGTTAGGGGGGAGTTCTAATCCCAGACATGCCAAGTGTGTGTGTGTGTGTGTGGGTGTAGGAAGCAATGCATTTTAGGCTAGTCATGCTCACTACAATTCAAATGCCCTACTTTGGCAAGGCTGCTGATGTCATTCACTGTGAAATACACCTTTGGGAAAGGTATAGTGCAGTGATCTCCATGGTGTGTCCTATAATTGTGTACTGCTGTAGTGTGCTAAACTGGTTAGGTAGGAGTTCTAATCCCAGACATGGCAACTGTGTGTGTTTGTGTGTCTCTGAATGTGTAGGGAGCAATGCTTTTAGGCTAGTCACACTCACTACAATTCAGATGTCCTACTTTGGCAAGGCTGCTGATGTCATTCACTGTGAAATACACCTTTAGGAAATGTGTAGCCCAGTAATCTCTGTGGTGCATCCTATACCTGCGTAATGCTGTAGTGGTAGGAGTTCTAATGCCAGACATGGCAATTGTGTGTGTGTGTGTGTGTGTGTGTGTGTGTGTGTGTGTGTGTGTGTGTGTGTGTGTGTGTGCGTGTGTGTGCGTGTGTGTGTGTGTGTGTGTGCGTGTGTGTGTGTGTGTGTGTGTGTGTGTGTGTGTGTGTGTGTGTGTATAGGCTAGTCACACTCACTATAATCCAAATGTCCTACTTTGGCTAGGCTGCTGATGTCATTCACTGTGAAATGCACATTTCGGAAACGTGTAGCCCAATAATGTCCATGGTGCATCCTATAAGTGTGAAATGCTGTAGTGTGATAAACTAGTTAGGTAGGAGTTCTAATCCCAGACATGGCAACTGTGTTTTTGTGTGTGTGTCTCTGTTTGTGTAGGGAGCAATGCTTTTAGGCTAGTCACACTCCCTACAATTCAAATGTCCTACTTTGGCAAGGCTGCTGATGTCATTCACTGTGAAATACACCTTTGGGAAAGATGAAGCCTGGTAATCTCTGTGGCGTGTCCTATAACAGCTTAATGCTGTAGTGTGATATAGTACTCTGGTAGGGGTTCTATTCCCACACATGGCAAGTGTGGATGCTTGTATGTTTGTTTCTATGTCTGTGTAGGGAGCAATGCTTTTTAGGCTAGTCACACTCAATACAGATCAAATGCCCTACTTTGGCAAGGCTGCTGATGTCATTCGCTGTAAAATACACCTTTGGGAAAGATGTAGCCCAGTAATCTTTGTGGCGCGTCCTATAACAGCGTAATGCTGTAATGTAATAAACTAGTTTGGAAGGAGTTCTAATCCCAGACATGGCAGGTGTGTGTGTGTGTGTGTGTGTGTGTGTGTGTGTGTGTGTGTGTGTGTGTGTCTGTGTTAGTCATTTGTATCCTGTGTGGAGGTGGCCGTGAGTGTGTAACAACTGGACTCATTGTGGAGTGGGTTTTGCAAATTTCTTATATGGTGGCCCTATTATATGTCACAATGTCCACCTTACAAGGATAACATATGTGAAATAGCTGAGAGGCTGGGGTGCCAATCCATACCCCTACATGTGACATCAAAGCCTGGTGAACAAAGGTAGCAACACTTGTATTAGCCAAAGAACACTCTTAACCAATGTCTCATACACGAACACACTTGCCTAGGCAACAACCGCTATGTTGGTAGTACCCTGCATACTGCCCACAGATAGTAACCATGGTGTGATTGCAGTGGACTACAGAGGGCATGACACCCTGTCCATCAGTACAATAGACACATACATGCAGACAGTGTGCCTTCACTATGTTCCCCACTGGACACCTGCAACACCTGTGGTGCCATCAAATGTGACCCACAAAGGACATACCGTGCCTTAAACACATGCCTTGTATGGACAGATGCCACTGACACCAGGGAATACCTGTATCATGCTATCAATGTAGGTGCAGGGTCAACCTGCTGTCCATTACCTGTTCCCACCACATGAGGCCAGGACTAGCACATCTGATGATAACAATCTGTGTACACAACATGGGCCAGACACCCCAGGTAAAGTTCCACATGTCACTGTACATGCATGTGGGACATGTGCACATCCCAGACACAATCCATGTCAGGGACTAAAGAACACATACATGGCAAGCAATGCCCAGCAATGGCCACACACAATAGTTACCCAGGTGACTGGATGGTGAATACAATACCCACCTGTGTGAGCCAATCCAGACACTACACCCCTGAGCCACACTGCAGACCATTGTCATGTGGCCTGATGCCAAAGTATGCCCATCACCTAGGCTTGTATAACCTTCTGGCACAGTCAACCACTACACACCCATGAAGCAATGCACCCATGCATGTCAGTACTGGCACCCTGTGTCTGTGTGTGTGGTGTATAATGCTTTTGACCACATTCACACTCACTACAACCCCCATTGGCATACTGAAGTGTGCTGTCTGATGTCAAACAACTACATATACCCTTTGCACATATAACCTTCGGATAACCCCTGTGGTGCATGTGATACCTGCACAGTACTGTATTGTGGCAAACTGACTAGTGAGGAGGTGTATTCCTGACCCTGCCAAGTGTGTCAATGTGTGTGTGGGTCCCTGAGAGAGTGTGGCTGTGTTGATGCTGACACCTGTTCATGCGGACAGGCATGTGTACTACACCTACCGTATCGCTACCATATTACTGTTGCAGATGTCACTCATCATCACATATACATTTGGAGAGCTCCTCAGCATGTAAGCTATGTGGTGCATCCAATAACTGCATAGACATGTGATAGTAATACATAGTCAGGAGTTTGATACCCTGTACTGGTATGTGTGTGACACAAACATGCTTAGGTTTTACTCTCCCACCCCCTCCCTGACTTATCTTTGCCTCTGTCTGCCTCTCTCACTCCCTCTCTGGTGGATGTGGAGACTTACACCTGCTTTGCTTAGGCAGCAGCATGTGTTTTGTAAGTGATGCTCGTGATCAGCTGATGGCCTCTGCACAAATTTCAGCCGTCCTCTAGCTGATTGCATGTGGAACAGCTGTCATAACATTCCCATAGCCAATTGCATGGAAACACACTCTAATATTTAGGAAGATCATATTGGTGTTGGGCCTTTTCATTCACTGTGAGCAGGACCTAGATCTGTTGTTTGCCAAACAGCATCACAGATGGATTGGGGATTTACCTCTAACAACATACACTGTGGAAACAGGCCAACACACAGGAGAGGGATGTGCCTGACATGACTACAGAATGTAAGTGTCGCTATTCTGCATTTGGAGTAATGTTGGTTTAACAGGGTGTGTGTAGATATGGCTGGACTACATGTTTTAATACCTGTCATGACAGTGCTATGTTTCTGAGGAAACCCCCATCTGTAGGGTCATCTGCAGACTGGGCAGTATGTGGTGCCTTTTGTTTCTTGTGTTACTCACAGAGCACCTATCTGTGAACTGCAAAAGTATAGTGTGAGGATTGCAGACAGTACATGGTGACAGACATGAGAGTTACTGACTTCATATCCCTCATAGGACATATGTCACAACAAACTCTGTTACAACAGTAAATGTATGAGGTTATCACAGCAACATGTCAATATTGGCCCTGTGTTTGTGCCTCCAGCCACAACGCTGTTAACCTGTGTACATATGTCATGCAGTAAGAGGTGTATATGTTCTGTACACCATAATTTATTGACATCATATCTGATAAGACAGTGACATATCAGACTGTAATACATGTTATGTATAGTAGGAGTTATCTTTGAGGACATAACCTGGGCATTCTGTGGTTGTGTGTATAGTACTGAGGTCTGTGTACTTATGGTGATTGTTGTCAGTGTGTGTATTGTGAATATGTACATTGGCCTGTGTACAGACTGTGGTAGATGTCATTGTTCTTGGTCCTATTCTATCTAATGTTACATGCTGCTCCACTGTATGTTACCCTATTGGCTTACATGTTTGTAGGGCCAAACACACACATGTCCCATACTACAGACAGGCATCGTACCACACTGTATAAGGCCCAGTATATGTATGGTTAGTGTGTGAGTGGCACATATGAGGATGGTGTTGATCAGATAGTCCATATACTGTAATATTATGCTAGCTAGCATATGTGGCTGTGTTCACATTGGTTGTGGTTATGCACTTTCACACAGGTGTCTGTTATTCTGTGCTGTGACATGCCTGTACAGTCTGCTATATATGCAGGTACATGTGTATTCCCCCATATGAAATGTAGGCCAGTGTTGTGGCACTCTGCCTGTAGCCTGCACAGTGCTTTGTTACATGCCTAGCAGCTTAGTGTACTTACCCAGTGTGATGTTATCTGCAGATACTTGCCAGATGTATTGCTGCCAGGCCACCATAACAGTCATGTATGCCAGACAAAGCAATGGGATGCTGTACAGATGTATGTCACTAACTAGTGGGTAATATGTGGCCATGGCACCTCTATACCAGTGGTTAGTATGTGTCAGGACAGACAGGGGTGTGTACATAACCTATGGAGGTAAATATATACCAGCGTTTATGTGATATACCCATCTACATAGCTGTTAACATCCACATTGTCAGACTTGGTCCACGTGTCTTGCACTAAGGAGTTCTGTGTATACCTCTGGACTGACCAGAGTGTGTCATACTGTCCACATTTATTGACCATATCTCTGCTGTAGTCCACAGGATCATTACTGTGCTAGCAGTGGTACTGTACTATGATGTCCTTACGATGTCTGTCTGTGGCCAATGGCGCACATGTTAAAACCAGATGTGACCTCCCACACACGTCTGTGAAGCCAACCCCTATCACAGTAGCAATAGTCTACATACATACCTGCAATACATACCTGACATCCCCTTGCACTAGAGGTTGGGACTACTGGGGCTGAGGTAGGGCTCCACTTCATGTTCAGGACATATGGTGAATATATATGAATATATACTTATCCATATATCTATATAGATATATACACATATACATATAGACATATATAGATGGATATGTATATGTACATATATACATATAAACACTCAGATATGTACATATACACATCAATATATGTCTACACATATACAAATAGAGATACATATGCACATGTACTTATGGATATCTACATATATATTGACAGTAATAGGTATATCAGAATGGGTCAACTAACGGAGATCGAAATTATGCTATTTCGAAATCCAGTAGTAGATGCCCACTAACACAAAAGTGCACTTCACCGAAAGTGCACTTTCCCGAACACCATTTGAGGGAATAGTTATGGACCTTAGGGTTAGGGCTTATCAACTATCCTTAACCCAAGCCCTAACCCTAAGGTCCATGACTACCACACCACAGTGGAGGAATTTGTATGTCCTCCACTGTGCAGTAGTAATGGACCTATGTCCTCCACTGTGGTGCGATAGTGATGGACCTTAGGGTTAGGGCTTGGGTTAAGGATAGTATCTACTATCCTTAACCCAAGCCCTAAGCCTAAGGTCCATGACTACCGCACCACAGTGGAGGACATTACCCGTTCGTTCTAGTGGTGTTTGCGAAAGTGCACTTTCGGTGAAGTGCACTTTCGCGTTAGTGGGCATCTACTACTGGATTTTGAAATAGTGTAATTTTGATCTCTGGTAGTAGACCCATCAGAATACATATGTATGCACATAAAGTTATAGATACCTACACATATATCTACATAAATAGGCATATCTGTACACATAGGATGTGCATACATATATAGCTATATATACATATATATCTATATATACATACACACACACACACACACACACACACATATATATATATATATATATATATATATATATATATATATATATATATATATATATATATACAAAGAGATGTATACATGGCCATATATATGTTGCACTATGCAGATGTGTATACAGACATATGTATGAATATACATATGTATGTACATGTAGACATATATCAACCAATTATATGTATATATCCATATTCCTGTCATGTGTAAACCTCACAGTTGTGTATACACTCCCAGATGTATCTCACTGTATGTATCTGCTATGTGTACATTATGATAAAACAACATATGTGATGCAACAGTCATATTAATAACATGTACTATACAATTGTGGAAGTAAAGGCAATTGTTCAATACTAATCAATATGTGTATTAACGGATATATTAGAAAAACAGCAGATGTCTTCAAAGTGGTCATGGTGTCATGGTTAAGTGTTGTGACTTTAGTGTAGAAGGTCCTGTATTCAAGACCTGCAAGGGCTGTTCATTTTGTTGCTTAGCAGAACAAGGGCTGTCGGATACAGAGTGGTTAAGGCAGTTGTGAGCATCTTTCAGCATGTATGCACGGGTTTGTGCGAAGCTAAGTGGTGCTAAGCTACGAGTACACTTAGGGGTGCTTACACATTGTAGGCTTCACTTACCAGTGTGCACATCAGCTTAGCTGTTATATTGCACCAATGTTGATACCTGCTAAGCATGGTTTAGCCCTGGTAACCAGTTCACACCACCCAGTCTGATAACATAGCAGGGTAATGACATCTGTAAAAAGTGTATGTAATGCTATGTACAATACATGTGCCTATGTGGTGTCAGTACAGTAGCAAGGGCTGTGAGTGTCATGGGTAGGACACAGAAGTATATGAGGCCTGTACAGCACTGTTATCCATGTGACTGTGTTACATACAGGGGTAGTAGCCCAAGGTATGTGCTGTCACACTGGCATGTAGTGTATCATGCCAGTACTACTGCTGACAGTGCCTACCCAGGCAAGAGTAGAATGCTAACTGTAGTACTGACAACAGGCACACCTGCAGGCATAGCTGGTCTCCGAGGCCTCCCTGTTGTATCCCTGGTGTGTGAACTATGTCACAGTATATAACCCCTTCTGGGTAATGATCTGACATGTGGAATGTAACTGTAGACTACCATCTGTACAGCACAGGATAGTGAGGGCTCTAACATGTAGGTATGGCATACATATTGTTGTCAAATGTCTATCTGTCAACACATTCATCCTACTGCATAGCTACTTGCCAAGCTGATTACTGTCAGTCTCTGTACAGATGTACAGATGGCAGGTATCCAGCTGGAATATGTACAGGCATCTTAAGCTTGACTGACACTGACATGTCTGTCCAGCTTTGTAAGAACTAGCACATATTGGAGATAACACACTGCACGCACCACAAGCCATGGATACCTCCACTACACTACCACAGTCAACAGAACATGCTTGGGTACAGATCTCCATCACAGACACTAACCATGAGTTGTAATGCATGTTGCATGCATATCAACTTGATCACCTCAGTGGCCATGTGCAGGAAGCAACTAGTGGAATGGCTGATGCATGTCACTCTCAACCTGAGGGTCACCACAGTAGTGTCTGTCAATAGATTGCCTGCTGCCACATGGCAGGTGGCAGGATACCACTGTACACACAACCCCACCACAACCCATCTCTCATTGGACAATAGCTAGGTACACAGCTATGACCACCTGCAGCGATACACCCTAGTACTGACACATGTGACCATGTGCATGACTGAGTATAGCAGTGTCTGTGTGTTAGCACACCTGTACATGGGAATTCCATGAGGGTCTTTACAACCACTGCAACACCCATTGCCATAGCCAGTTGTGGCTGCTGCTATATGGGACATTACATGTACCCTGTTAAGCTCCTGTCCATACTGACTACATGAGCCTTGAAGTACCATCACAACAGTGTTGTACACATGGTTTGATAGGCATGGGATACCCATTGGCTTCTGGCAAGTGTGTGTATGTGTGCATGTCCATTTATCTGTAGGTACAGCTTTTCGAGGCCACATACTCCTATTACAATACCCATTGCCACACAGTAGTACAGATAGTGTTGTTGCTGCCCATAGGTGAGGCATGACAATGCGACACCCTACTATGCGTGTGGCATGTGCATTAGATGCATATTCCTGTAGTACCACTGTTGGGATCTACAATGGGTTGTATCGCAGTCATGGCCAATGTGTGATGGTGGGTATGTCAGAGTGTCATCATGGGTTTCAGGGAGTACAATATTCACTGGAGGATGTAGGTGCTGTGTACACTGTCACACTGTCATTACACCAAGTCACACCTGGTATATGTCCCATGTACCACGTTATGGCTACCACTGTCACCATCAACCATACAGGTAAATGGTACCACAATCCAGGCCAGTTATGTATGTGCTGTGTGCAGCCTACCTGTAACACATTGGACACATGGTCAAGTTAGTTAGCAGTGATAGGCCCAGGTCTCTCGGATGAGTGTCTGCCTGTTATGTGACTGTTAATGTGTATATGAAGGTATGTCACACTATGTATTGTCCATATACACCCATTACATCCCCCATTAGCATACTGTACATGTCTGGGGATGTTCTGCATGTAACATGTAACCTGGAACACACCTCACCCTAAACGCTGTGTGGTATGTGCAATGGAAGCCACACACCTCAGTATCACTACATACCAAGGTAGGGGTCTAGTCCCAGTGTTGCCAAGTAAGACTGTGCGTGCATGTGGATGGGTCTACATCAGGTTGCAGATTATACATGCCCCAGCAGGTCACCTGTCCATGTGGCACAGGCAATAACTGTTATACAAACCTGTGGCATGTGTTCAACTGTACTCCAGATATGTCACAGCCATGGTGTCACCACAGTGCCGTACCCCGTTGTGGAATATGACTGCAGACCATCCATGTGCTGACACATGTACACCTACAATGCAAATGGATAGCATTATAGAGACCACAATCAGCCAGTGTTACTAACAGCTATAATGCATCATTGCTGGACGGCTACACTACCTGACATATATGCATTACACTTTAGTCCTTACAACATGTTACACTGCAGTACTGTGGTACACTGTAATACAGTCACCATGTGCACATCCGAACCATATTAGCCTGTCCCTACAAGAATGGTTTGGATGACAGGGATGTGGCACAGGTATCATCATATGCACAGGGTGTGTTGTTGGTTTGCCAGAGGCTGAGGGTTGGCCATACATTCGACACCATATGTGTGGGTGAGGGGTGTACAGAGGTGAACTGGGTGTGGTGATGTGGTGTGTGTAGGTATGGGGTTGCCCTAGGTGTTTTTGTATAGTGTGTGGGTATGCATGCACACAGTTCTACCATGTGGCTGCCCTATACAGGTGTTTATGGACAGCTGCAGACCATACCTGGCAAGGTGTGCAGTTCACTGCCTCTGGCCATGGACATGTGGACTGTGCCTGCCAGGGGTTCCATGGGCATGTCCAGGTACAGACCTAGATGTGCTACTCTCACCTGATGATGACATATGTCTGCCGGAACCAGGTCCCTCCCGGGACGGGCCAGGACCACATGCTCATGGCCTGCTGTGGTGTGGTGTGGACAGCTCCCCCCTGCAGTACTTGGGCTGGTACTGCCACTACAGGAGCCCCTTGGTGTCCTAGCATGTCCACTTTGACTGCCAGCTGTTGGCCTTGCTGGCCTACATCCATGCACCCATTGCTGCACTCCCACCACATGTTCAAGCACGGACAGACCATGGTCAATGAGGGCCATCATCTCACCAGACCATCTATCCATGAACTCAGTTAATGCACAGATGGCACCAGCCAGTTCATGGGCATTGCCATTTGCCAATATGACAGCTGCCCTCTACAGCCTCAGGCCCTGTCTGGAGTAACATTCTATACGTGCCTGCACTGCCAAGACAGCCTGAAACACGCAGCTGCTGGTATCAGCATTGTCACATCTGCCAGGGGCATGATGACCAGCGGTCCTACCATGAGCACCCTGGGACATCTGCCTATGTGGTGCCCTGCCAGACATCTGGCTATGCCTGCTGCAACCAGACACAGTAGGCATGGTTACCACACTTTCCTGTGCACTGCCACCAAATGCCAGCTGTCCCTCCGCTATGGCCAGTGGTGATGGGGTATGTATAGACACTGAAACTGTGTGTGGGGTTGGGGTGGCTAAAAGGAGGATGTTAAATGTTGGTGCTGTTTCGGCCCCTGACAACCCCATCTGTACCTCAACAGTGCTATCATCATCTTCGGTGTCTGTATGGACACCAATATCAGATGGCATGCAGGAGGGACCCTGAACCACCTCGCCACTTGTGGGGGATAACAATAAACACACATTAAAACTTGTACAGCATTGCCTAACAGTATATACACACACACACACACACACACACACACACACACACACACACACACACACACACACACACACACACACACACACACACACACACACACACACACACACACCACCACCACCATGATACCTATCTGTCCGTTACTTTACAGACAGTTCCATGTATATTTCCATGTGTTCCCCATCCTGCATCACACTTGGTAATATACACACATTGATACCACTCATTAACATATCAGTCCTCCAAATGCCTAGACAAGTGATTACAACACAAGACCTGTTACTACATTACCTGCCTGACCTGTGTAGTGGTTTTAGATGGCCTCACTGCTGTCATTCAGTGCTCACCCTGTGTATGACCGGACATCATGAGCATGGCCCCTATATGTGTGGGCTACTATTTTCACTCCATAATATCATGCACTGGTGTGTCATGTGTATGTATTGCTCAGTACATGCCAGATATGCTGCTCAATCAGCCTATCATGTGACAACTGTAATATATCGATACACTCCCTGGTGTTGACTAGTACTTCCCCAATGCATCTGTAGTGCTGCATACGTGGGTTGTTGGTCACCTCTCTGCTGAATGCGATATTAAGGGTATACCTGGTGTCTACCTTTCCTCTCAATGCCTGTTCCATGCTACAGACCTTATACTATCAGCTGTCCTGTGATTACATGCATGACAAGTATTCCTGGTGTGTAATCTAGCAGTCCATGTCCATGTACTGCACGATCCCAAAGGGAGGTACTGCTGTATGAACAACTCCACAATCACACATGTGCATGCATGGACACCCACACAAACACACACACATGCACACACGTATCCTACATGCATCAACCTCCCTCCACTTCACCAGAGTGCCCCTTCAGACAAACTAACTACCCACTAGGACACACACACACACACACACACACACACACACATACAGGTGAGGTTGCACAATGATAGTACACACAGTCCTCCTATTACCCATCTGTCAACATGTATAACATATGGTACACAACAGCATGCAGTGTAGCTATAGTCAATACATGCTAGTAACAGTATACATATGTGTGTGATGCATGTACTGTGGCACTAGGTGATGCCCCTTCCCCTGGATACCACTGCACCCATGTACACAGTATTGCTATGCACCTGTTTTGCAGCTTGCCATGTACTGTGCACCACACCTGACAGGTGTACAACCCATTGTTGAATGTGTAGTACTATGTCAGTTATGTCATCTTTAATGCTTACAGCCCCTATGATTTTCAGCAACACATACATGGGATGATATGTGGAGAGATGTCATTTGTGAATGCCTGATGTCTGATTTACAGCTCTCAACATCAGCGGACCATGTATGACCAATCCAATACTATTACACTGACAACCATCAGAGCATACCATGGCTATGGGGGGGTTTACACACCCTTATTGATATGATGCACCTATCCTTGATCTGCCATGGGACCACATCATCGCATATATTAACATTACATGAGCCCGATATGTGACATATGTCCTGTACTTTCACATGCAGTGCCTATGGAATGTGTTAGGGGTGAGGATGCCGACCTCGATGCATACACTCCATTTGGGCATATGTGTGCACACCATTATCATGATGGTTTGTTGCACCTATTGTTATGTGTACTACAGCAGTCACTACTCCTGGCAGGGGTATACTAGCGTGGGTCATCTGCATTTGCCAGTGTATGTTCAGTCTGCCCTACACATGTCCTGTAATCTGCATGATTGTAAGGTCTCCTTGTGTGCACATCCCTTGGTGTTCACTCACTGCCATCACTATTGCTGTGGGGGTAAGGTTACGTCTGTCACAGTTCCTGCACCTGACTATGTGCAGATACAGCCATTCTTAGCATCCTTAGAATCCCTGCTGCAGTGCACTGGTGTGTCATGCTGACACCCATTCTTCAGCCTTTTTGCAGATGCAAGCACATAGGTGTGTCACTTTGCAGTGTCCCATACACTGAACATCACATGTTACAGCCTGGTCCCAGCTGATAATGTGGACCACAGTAATGCCTTATGCCATACTGTAACTCTGCAACAGTTGCCATAGTCAGAGAGGTATATACACTGGTGTTGCACTGTATATGAGTGTTGTTCCAAACATGTCCCTACTATAGGCCATGTCTCCCACAATTATGTTACTCCCTGTGGACACATTCTGCAATGACAGGATGTTAGTTATCTTGCAGGTGTCTGACTTACCCTTCCAATACCCATCATGGTCACCACTGTGATGCCGTGTATTTAATAGCAACATTACATGCACATGTATAGCATGCATTCTGGGTAGGTGTGTTACATGTGTGCATAGACTATATCGTAGCCATTACATGTCCGGTGTATTGGCAAGCATCTACATAAACCATATTCACCAGCTACAGGCTGCTGCCTTGGTGATATACCAGAGGGACCTACATAAGAGTGTGAGAGATGCAAAGTGAGTGGCCACACCTGTGGCACTGGTACAGAGTGGGTGCAGCATTACAATACATCAACAGTACATGTCCAAAATACTACCACATGTGCACATCTGTTTATCACTACTATGCAGCAACAAACTATATCTATGACATGTCAGATATGCATGATCTACCTGTACCAATGTGGATGTAGACACATCAGTGGTCTACTGATGTGCCCTGTGGCCTTATCTGCATGCTCTGCAGCTGGTGTGTGGGTAGCACACACCTCCACAAAGGTGTCCGGCGGTTGGTGGCTATGCAGATGGTTAGGTGCCACGAGACTGGCTAGGAGCTCCTCCACACGTGTCAGGGGGGATGGATAGCATGCCCCCCCCCATGGTGAGGCGATCCCCCTGGACTGCAGCAGCACACTGATAGGCATTGCGAAGCAGGTCAGAACAATGATGCTGGACCTGCTCATAACTGCGGTTGTGCAGTCCGACATCATTGACCCTGTGGACTAAGTCATTTCACAGGGTGGTCTGCTCCTGCTGATCATGGGCAGCTTGGCCAAACAAGACAGCATAGTGCTGTATGATGTCATTCACCAGAATGTCATTTTCAGCTGCTGAGTATGCCAGAAACCTTCCATGGGACTTAGTGCCTGAAAGACATAAAGATGGACACAGGTGTGAGCAAGTCATGCAGCATGGTTACCACAGTTCTTAATACACATCACTGTCAACCCCCACCATATCAGTGACAACAAACTGTACACACAACTCAATAGGTATGTCTACAGCATACCTACCAGTGGGGCGGATATTGTACTGTACCACGCTTTGTGCAATATGTTTGTAGCCATGTTCCCTGTGTGGACACTATCATTGCTGGCCTGTTACAGACTATTCACCTGCATGCCATAGTCAGGGCCACAATAGTTCCATATATGCCTGTGTGATATGCTTGCTATGTGGTTGCTGCACATCTGACATTTTGTGTTATTGGAGCTATCTATGCATGCTGTTGGACATGTTCTGGGATTGTGTAAACTATTACTACAAACATATGTTCTATAACAGTGACACAATAGCATGTATATGTACTATTGGCCAGCAGAACCACCTCTCCAAACTCATCTGCCCATGTTACCAGGCCACATCACATTTGTGACCTACCCTGGGGCCTCCTCATGTACTGGTCCAGCAATACCTTCAGATGGAGCCAACTCAGGGGATGTTGTCCCCCCCGGGAGCACACACAGACATGTTCCTGTCCCCTGAGGTTAGGCCCAGTGTCTGTTCCATAACGGGCTCCACAGACACATGTGGGATGTGCTACATCACCTTGAGGCACCCAATACACATTCACAGGGTCCACATGCTCCTCCTGCTCAGCCTCCAAGCCAGGCACCTTTGAGATGTGGACTGCTGTTGTGAATAGCAGTGGATGGGAGGTTTGTTCACATTGTGTCCATATTGGGGCCCATGGGGCATCCACATCACTGACCACACACACCATCCAGGGTGTTTACCCACCACATGTGTCGCATAACACCCCTGTAGGCTGTCCTCTATATCTACCAACCCTGACCACCTCCACAACTATACCTGCCATACTTTCCCATATTCCCATTCCATACTTCACAGACAAGGGCAAAGTGGTCCCAACAAGGGGTTCACATGTGACATACCCATCCAAGTTGCACACACAGACAGCTGTAGATATATGTATATATTGCTATGTGTGCTGTTTCTTCACACATAACATGCTGCATGGTGGTAATATAGAGGACATGTATTTACATACATATATGTTTGTGTGTGTGTTTGTATATCTGTAGACATGTGCATATAGGTATATATCTATATGTGTGTAGATATATATGATATCTATATCTACACATCTGCAGTGATGGTGCTGCAGTAGCATTGTCACCTCACAGTTAGACATTGCCCGTTTGATTCTCAGAGCGTCTTCTGTGTGGCGACATGCGTGAATGGGCGTTCCTTCATTGAAGGTTGTGCATTAGGCCTGGCAAGCCAGCATGTAAAAATCTACTGCCAATCATTAGCGGACCGGAGTTTCGCTGTGGCGACCCCTAACCGGGAAAAGCCTAAAGACACAAACAAACAAATGTGTAGATATATATGATGTTGTGTATATGTGTTCATATATATGTCTACACATGGGTATCTGTATATTTGTGGGCATACATGTATATATATATATATATATATAGAGAGAGAGAGAGAGAGATATGAATGTACACATATGCATACCTATATTTGGGGTACATTCAGACATCAGGTCCCCAGTATCACAACACCTTCCTGCACAGCTGCACTGTTCTGCCTTGCTACAACACAGACATGTGCCACATATGGACACAGCCTGACATTAGGAGAGTATATGTAGGGCCAGATTGCAGGTAACCCTATTACATACCTATGGCATTTCTGCATGCTACAATACAGGTTAACCTGAGTATCCTGCAAGAGGTGGGCTGTGGCATCCACATGTCCATTATTATGGCATTACTTTCTCCACCAGCTATTGGCCACAGTAATATACATACTTCCCATTACACAACACACACTATGATGGCTTACATCCTATCAGTCAGTGCTGCTCTGCACAGTTGACGGGTATGGCCCACTACCCACAGGGACTGACTCTATTGTCCTTAGCAGTTGTTCAGCTGAAGATCATTGCAACACCAACACCTGAAGGCACATATAAATCATTCCACATCATCTATCCGATTAGTATGGACCAAGTACTATGGTCAGTTACATGCATATATACTTCACATATCTGTTCTGGAAATGAAGTCTCTTCTGGATAATTTGCTTTTTTTTTTTTTTTTTTTTGTGCCTTACATGCACTCTCTCTCTCTCTATCTATCTATCTCAGTCTCTCTCCAGTAAATGGATTGAGCTGCTTTGCATAGATTGCAGCATGGATTTTGTAGGTGATGCAGGTGATCAGGTGATGGCCTCTGCACCAGTCAGTGTCCTCCATTTGCTACCTGCATGCAGCATGCTGTGTTTTACTTCCAATTACCACTGTCATGGCAACCAACTACTATTAATCCCTACATCGTGTGGGCATGGTCCCTTTACCTTTCCTGTATGGTGGAAATCCTTCCTGTGTGTGGGCAGCAGTGTTTCAGACAGTAGGTAGCAATACCTCTTATAGGAGAACCTGCACACTCAGGTCAGCTATATATCCACTTGATGGCCAGAGGTGTGCCTGTTATGTTTTGTCTGTCCACCACACAGGTCTTGTGTCAGATATATCACTGGCAGTATGTGTGTTGAGTGCTATCAGTACATGGCTACATCCATTTCTGTTTCTAACTTAATATTCCTGACTAAGGGTATGTTGTAGACTATCCTGTAACACCAGCAACTTGCTTAGTGTATGAAAACAGTATTTCACATATGGGCCTGTGTACCAGCCTCTGTCCTCCACCTACATACCAGGCTTTGTACATATGACATGCTGTCAGGGGTTATTATGTAGTGGGCTGTGAGTATGTCATGCTGCCATTCCTGCCATCAGTCCATTGCTGTTGTGGCCCCCACACCTACTGTGGGGTTGAGTCCATATATGTGTGGGCATCACCTACACAATACATGTGTGCTCTTATGCACTGCAGAGGCCAGTGTATGTAACAGTGGTATATGTATTATTGTGTCTATGGGGGGATGCACCATAACTAACCTAGGCTGTTACATGTGGGGGTATTGGGGTAAGCTGCCTTAAGGTATCTGGATGTACATTACCATACAATTCACCTTGGGTAAATGCAGGCCTACTGCTTCCTGCCATGCAGACTGTTCTGTTTGTCAGTGTGATTGTGATGGTGTCAGTTATGCCTTGTTATGTAACAGATACATCCCATTGTGTCAACTGAGATCTTTACCCCATAGGGATTGTGTACAGAGTGCAGATAGAGGCTGCTGGACTATACATCTGCATTACTTACTGTTGAGTGATTGGTATCTTGTGGCCCAGTCTGTCTTTACTATTGTACTACTTGAAAGCCTCAGCCTGGACAGCAACATATGTAAAGCTTTCCAGACTACTGTATTAATATAACTGTTTCACAGTTGCATTACTCTGTTTATATGTATGTCAGTGTTTAAACAGCTATATGACATGGCATATACAAATGTTGTAGTACACAAATAAAGCTTTCCCATGTATACAAACCTGTGTGTGGTGTTATATCCTTTGACCTCTCTGTGGGTATATGTTGCAGGCAACAATTGTCATTTGTATGGGTGGCTCATACAGTGTCCAGTTGGTAAGGTGGCAACTGTAGGCATAAAGGCTGTTCCGTATTGTGTGCACCTTCTACATATGTATCTTCCTATACATATCTGTGTGTGTATGTCTAGTTACTTATATATATATATATATATATGTGTGTGTGTGTGTGTGTGTGTGTGTGTGTGTATATATATATATATATATATATATATATATATATATATATATATATATATATATGCGTCTACTGTATAAGTTCAAAAATACAATTCTTCGAACTCACACAGTAGACCCTGGGTTACGCGAAAGTGAACTTAATCGAAGGTGCACTTTCGCGAAACCTGCTTCAGGGAACGGGCTACTACTAGTGTTTAGTGCAGTAGTTACGGACCTTAGGGTTAGGGCACGGGTCATGGTAAGGGGATAGCTAGTAGGGCTATCCCCTTACCATGACCTGCTCCCTAACCCTAAGGTCCGTAACTACCGCACCACAATGGAGGACATAGCACATTTCCCTGCTGTCCTCCACTCTGGTGTGATCCATTCATAGAAGCTGAGTTTGCGGAAGCGCACTTTCGAATAAGTGCACTTTCGCGTAACTGAGCAGTCTACTGCTCTTTTTCGAATATGTGGTATTCGATGAAAAGCAGTAGACCCATATATAGACATATATATATATATATATATATATATATATATATATATATATATATATATATATATATGTCTGTGTGTGTGTGTATCTGCATATATGTGTCTGTGTATTATGTATCTTAGGAATGTTGATTGCTTCCACATTGTACATTACCTATGGTAGCCAGATTGTACTGCATGATATGTTACGGATACCAGCCTGACATCATACAGGTGGGATGGAGTACTATTAACATCTTGTGCCCATGTTGTGTCAGGTCCTGATTATGGGATCTGCAACAGTTGGCACTGTATTGCAGGGCAGACATGTTTGGCTGTCGGTGGGGGTGAATATATGTACAAAATGTATGTTGTGTGGGCCCCCTCACCCCCATTAATGGTGCATGTAGACATATATGGTTTATGTTCCCTCTTATATCTATAGATGTATGTCTGTACATACCTATATAGATATATATTTATGCTTATATATATATTGCTGTATATATATATATATATATATATATATATATATATATATATATATATATATATATATATACATATATACATACTTATAGATGTAGACATATATATCTATAGATGTATGCATATGTATGTATGTATATATGTTTATATTTTATATATATATATATATATATATATATATATATATATATATATATAATCTATATCTACATATAAAGATATCTTATATCTATTTAGATATTAATATATATACACATACACATACATCTACATGTTGAAATACATTACCTGTACTGTTGAATGACTGGGCTGGATGATATGTGTGTGAAAACATCAGGGTTAGGTATATCTGACATGGCATAATGATAAAGCACTTTGCCTATGGTGTGCAGGGTCCTGGGGTCAAGACTTGCAAAGGCTGTTTCTTTTGTTGCTGGACAGAACAAGGGCTTAAGGCACTTTTAAGCAGTTGTAAGTGGGTTTGCACAGAGGTAAGCACTGCTAACTTCTGGTTACAGTTTTTTATACTGATTTAGCTTCTCAATTGCTTAACCTGTGTAGACATTGCTTACCCCGTGCAAACAAGCTTATTCCTGCTTACTGCTGCTTAAAAGTGCTTACTCCCACTTACCCCCATGCTAATTTCTTTAAAAGAAAAGAAAAAAGGGTTGATAGTTGAGTGATGAAAAGAAGCACAAAGAGGGAAAGATGGTGGGGAAAATAGCTAGGGATGTGCAGGAGGGTGTAGGGAAGGTCCATAGCTGCCCATTTCTTGTACAGCAACAGCTGTGCATATACCAGAATTTGGAGGTAGATTTGGACACTCAAACCCCTGAGAGATGGGTGAGGGCAACAATAATATGCTGTGATGCCAGTTAGACCAGATTACATGTGTCCAGTGAACACGTGTGTGAAATGGACAGCTATGTATGGGGCGATATTTTTTTTGGGAACAGATTGCCCTTTTTTTCTTTTTTTCAGGTGAGAGTGGGATGTTGGGGAGGGATAGTAGGTATATTTGGGGAGGTAGGCTGGGTAGGTTAACAGACAAGACAAACAAGACGCATACAAGGTTGGCATATGACACATGTGGGAGGTAAACACCTTGATGGGGAGGGTTATTGGGAAATCGGAAGCCCATGAGCCCCCTAGTGGAAACAGTGGGACTGAGATCCCCACCCATGGGCAGTCACCACTGCACCTTCACAGCCCCGAATGTGGCTGTGCTGGGGGCTTAGTTGGAAAGCCAGGCCTAGTCACAACACAAGGCCCTTGAGCTGGTGTAGAAGATCTCCAAACTGCTGATTGAGCTCTCTATGCACCACAACCCAGACCTGGCGACGGGTGAAGGTTCCTGTCTGCACCCGCTCCCGGGGGGGTGAGCCCCATCCCCTGAGGTGGTTCCACCTGAAGGTGGTGCAGGACTAACAGATGAGGAGGTCCCAGGTTTGGCCCCAGACATGCCCAGTGCCACGGTCAGCTGAGGTGGAACAGTTGGGTCCGCTGGGACCCATATGTGCTACGGTGTTTATGGTGTATCAACATATGTGGGTTAGTAATAGTCAGCACATTCCAGGATTAGGTATAACAGCATGCATAGATATTCCCATTAACCTAGACACCAGATATGGAACAGATGCATAGCAAACGGAGCACATGCATATATAGGACCACAGTGGTAATAACAACAGCATGCAGTTACATTGATGGCACCATACCAGCAATGTTGGAGTATTTCAACATTGCACGTGTATAGAAACAGATTTAAATAATTATCAACCAATAAGACATATGTCTCCACATAACAGTGGCGTCATCATGTACCAGTTGAGGTGGGTATTTAGTGTATTGTTGGAGATATGGTGGGGAGGGGGAGAAAGATGTCAATTAACAACTAGTATATTCCTGTAGTTTGCATTACTTTCCTAGTCAGTGGTGTTATCTGTACCTTAGAAGTATTACTACACTACCCTATTCCCTTAGTTTGGACAGTGATATGGCTGTCGATATCTGTATACATAAACTGGTTTTGCCTGGAGTATACACCTCTTACCTGGTATACCTGTGGAGGAATTGTTTGTTAACACTAACTGTTTCTACTTATACTCCCAGATTTTAGGTTGATATTATGCACATACCTGTCCATCTCCTTTTGCACAGACTCTGGCCATGTCTTGACCACATGCAGGTGAACTGAGACATATGTAGACTATTGCCCTCTTCAACCTTTAGTGACTTAAAAGGCTCTTATACAGGATTTCCTACACAGTTATATTATGTAGCACAGTGTAGGTGACTGTGATCAGTGATACCATATTATTCAGAGCAAATGCAACACTCACATTTCCATGCAATACCAGAGTAAACCATACCACTACAGGGTATCAAGCTTTTATTTCTCGGCACAGTGTTTGTATCCGACGTACCTGTGGGAGCAATGCTTGTTAGCACTACCTGAATGTTGCCGCATGAAGTACCAGATTTCACATTAGTATTATGCACATACATCTCACTCTATTACTGTACACACTCTGGTTACAGCTTGACAACATGGGGGTGTCGATGGGACATATGTGGCTTATTACTCTCATAACATTGTGGGGAGTTGCTAGTGTGCCAGGTTTGTTCTTATAGATGTGTGACAATCAGTTGCATTTCCTGTTTGCTGCCTAAACATCTAGGATCATCCCACTGATTTCCCAGGGGGACAGGGTGACAGGCAGCAGATATGGGCCAATATACTGGAATAATGGACTTATCTGTACAGTTGTTGGGCATGATTCTGTACTTCCACTCCCAGGATTCAGACCATGGCTGTGTCTGCTAAAACTAAAACACTGTCCAACACAGTTGCGTGTGTTATATATATATTGCTGTATATCTCTTATCTAATTTCTGTCTTATAATTCTTCTGTGGTTTTACATTCTGACCTTGTATTACAACACTCTTATACTGGATTTCCTAGACAGTTATATTATGTAGCACAGAGTGGATGACAGTGATGAGTAATACCTTATTATTCAGAGCAACTGCATCAGTCACAATGCCATACAATACCAAAGTAAACAGTACCAGTACAGGGTATCATTCTTTTATTTCTGGGCACCTGACAGACCTGTGGAAGCAATGTTTGTTAGCACTACCTGAATGTTGCCACACAAAGTAACAGATTCCACATTACTGTTATGCATATGCATCTCACTCTGTTACTGTACACACTCTGGTCACAGCTTGACAACATGGGAGTGTAGATAGGACTTACTTGGCTTATTACTTTCATTACAGTTTGGGGAGTTGTTAGAGTGACGAGTTTGTTCTTATAGATGTGGGACAATCAGTTGTATTTCTTGTTTGCTGCCTAAACATCTGGGATCATCCCACTGATTTCCCAGGGGGACAGGATGACAAGCAGCAGATGTGGGCCAATTTACTGGACATTCTGGACATATCTGTACAGTTGTGGGGTATGAGTCTGTATGCAGACTACTACCACTCCCAGGATTCAAACCGTGGCTGTGTGTGCTAAAAATACAACAGTTCACATCTCAGTTGCATGTGCTGTTCAGATTTTGTTCTCTGCCTTTTCATTTTTTTCTAACTATGTCTCTCTCAGTTGTACTAAATGACCTCTGGGGATTACACCGGTCATATACAGACATTCCTACACATTCTATTTATGTTGCACGGTGTGGGTAACAGTGCTTAATACAACAGTACTATTAAGTGATTGCAAATCTACGTTACCATATGATACCAGAGTATACACATGCAGTCCAGCATTTAGACCTTTATTGTCAAGCTATTATGCTTTTATTTACATACAAACTATATGAGACTCTTCCTGTCGTATTGTCCGATGTATGCAGTACTTGCCTTAAACAATACAGGTTTTATACTGGCAATTAACTTACTAATACTTTTAGATTTATTTGCTATGACAGTACATGCAAGAGTATTACTAACCTGCCTCGCATCGCAACCTCTCCAGGCGACATCCATGGGCCTCCTGGTTCGCAGCCCACTCACTTGCCACCATGAAGGACATAAGAGCAATATTTAGCCATACCTATCCATAATATACATGAGCTGGCAATTATTAAACAGGTAGTGGAGTGATACCTACACACAGCTAGGACAACCCCTGTCATCCTAGCCTCTTGGTTCCACTGATCCAAGAGATCCCCCTTTCACTGCTTCAGGTCAGCATAGTGATACCTGATGTGCTGACCAGTTCAGGGTATGCCAGTGGCACTGATGAGGTCACGGGTGAGATGGTCCCAGGCTTCCGCCTTATATTGGGAACCCTAGTGCTGGCCCTGCAGCAGTCTCTGCTTATGGTCTTTGACAAGGAATTATGCCATGACTCTGGACTCCTGGATGCCCCAGCACTGCACCTGAAAGCATACTCCCTCTCCCCTTTCTGACATGGTGCCTGCAAGGGGAAGCTACAACCAGTTATGAGATGTATTTCCGCCTGTTGGTTTTAAGTAGGGTTGAATTCCTGCACTTTGCCATGATTGGCCAGTTTTGAAAAGGCTAAGCTCTGGGCAAACCTGCTTACCTAAGGTTGGCATTGTTTAAAGGGGTATACCATGGGCAAATTGAGTTAGCTGGCCTACACATTGCTTACACCTACTAAGCTGGCCTGTGCAATGTGTAGTGTTGCTTAATATTTACTTGGCATTATATTTGCTTTTTGGCATTGATTTATCATTCATTACATCTTATATATATGTCTGTTATCCATGATTCATGTGTATGTACACTGTATGGGGTCCTTGTGTTTAATAGGGGACTTCAACACTCTATTACAATTACACCTCACATCTGGGCTTACTTCTGTAGTCCAGTTCACATATTTATGTTATGCAGTAGGTTCTAGAACATATGACTGTATACTGATTCCTTTCACATGTTCAGTTTGATTTTACTATAGTGAGGATTTGTTTGGTGATACCTCATTCGTATGTACTGCTGTGGTGGCTTGGTGGTTAACTACTGTGACTATAGTGTAGAGGTCCTGGCTTAAAGACCTGCAAGGCTGTTTGTTTTGTTGCTGAGCAGGACAGTGGCTGTTTGATACAAAGTGATTAAGGCACTTTTAAGCACTTGTAAGCAGGTCTACGTGGGTTTGCGGAAGGGTAAGCACTGCTAACCTCCGGTTTAATGATGCTTACAGCGATAGCTTCAGTATTGCTTAACCTGTGCGCACTGCTTACCCCCATGCAAACAGACTTAAACCCACTTACTAGTGCTTACATATGCTTACTCCTGCTTACTACTGCTTAATAGTGCTTACACTTGCTTACTAATACTTACTCCTGCTTACCACTGCACTAATTTAGACAGTAATGTCTAATGGTTCTTGGGAAGGTGGGGGATTTGGAAGCTGTATGGAGTTATCATTCTTTACACATTTTACCTTCCTTTTGTATCCCTGATTCCTGTGTACATATACTGTATGGGGCATGTGTGATTATCTGTGGACTTTGCAACATTATGACACTGACACCTCACTTCTGCATTTAATTCAGTACTCCAGTTCAGAAATATATGCTATTTAGTAGGTTATGCAACTAAAAATATTGGTCATAACATGATTTGACATGGAAAATGGAATGTGCTGCAGTGGGACTTGAACAGGGAATGACTGCTGTTGGGAATGAGTTCAGTATGACCCCACGTCTGTATGGGAATACCCACAGAATGTAGCATGCTGAAGAGGTGTCCCATGCAGGTGTGACCCCAGCTGTAATCAGCACCCTGACTGCATCCAGACCGATGGATCAATATGGACAGGAACTATTGCCATTAACACCTTGCACACTTAGCCTGTCACCCCAGGGGAATACACTGGCTCACAGCCTGGGACTGTAGGAGTGACAGAATGCACTGGCCTACTACAGATGGCCTGCATCACTACCAAATGGCCTATGGTCCTCTGTCAAAGGCCTGTGCCTCACCCCCTAGTGCCAATGTATGGTATCTCATGGGGTCCCAACTAACGACATAACACAGTCAACAAAACTCAAATGCAAGGCCATGTTGACAAATCCCAGTAGCATGGCCACCATGTCCTACTGCATGAACTGTGGACCAACCCCTAAGTACCGCTGGGATGAAGGGCCAACTATAGGGATACTTCTCAGATATCACTCACATAATGTTAGGAAGAGGATAGAATAACAGAGTGGGGGGTTTAGAAGCATGGACGTCATGGAGCGTGTGAAGTCTGAAACTCTGATGTGTGCCCATACTACCCCTGCCTGCAAACCCAGTAATGGGTGGCTACAAACCTGCTTGTAAACCACAATGTGAAGGGGAACTGACCAGATATATGAGCCCTGCCTCTGGGTAACGTGGGTGAATCTGTACAGCTGAAAGGTATGGCTACAGCAGGATATGGCCATTCTGTTATGTTGATATATGTACAAGAAGGGGATCCTCATCCACCATAGTACCAAGGTGTTGGACCATTTACACAGACACTTCAGCAAGTGTCTGCAGCTACCCCTCCAGAATGGCATGAGTGTACAAGAATTTGTAGGCTGCGGACCACAATACTGGACACAGCTTCATTCATCTTGTATTTCTCAGGAAATAACTGTGACCAAATAAGTATAGCTGTCAGTAGTTGATGACATAATACATCACAGTGTAAAACAGTACATATGTCTGAATATCTCTGCTAACACCAACCATGTAACACAAGCAGCACAGAGCAATAGTTATAGTATCCCACTATCTGTCACCCATTGTGACTCCATAGTGTCAACCTATCTACAGATATCCTGCAGAAACAGATTGCTAGCTGTAGGTGTAGAACACCAAACCCTGGACTGGAGTACAACTCTACATGGAATGGATTCACACATTCAGTATAGAAGGTCATACTGGGCATGCTCCTACACTTAGAGAAATGAAGCCCATGTCTGACAACACAGTGGATTATACATATTTGTCATTTGCAGATGTCTGTGCGCACACACACACACACACACACACACACACACACACACACCAGACTGTACACCATTCATGCTTTGCACACACATTGGATAGGAATACTTACACATATCCAAGGCCAACACACTATAATATGTCAAACATACACACACAGATATGTGGGGAAGAGAGAGACAGACAGTGACAGAGACAATTCCATTATGAGGCTTGTCCCACCCACCACACATCTAATTGGCCAATATCACATGATGTGCTGATGTCAATCACTGTAGACATTAATTTTGGTAGCCCTCAGCCCTATAGTGTATCTGGTGATTGTGATAACTGTGTAACATGATAGTACAATCAGTATTCATCTAGCATTTGTATACCCAGTCCTGTCAAATGTAAAGTTGTGTGTGACTGAGTGTGTGTGTGTTTCCTAAGGAATGATTTATGGCTCATTCACACACACACACTGCACTTCCCATTGCCTATGTTAGCACTCCTGCTGATGTCAGTCACCTTGAAATAACCCTATGGGCAAGTCTCAGTCCTGTAAGCTATGTGGTGCTTGCGATACATGTGCAATACTGTAGTGTAGAAAACTAGTTAGGTAGGAGTTCTAATCCTAGGCATGGCAACTGTGATACTCTGTGTGTGTGGAGATGATTGATTTTGAGGCCTTTCACACTCACTACACCTCCCATTGCCCTACTTTAGCATGCCTGCTGATGTCAGTTACCTTGAAATAACCCTTTGGCCAATTGCCAGCCCTATAATCTCTGTGGCACTTGCGATAATTGTGTAATACTGTAGTGTAGCATACTAGTTAGGTAGGAGTTCTAATCCCCAACATGACAACTGTGTGTGTTTGTGTGAGAGTGTGTGTGTCTTTGATGATACCTGATTTTATGGACATTCACACTTACTACTCTCCCCTTACCCCTCCTTTAGCACTGCTGCTGATGGTACTCACATTCAAAAACACCTTTGATGAGCTCTCCAACATATATGCTTCATGGTGTTTGTGATAATTGCGTAACACTATAGTGTAGCGTACTAGTTAGATAGGAGTTCTAATCCCAGACATAGCAACTGTGAAACTGTGTGTGTTTGTGTGAGAGAGTGTGTGTGTCTTTAATAGTACCTGATTTTATGGACATTCACAGTTACTCTTCCCTTACCCCTCCTTTAGCACTGCTGCTGATGTTATTCACCTTCAAAGATACCTTTGGACAGCCTTTCAACATATAAGCTTTGTGGCACTTGTGATAACTGTGTAATACTGTAGTATATCATACTAGTTAGATAGGAGTTGTAATCCTGACCCTGGTAACTGTGTAAATATGAGTTTTTGTGTGAGACAGTGTGTGTATCCTTGTAGAGATGTGATTTTGTGGTCATTTACACTTACAACACTTTCCTGACCCCTCCTTTACCACTGCTGCTGATGTCAGTCAGCTTCAAAGATACCTTGGCACAACTCTGCAACATGTAAGCTCCATGGTGCATGCCATAAATGCGGAACAATGTTGTAGCAATAACTACAGAGATATGGGTTTGAATCTCATCTGTGGCAAGTGTTTGTGTGTGTACATATGTATGTCTGTACCGCAAATATTTTGGCCCCATTTATACCCAATACGCATCTCAATGCCTGACTTTAGCAGTCCTGCAGATGTCATCCACCTTAGAAGTACCTGTTGCCACCCCTAAGTCATGTAAGGTCAGTGGTGCATGTCGTAAATGCATAACCATAATGGTCTGAAAAGATTGTTAGATAGAGGTTTGAACCTCAGCCCTGGCAAATGTAAATGTGTGTGTAGGGTAAAATTATTTTTGGGATCTCTCACCCACTGCATCACCCAATGCCAGTATTTACAAGGGCTGGTGATGTTCCTCACCTTAGAAGCACCTCAAGACAACATCCCTCTTATAAGCTCTGTGGTGCATGCGATAAATGCAGTACACTGTAGTAACAATACATAACTAGGTAGGGGTCTGAATCTCATTACTGGCACATATGTGTGTTTGTGTGTGTGTCTGTCATCAGGATCCTGTGTGGGGGTTGCTGTGATTGTGTGATAACAGGATCCATTGGGGGATGGGATTTGCTAAATTATTATGTTGAGGACCTAGTATATGTCACAATGTCCATATTACAAGGCCAATAAACTAACTCCAAAAAACGAGACAGACTATTAAAACACAAAGGCAAGGTATTGAAGAGCAGTCCAAAACTCCAAATGTAAAAACTACAAGTTTTATTAGCGCTCTCGGAGTTCACAGTGTCACTCCTTCATCAGACAACCTTTAACTAATGAAACCAACTATTTATACAGATAGTTGAGTGGCCAATTATCTAATTAAGTTAAATTAAATTAAATTAAAGTGCCGCTCAAACAACATTTAACCCAACATTTAAAACCCAACAGAAATAAGCTCTTATGACATCCTACAAGGTATTAAGATAAAAGTAAAAATAAACAAATGTAAATGAATGTTTAAAACCTGTTTAGTAATAGTGTATACAGTCATTTAAATCGACAACAATCCTAAGCGCATACTGATAATTGTTAATAAAAAAGAAGGGTAAATACCCTTATAAACAAATAATAAATAAGTATAAAAAATACAAACAGTATAGTATTACAAAAAAGTATAAATAAATATATAAACTAAGACTAAACCTACAATCTCGAATCACCTTTTCATTGTAAGGTGTTTTAAGATACAACTAATGGAAACATATTAATTTAAGCCAGGGAAGATATAAGCGGCAGTTCTAATCTGCCAGAATAGTTCTTCCTTCTCCAACCTAACCTGCCAGGGACCCCCTCTAATATTGTAGTTGATCTGTTTGAGGATAGTAAATTTAAAACTGTGATCTGGGAACCGGATAATGTGCCTAGCTAAGGCATTAGTAGAATCTTTTTTATTAATAGTGTAGTAGTGCTCGTAGATGCGCTGCTTTAGTTTCCTTTCGGTTTTACCTATGTAGAAAGCAGCGCATCTCTGACAGACTGCACAATAAACTACACTATTGGTCTCACAGTTATATTTGCCTCTGATTTTACATATTTGATCTTTAATCCTAACAGTGGGGTCTGTAAAAACAAACTTACATTGTCTGCATGCTCCACATCTGGTCATGCCAGGAGATTTAGTATGTCTGTCGTGTTGGCTTACTTCAAGTAATGTTTTAAGATTTTGGCCCCACCTATAGATGATTTTAGGACATGCTCCTAGTAAATTAACTAGGGTAATGCCCTCCAAAATAAGGGCCCAATTTTTGCTAAGCAACCCTCTAATTTCGAAATGGTCCAAACTATAAGTACACAAAAGACTAGTTTTAAAGGCATGATCTTTTACCTTGTTGTGCAGGACATTAGTAGTCTGTAGTTCCATTAAACTATCCCTATGAGAACTGGTAAGAACTGGTCTAAAGAAGCCAGTTTGCCGCTTGTATATCACTTCGGATGTAATCTCAACCAGGATAGATTGTGGATACCCCCTATTTGTGAACATTACTCGCAGGTGTTCACATTCATCTTTAAAATCTTTATCATCGGAGATCATCCTGGCTGCCCTAACCATCTGTCCTTTCACGACAGCTCGCTTTTGATGGTTAGGGTGGCAACTGGTAAAGTGTAAGAAAGCGTTAGAATACATAGGCTTCCTGTATATAACACTTTTATATCGAGAATTTGCAATGTACTTAGATAAGAGAATGTCTAGGACGTTGATGTTAAACTCCTGTAAGTTAAACGTGAACTCTAAAAAGTTCGTCATTTGGGAAATGTTGTTAATAAAGTTTGGTACTACCAATGGTGGCCCCTTCCATAAGAGGAACATGTCGTCCTGGTACCTAGTGTACCAGGCGACATTGTTCACAAAGAGACTATTATCAAACAACAATGTCTTTTCCCAATGAGCCATGATACAGTTGGCGAAACTTCCGCCACAGGGCAAACCCATTGCCATCCCTGATTTCTGTAAGTATATTCCACCATCAAACACCATATAGTTATAGGTCAATACTATTTCTAAAAGGGTTTCTACCAAGTAAATAGTGTTACTGTTGATCCGTCTAGCTATAAGGAACTCTCTTATCCAGTCAATCCCTAATTTCTGAGGTATGACCGTATATAGATCCTTAACATCAATTGTAAGGAAAAAGAAATCCTGGTTAAAAGGGATGTTGTTAATATCCAAAAGGAAGCTCCAGGAATCCTTGCAGATTTGAGGCTCCTGTTCTACCAGTGGCCTGAGTATGCTATCAACATACTTGGCACATGCGTAAGTTATAGACCCACGCCCATCCACAATGGGTCTAAAAGGGGGTTCAGCTATTGATTCATGGATCTTTGGAGTGCCAAATAGTGCTGGTATCTTAGGAGCAATCATTTTCAAGTACTGATACAAATCAATATCAGTCACTCTTTCTAAAAACAGATCTTCCAAGATGCCCCTTATTTTGTTATATGCTGTGTTGACCTCACTAATACTAGCAGGTGCATAAGACTTAGTGTTAAGGAGGGATAACATTTTCTCTACATAGATGTTGTAATCCATAAAAACAAGGCCACCCCCCTTATCCGGTTTCATTACCCTTATATTACATTCCCGTAGCATGCTAATAAAGTCACGCTGGTCCCTAGTAATATTAAAAACATTGTTAGTGCTGTTCCTATTAGCTGCTAAAGCCCTTAAGTCAAACTCACACATCTTTTCAAAAGAGTGTAAGGTCTCATGCAAGGGGGGATTAAAATACTAGAAACTTTAAGGGAACTGGTGAGGGTGGACTTATCTCCCATTAAAATTTTCAAATTAAGCTTATGTACTTTACCCTTCTTTTATATTAACAATTATCAGTATGCGCTTAGGATTGTTGTCAATTTAAATGCCTGTATACTCTATTACTAAACAGGTTTTGAACATTCATTTACATTTGTTTATTTTTACTTTTGTCCTAATACCTTGTAGGATGTCATAAGAGCTTATTTCTGTTGGGTTTTAAATGTTGGGTTAAATGTTGTTTGAGCGGCACTTTAATTTAATTTAATTTAACTTAATTAGATAATTGGCCACTCAACTATCTGTATAAATAGTTGGTTTCATTAGTTAAAGGTTGTCTGATGAAGGAGTGACACTGTGCACTCTGAAAGCGCTAATAAAACTTGTAGTTTTTACATTTGGATTTTTGGACTGCTCTTCAATACCTCGCCTTTGTGTTTTAATAGTCTGTCTCATTTTTTGGAGTTAGTTTATTCGTTTTGAATATGGCAAGTGAGTCGGGAGCGTCACCTCAATGCTCACTTTTTACTCAAGCGGAGCAAAATGGAAAAAGCACTAACAACAGGGCTGTAACCGTCAAGGCGAACGCCGAAGGTAATTTAACAGCCCTTATCCATGTTCTAATGGGTCGCATGGATAACTTAACCCAACGCATGGATCACATTTCTGGTGCTGTTGTTGGTAACCACACTGCATCAAGGAGTCCGGCTCATAGTACATCTGAACCAACCCTTCCTACGGAGCTGAATCACGTCACGAATATTGCAGCTCGCTCAACCCAACTTGACAATAGGCATCCTAGATTGTCTTCAGGAATTCAACCTGGGCAAGGCACTAATTCTCAGTGTGCCGACAACGCCATACAAGGGAGTTCTTCTCTTAATTTGGATACTGTTTCTGTTCCATCAATCGGCACTTTTCTTAATAAAAATCACTTTTTTGGTAATGAAAGTGTAACGGTGGATCAACAGAATACCGAGGGGACAATAAGTAACATTTCCAATTTGATTGGTGATTTTGATCATAAACTCTTCAGATGCAGGAAACTGCAGCTTGAAATCTCTTACTTTGAAGAGTGTATAGCCAAAAAACTTATTCCAAAGGGCTTGCGACAATGGCGCTACCCTGTTGGCTTAAGAGAAGGCTCACAATTCCATCGTGAGCTTCTAACTTTGTTTGACAAACAAGGGTTTGAATTCATTAACTTGCTTATTGCTAACTATAAATCTGAAGTTGATGGTTTAAAATGTGAACTCGAACTTTTGGAACATAATATCAAAACGGACTGTGACTTTTTGAGGTACAAGTACGAATACATTCGTACTTTCATCAGTATTGATGCAACTTTGGTTAAGTTAACCAACATTAAGAAGAAGAAAATAGCCAGGGATATTCATGAATATAACACTAATAGAGCATATCCTCGTCCACCTCCTATATTACAAACTGTTAATAATATAGGGTCCCCCTCTGATCTTAATACTAATATATCTAGTACACCGAATGAAGAACAGGGAATGGTTTCTAGTATACAGGACGATGTAAGTCAGCCTCTCCATCATAGTGAGAGACTACTTAACAGCAGTGCCAAGAATACCAATAGCAACAATGGGATTAACAACAATGGACAGGTGCAGGTACAGAATAATTCTCATATTAATGGACAAACTTCCAATAATCAACAAGGTTTTCAGAGGAATATAAATACCAGATATAGAACTCGAGAGCGAGAAACAATCAAGGGACCACGAAGAACAGGCGGCATCAACGCAAGAGACAATGAACCATTTGATACACCCCCGCATTATAGTAGACTCTAAAGGGGATTTTAAAATTTATAATTACACTCTTTTCAATGCTGATCAGGATCTAGTTGAATTTTTTTCTAGAGGTTTGTCGTATGTTCCTGACTCCCATATGGATCTGGTTAAAACCATTGTTGACCTCAAATTATTTGTGCGTAAGCTTAATTTGAAAATTTTAATGGGAGATAAGTCCACCCTCACCAGTTCCCTTAAAGTTTCTAGTATTTTTAATCCCCCTTGCATGAGACCTTGCACTCTTTTGAAAAGATGTGTGAGTTTGACTTAAGGGCTTTAGCAGCTAATAGGAACAGCACTAACAATGTTTTTAATATTACTAGGGACCAGCGTGACTTTATTAGCATGCTACGGGAATGTAATATAAGGGTAATGAAACCAGATAAGGGGGGGGGGTGGCCTTGTTTTTATGGATTACAACATCTATGTAGAGAAAATGTTATCCCTCCTTAACACTAAGTCTTACGCACCTGCTAGTAGTAGTGAGGTCAACACAGCATATAACAAAATAAGGGGCATCTTGGAAGATCTGTTTTTAGAAGGAGTGACTGATATTGATTTGTATCAGTACTTGAATATGATTGCTCCTAAGATACCAGCACTATTTGGCACTCCAAAGATCCATAAATCAATAGCTGAACCCCCTTTTAGATCCATTGTGGATGGGCGTGGGTCTATAACTTACGCATGTGCCAAGTATGTTGATAGCATACTCAGGCCACTGGTAGAACAGGAGCCTCAAATCTGCAAGGATTCCTAGAGCTTCCTTTTGGATATTAACAACATCCCTTTTAATCAGGATTCCTTTTTCCTTACAATTGATATTAAGGATCTATATACGGTCATACCTCAGAAATTAGGGCTTGACTAGATAAGAGAGTTCCTTATAGCTAGACGGATCAACAGTAACACTATTTACTTGGTAGAAACCCTTTTAGAAATAGTATTGACCTATAACTATATGGTGTTTGATGGTGGAATATACTTACAGAAATCAGGGGTGGCAATGGGTTCGCCCTGCGGCAGAAGTTTTGCCAACTGAATCATGGCTCATTGGGAAAAGACATTGTTGTTTGATAATAGTCTCTTTGTGAACAATGTCGCCTGGTACACTAGGTACCAGGACGACATGTTCCTCTTATGGAAGGGGCCACCATTGGCAGTACCAAACTTTATTAACAACATTTCCCAAATGACGAACTTTTTAGAGTTCACGTTTAACTTACAGGAGTTTAACATCAACGTCCTAGACATTCTCTTATCTAAGGTCATTGCAAATTCTCGGTATAAAAGTGTTATATACAGGAAGCCTATGTATTCTAACGCTTTCTTACACTTTACCAGTTGCCACTCTAACCATCAAAAGCGAGCTGTCATGAAAGGACAGATGGTTAGGGCAGCCAGGATGATCTCCAATGATAAAGATTTTAAAGGTGAATGTGAACACCTGCAAGTAATGTTCACAAATAGGGGGTATCCACAATCTATCCTGGTTGAGATTACATCTGAAGTGATATACAAGCGGCAAACTGGTTTCTTTAGACCAGTTCTTACCAGTTCTCATAGGGATAACTTAATGGAACTACAGGCTACTAATGTCCTGCACAACAAGGTAAAAGATCATGCCTTTAAAACTAGTTTTTTGTGTACTTATAGTTTGGACTATTTCGAAATTAGAGGGTTGCTTAGCAAAAATTGGGCCCTTATTTTGGAGGACACTACCCTAGTTAATTTACTAGGAGCATGTCCTAAAATCATCTATAGGTGGGGCCAAAATCTTAAAACATTACTTGAAGTAAACCAACACGACAGACATACTAAATCTCCTGGCATGACCAGATGTGGAGCATGCAGACAATGTAAGTTTGTTTGCACAGACCCCACTGTTAGGATTAGAGATCAAATATATAAAATCAGAAGCAAATATAACTGTGAGACCAATAGTGTAGTTTATTGTGCAGTCTGTCAGAGATGCGCTGCTTTCTACATAGGTAAAACCGAAAGGAAACTAAAGTAGCGCATCTACGAGCACTACTACACTATTAATAAAAAAGATCCTACTAATGCCTTAGCTAGGCACATTATCCGGTTCCCAGATCACAGTTTTAAATTTACTATCCTCAAACAGATCAACTACAATATTAGAGGGGGTCCCTGGCAGGTTAGGTTGGAGATGGAAGAACTATTCTGGCAGATTAGAATTGCTGCTTATATGTTCCCCTGGCTTAAATGAATATGTTTCCATTAGTTGTATCTTAAAACACCTTACAATGAAAAGGTGATTCGAGATTGTAGGTTTAGTCTTAGTTTATATATTTATTTATACTTTTTTGTAATACTATACTGTTTGTGTTTTTTATACTTATTTATTATTTGTTTATAAGGGTATTTACCCTTCTTTTTTATTAACAATTATCAGTATGCGCTTAGAATTGTTGTCGATTTAAATGCCTGTATACTCTATTACTAAACAAGTTTTGAACATTCATTTACATTTGTTTATTTTTACTTTTATCTTAATACCTTGTAGGATGTCATAAGAGCTTATTTCTGTTGGGTTTTAAATGTTGGGTTAAATGTTGTTTGAGCAGCACTTTAATTTAATTTAATTTAACTTAATTAGATAATTGGCCGCTCGACTATCTGTATAAATAGTTGGTTTCATTAGTTAAAGGTTGTCTGATGAAGGAGTGACACTGTGCACTCCGAAAGCACTAATAAAATTTGTAGTTTTTACATTTGGATTTTTGGACTGCTCTTCAATACCTCGTCTTTGTGTTTTCATATTACAAGGCCAACAGATGTCAAACACCAGAGAGGTTGGTGTGGATAATCCACAGTCTTACATGTGACAGTATGGATTAGTGAACAATATAGGCAACCCTTCTATTACTCAGAGAACACTCCACCCACATATCATACACAAACACACTTGGCTAGGCAAAACATACTGTATTAGTAGTTCCCTGCATAATGCCTCCCAGATAGTAACCACAGTGTGATAGGAGTGGACTACATGCTTGTTGACCACAACATTGCCACTGATATTAGAAAGTACTTTGACGTGTTACATTTCCTGACTGTGTGCTATCCAGCAAGTAAAAGGACATGGCACCCTGTTCCATCCCTTCAGTAGCCAAATGAATGTGTACAGCAGCCCTTTTGCCATGTTCCCCATTGGATGCCTGTAACAACTGTAGAGTCTGCAAACGTACCCCACAAAGGGAATACCATGCCTTATACACATGCCCTGTATGGGCAAACACCACTAACTCCACTGAATACTCGTAACATACTGTCAATGTAAGTGCAATCATGACCTCAGTTACATAGCTAGGTCTCACCAAATGAGGTCAGGAATGCTACATCAGAAGATAACAGTCCATCCACAAAACATGCCCCAGAGACCTCAAGTACACTTCCACACATCAAAGAACATGCATGTGGGACATGTGCACAAGCCAGACACTGTCCATGTTATGGAATATAGATCACATACATGGGAAGCAGTGCACATCATTGGCCACCGACAATAGAAACCCAGATGAGTGGATGGTGAATACAATACCCACCCCTGGGGACCACTCCAGGGACTACACCCCTGAGCCACACTGAGGACTATTGTCATGTGGCCTGATGCCAAGGTATTCCCTTGGCCTAGCCTTGTAGAGCCTTCAGGCCCATTCACCTACTGCATACATGTGAAGCAATGAACCTATGGATTTCAGTACTGGCAAGTGTGTGTGTGTGTGTGTGTGTGTGTGTATGTGTGTGTGTGTGTGTGTGTGTGTGTGTGTGTGTGTGTGTGTGTGTGTGTGTGTGTGTGTGTGTGGAGATGAATGATTTTTAGGCCATTCACACTCACTACACCTCCCATTGCCCTACTTTAGCATACTTGCTGATGTCAATCACCTTTAAATAACCCTTTTGCCAAATTTCAACCCTATAAGCTCAGTGGCACTTGTGATAACTGGGTAATAGTGTAGTGTAGCAAACTAGTTAAGTAGGATTTCTATTCTGGTCCTGGCAACTGTGATAATGTGTGTGTTTGTGTGAGAGAATGTGTGTGTGTCTTTGTTGACACCTGATTTTGTGGACATTCACACTTACTACACTTCTCTTACCCTTCCTTTAGCACTGCTGCTGATGTCACTCACCTTCAAAGATACCTTTGGACAGCTCTCTAACATGTAAGCCATTTGGTGCATGCGTTAACTGTGTAACACTCTAATAGCAATACATAGCCAGGTAGGAGTTTGAACCTCAGTACTGGTAAGTATTTGTGTGTGTGTGTCATCAATATCCTGTGTGGGTGTTGAGGTGACTGTGTAATGACAGGATCCATTGCAGTGTGGGTTTTGCTACATTATTATATTGAGGACCTATAAGTCTCAATGTCCACATTACAAGGCCAACAGTTGTCAAACACTGTAGAGGTTGTTGTAGATAATCCACAGCCATAAATGTTTACTGCCATGTGCAATTGCTATATGACAGTATGGATTAGTAAACAATATAGGCAACGGTTATAATACCCAGAGACCACTCTCCACCCACAGATCATACACAAACACGCTTGGCTCTTTCTCTCTTCCTTTCTTACTTTCTCTCTGTCTGTCTCTCTCTCTCTCCCTCTCTGGTAGATATGGAAAAATACATCTGTTTTGCATAGGCAGCAGCTTGATTTTTGTAGGTAATGCTCATGATCATCTGATGGCCTGTGCATGAATTGGAGTCCCCCTCTTGCTAATTGCATGTGGAACAGCTGTGGTATCATTCCCATAGCCATTTGCATGGAAACACACTCCTATAACTAAGCACTTCATGTGGGTGTTGGCCCTTTTCCTTCACTGTGAGCAGGACTTCATGTGGGTGTCTGACAAACAGCATCACAGAGGGTAGTTGGAAATACCTCTTGCAACAAACACTGTGGAGACAGGCCAACAAAATGGAGGGGGAATGTTCCAGAGATGGGAACAGAATGTAAGTATTGCTGTTCTACATTTGAAGCAATGTTGGTTTAACAGAGTTTGTGTGGCTATGCCTGTTCTACATGATTTAAAGTCTGGCATGACAGTGTTATGTGGCTGAGGAAACTCTCACCTGTAGGGCTATCTGCAGACTGGCCAGAGTTTGGAGTCTTAGATGTTTTGTGTTACTCACACATTTTCTGTCTTTGCAATCGCATACTCTGATGATTGCAGTCAGTAAATCATGACATCCATGTGTGTTACTGACTTCATATCCCTCAGAAGAGATATGTCACAATAAACCCTGTTACACCAACAATTTTCTCAGTTTATCACAGCAATATGTCGATATTGGCCCTATGTTTGTGCCTCTGTCCCCCAAATCTGTCACCCTTTGTCCATATGTCATGCAGTAAGAGGTGCATATGTACAGTATATCATTATTTACTGACATCATTCCTGATATCAAACCAGTGATATATCAGACTGCCAGACATGTTATGTATAGGAGGCCTTATATTTGAGGACAAAACCTGAATATTCTGTTGTAGTCTGTACAGTAGTGAGGTCTGTGTACTTATGGTGATTGTTGACAGAGTATCAATATTGTGTAGCAGTGTATTGTGAATATGTTATTTGGCCTGTGTACATACTGGGGTAGATGTCATTGTTCTTGGTCCTGTTCTATCTGACGTTGCATGCTGCTCCGGTTTCTGGTACCCTATCAGTGTATATGTTTGTAGGGCCAGACTGAGACATGTCCCATACCAGTCAGGCATTAGACTACACTGTAAATTGGGTCAGTATATGTAGGGTTAGGGTTAGTGTGTGAGTGGCAAATATGAGGATGGTTTTGTTCACACAGCCCATATACTGTACTATTAATTAGGCTTACCATAATGCGGCTGTGTTGAGATTGGTTGTGGGTATGCACTTTCACACTGGTGTCTGTTACTCCATGCTGTTAAATGCCTGTAGTGCCTGCTATATTTGCAATTACATGTGTATTCCCCCATAGGAAACTTGGGTTAGTTATGTGGCAGTCTGCTTGTAGTTTAGACAGCGCTTGGTGACATGCTAGCAGCTCAGTGTATTTACCTAGTGTGATGTTATGTCCAGATATTTGTCAGATGTACTGTTGCCTGGCCACTATACATGTTGTGTATTTCTGAAAAAGCAGTGGGATGCTGTGAAGATGTATGTCACTAACTAGTGGGATGTAAGTGGGCTTGGGACCTCTGCTTCTCCAGTTAATATGTGTTAGGACAGAAAGGAGGGTGTGAATGCATCAACTGTGTGTACTTATCTACTCCAGTATTTGTGATATATCCCCATTTTCATGGCTGTAAACATCTCCTTTGTCAGGCTTGGTCCACACATATTGCACTAAAGAGTTCTGTGTATACCTCTGGACTGACCAGATTGTTTCAGACTGTCCATGTTTATTAGTCATATTTCTGCTGTATTCCACAGGATCATTACTGTGATTTGTGTGGTACTTCACTATGATGATTTTATGATGTCTGTCAGTAACTGACATGTCAGTTTCAGAAGAGCCTTCCTACACAACATGTCTTTGACACAACCCCTGTTACTGTAGCAACATTCTACATTTATAACTGCAATACTTACATTACGTTCTCTTGCATTAAGAGGTTGAGAGTTATGGTGCTGAGGTATGACTCCACTGCATGTTATGGGCATATGTAATATATAAGCACTAATATACATGCTGTGACTACAGTCTAGAGGGTCCTGGGTTGAAGGCCTGCAAGCATACCTCTCAACCTTGGATCATCAAAAATCTGGACAAGGCCCATGAAAAAGAGGTACAAATCTGTACGCTGTTTAACATAAAATTTGCATACATAATTATGTAACCCCGCCCACTCCAGTGGAATTGTGGGATACCAACTTTCCTGCAAAATGAAGTACAGACAACCATAATATGGCACCGGAGTTCTCCCTGCAGCCATTCCTATGTCGCATTACCTGGCTATTTTGCCCCATTTACCATAAACACTAGTGTGTGCACACTGATTTACTTCTACAATGATTTGTATTTTATTTTTACACTTTATAGCACAATGCACAAACAAACATCAATAGACATCTGTTAAAGTAATACTGTCTCACAATGAAAATAAACTCAGCATTAAAACTTCTCTGCCCTTGAAACTCACATTCATTAAAATAGCATTGAAACCTACATCACATCCATATAAAATGCATCATGCCAGTGGTGGATTGAGATTACCTTTGGGTTGTTTTCAAATCACTGGCCCCTTGCTTGCACACAAAACAAGAAACATACACGTATTCTTTGACACACCTTCCTGACTTTAGTAAATTATATTCCTTGTAAATACAGCATATTTGTTTGACAGAGCATATTTTAAATTTATTTGAAGATTTTTTCAGCAGGCAATGAAACGAAATGCATGAAACAATAATGACAAAACTGCCCAATTCAGAACATTTCCATCATAAAAAGTCTACTTACGCACACACAAATATACATATAAAAATAGAATGACAGTAGTATAAGGCATAGGCATCTTGCACAGCTTCTTGCCCTCATTTTCAATTTACATTTTTTGTTTGGGGGGGGGGGGAGCAGGGACACATTTTAAACATTCCGTATAATTTAGTTAAAGTTGCTAGAATAAAATGCTGTGTTACCACCATGCATTTCACTGGCAAGTCTTTTGAAAACATGACTACAGTCAGAACATACCACTATGCCAAATCAGCAGCTTGTTTCCCAAAAGCTAGGAAGACAAACTTGTCCCAAATTAGGTACAATTTTCAAATACTGATCTTAAACACTTAGAAAACTGCTAGAATAAAAGTTTTTTGCTACCATTTATTTTCTGAAGAATGTGAAGTCTGAAATTCAAATTTCAAATGCCTGTCATTAATCAATAAATTCAACCTTCAGCAAATTGTCACAAACATCCTGAAATCACAGACTATATGGGGAACAGAACAAAAAATTCACAAGTGGTGGCTAGGGATATTAGGCTCTTTTTATCCTATATGCAGGGTACAGGGTTTGAGCCACCAGGTGTATTATAAAGGGGGCATTTTCACACACGCACACTTTCAGCCTCTATGAGGAACATTCCTCATTTTTTGGCAAAAAAAAATCAGTTTCCCACTCTTCCACATTGACAGGATTTGGCGCACATTCTTTAAGAATTGTTTTAACAAATATCTGTGGTAAATACTGAACTCTCTCATACTACCTCACCAAAAATACAAGGAAATAGTTAATCGTGCTGTGAGCTTCCTAGTTAAAAGTGTTCCACATTGTGCGACATAAGAGTTCATTTTGCAAACTGAAAGTTGAAAGCTAGGTCTTCCTTAGCAACTCTGTCCAAATAAAAATGGCTAAATGTGTTGTCCTCTGGTAATATAACAAGTGAAGTACAGTCAAGTATTGGACGAGCATTTATTGAAGTACCTACACCTTAACTGCTGGCACAATGACATATTTAAGCAGCAGCAACAGATTAATAAGAACTCTGATCAGCAAGAAATTAAAAAAGTTAATATACTAGCATGCAAATTAAACATCCCAAGCAAATGACTAAATAATGCACCACAAAGTGTAGTGTGAGCTTCTGTGTGTGCGTGTGAGAGAGAGAGAGAAAAAAAAAACAGTCACATGCAGTGTGCATACATGTGGGTGAGAGCACAACAGTTTTCCTACAGCAAACAAACCAGTTACATTATTTTAAATTTCCAAAGTTAAATAAATAAAGAACAACTGCTACACTACTCATATACATCTCTGTATTCATTCTGATAAAAGTTGTGCTTAAACCACTAAGGCAGCATAATTAACTGATGGAAAATTAATAAACAGTGCTCCGAAAGATATGCACTAACAAACCCGTTCAGCACACTCCCTACATACACTCCTCTTGCTGTCCGTTACTCAGAGTATTAGCTACACTCACTAACAGCATCTGCTACACATAGCCATGTAAGTAATAACACTAAAATGAATATGAAACCAGAGTTAACCCATGTGAACACAGAGAGGACATTCATGCTCCACACAGAAGGCATCTCAGCCAAGAATTGAACCAGGAAACCTCTTGCTGTGAGGCCACTAAGCCATCCTACATGCCATTGAGCCATTTGGGCTCTTTTCACTCTCGTTACCATTTTTTATTCTTTTCTTTTTTATGTACTTATACACACTTCTGACTTCTAGTGTTTCTGTTAGCATCTTTAATTTAAGTAATTTCACAGGCTCTCTTTACATTTGTTGCTATATTTGATGCTAAATCTGCATCATCTAGCAATTTATCACTAATCTGATCATAACATATGCCACATATAGTATTCTATTTTACTAGCAAGTCATGTAACTCACTAAATTTAACATTTTTGTCTTGGTTCTTTAATTCAGTAACATAAACATGAATATTTTTATGGAACTTTGTGAAATTATGAAGAATAAATATGGCAGATTTTTTTTTCTTGGTTCACAATAATTCTCAAAAGCTTTTTTCTCACCCTAAACTCAACTACAGTATATGATAAAGATTTCAACCCCTTCTTTACGTGTGGTATGCAGAAACCTGAGTACTGCACATTCTCAGTTTTTTTTTTACTATTGCACTGAAAGGCAGGATGCAGGAATAAAGTGAACCTCTGAATCAACAACTTCTAATTTTCAGGCAAACTACATCAAAAAATTTCCTGAACAGTGTAGTAATAGGATGTCTCAGATGAATAGTTTGTCTGCATTTTTGACTGCTTAAGTTCTGACAACAGCCCTTACATTTGACAGTCTTCCATGTGGGTTCTTTAACAAAGAAAATAATGAGATAAATAAAATGTATTGTGCTATGCAGCTGTTTCAAGTGTCAGGACTCAGATTGCAGAGTCCCAAAATATGGAGACTAAATGATGACTAAAAGTCTGTACATACTTATGCCTAGTGTGAGCTTGTCATTTCACTGAATATTCCATTTTCTCCAAAGTATGGTCATCATAGTGTTGTTATATATGTTCAGGGGTTAGTATAGTGCAGGGGTGTGGGGAGCTTGCCTCCCACATCAGGGGTTGCAGGGGATATTGTCTACTTGCATACAACAAGTATAAAGGAAAAGAGCAATGTTCAATGTTCACTCTTCTGTTTTTTCATTTTTTTGGTCTTCTGAGACGCAGCAGAATGAATGTCAACAAAATATGCACTCCAGTTTCATTAACTTCACACACACAAACACACACAATCTTATCTTACCCTGAGTAGTCGGCTGGTCTGTCTCCTGTTCTCGGTCATCCTGCCCTAATTGAAATTCTCTGCACCTCCTGTCCTGCTCCTGTTCTCGCTCGTCGTCGGTTTGCCTGCCCTGATGTTTCTCGGCTGGTCTGCAGTTGTATTCTCTCATTTCTCTGCCCCTGTTCTCACTTCTCGGTCGTCCTGTCCTCCTGCCCTGATGTTTCTCGGCTGCTTTCCTGGCCCTGGGTTCCTGGCGGCGGCTTAAAAATACTGTCTGTAACTGTAACGCAAAGCAAAAGTTTCTGCCTGCACAGAAAACGTTTCTTACCGCGCCAGCTTGTAATTCAAAATCCAGCCAGCCGGAAATGATGATGCGAGCTCCTTGAGCTCAATTCCGACTGGCTGGTAGCCTGACGGCGCTGACGTCATCGCGCATGTGATGACGTCAGCGCCGACAGCGCGAAATTTTAAAAAAGGTTTAAAAAAGTTAAAATAAATCGGAACTGAAGGGGTGCCACTCGGGAATCGTGGCACCCCTTCATTTGGACCCCAAAACTCGGTAAAAACCGAGCAATTCGGAACGGTTGAGAGGTCTGCCTGCAAGGGCTGTTTAATGTGTTGCTAGGCAGAACAAGAGCTGTTGGATACAGAGTGATTAAGGCACTTTTAAGCAGCTGTAAGCGGGTTTATGCGGGTTTGCACAGAGGTAAGCAATGCTAACTTCTGGTTAAATATGCCTGGAAAGTGCTTAATCTGTGTAGGCACTGCTTAGTGCCAAGCAAGCAGGCTTAATCCCACTTACTAAATCTTAAAAGTGCTTACTCCCACTTACTCCCATGCTAATTTCTTTAAAAGAAAAGAAATAAGGGGTTGTAGGAAAGTAGTAAAAAAGGGGGCATGCAGAGGGAAAGACAATAGGGAAAGTATTTAGGGATCTGCAGGACGGGTGTAGGGAAGGTCCATAGCTGTCCATTTCTTCTACAACAACAGCTCTGCATATATACTGAATTTGGAGGTATATTTAGACACTCAAACCTCTGAGAGAGGGGTGAGGACAACAATAATGTATCGTGAAGCCAATTAGACCAGATTACATGTCCATGTGTCCAGTGGATATGTATGTGAAATGGGCAGTTATGTATGGGGTGAATTTTTTTGGGAGAGCAGATCACCCTTTTTTAAGGTGAGAGTGGGATGTTGGGGAAGGATGGTAGGTATATTTGGGGAGGTAGGTTGGGTAGGAAGACAGTCAAGACAGACAAGACAGCATACAGGGGCAGTATATGACACACGTGGAGGGTAAACACCTTGGATGGGGATGTGTGTTTGGAAATCGGAAGCCCATGAGCCCCCAAATGGAAACAGTGGGACTGAGGTCCCCACCCATGGACAGTCACCACTGCACCTTCACAGCCCCAAAGGTGGCTGAGCAGGAGGAGCAGGCTGACTTTCTAATTGCATCACGTGGCCCTCAAGCTGGCATAGCAGATCTCCAAACCCCTTTCAGAGCTCGTTACATACCAAACCCCAGACCTGGCTTCGGGTTACAGTATCCTGTCCACGCCCACTCCCAGGGGGGGGATGAGCCCCATTCCCTGAGGTGGTTCCACCCAAAGGTGGTGCAGGACCAGCAGACGATGAGGTCCTGGGGTGGGTCTCAGACATGCTGGGGCCCAGTGCCACGTCCAGATGAGGTGAGAGAGGTGGGTCGGCTAGGACTGGCCTTCCCAAATGTGCTATGGTGTTACAGTTTTAGAACATATGTGGGTTAGTAATAGTCAACACAGTCCAGGATTAGTTATAACAACATGCATAGATATTCCCATTAACCCAAAACAACAGATTTGGAACAGTTGCACAGCAAACAGAACACATGCATATACGGAACCACACTGGCCATTACAACAGCATACAGGTTACATTGATAGCAACAGGCCACCAATGATAGTATTTCAACATGGAACATTAATAGAAACACGTTTCACTATTTGTTGAACAATAGGACATATGTCCCAACAGTAGGTTTGGTGTAAAACATACCCATTGATTTGTGTGTTTAGATTATTGTTGCAGATATGCTGGGGGGAGAGAGATGTCAATTAACAAGCAACTTGTATATCTTTGCAGTACTCACAACTTTAATGATCATTGCTCTAATCATTACTCTACAGGTATTATTACAATAACTTATGGCCTTGGTTTGGGCAGTGGTGTGTTTGTACACAGTGTATACTTCAACTGTCTTATAGCTACATTCTACTTCTCTTACCTGGTAGACCTGTGGAGGGAATGTTTGTTAACACTACCTGACTGTTTCTACACATATTCCCAGATTCTTAGTTATAATTCTGCAGATACCTCTCAACCTCTTAGTGCAAAAAAATCTGTACAAAGCTTGACAAACTGGGGGTACAAATAGGGATATATTTTAAATATTGCTCTTATAAACTTTTAGAAAGTTGCTAGAGTAACAGGATTTGTTTTAATATACATTTTCTGAAGGCTCTGAGGTCTGAAACTCAAATGTATGTAATTATTTAGTGACTACAATCTTGAAATCATCCCAGTGATTTGCCAGGAAAATAGAGGAACAGGTCAAAAATATGAGGCAAAAATCTGGACATTCTGCACAAATCTATACAGTTGAGATATATTATTATGCATGCAGCTTACTACCACTCCAGAGATTCAAACCATGGGTATGTGTGCTATAAATACAACAATTTGTGTTTCATCAGAGTGAGCTATTTAGAAAGTGCTGTTGCTTCCTTCAGTGTTTTCTGTCTAAGTCTCTCTTGGTTGTACAATCTGACCTTGTAATTCCAACATTCTTATACAGACATTCCTAGACATATTTATTTTATGTAGCACAGTGTGAGAAACAGTTGACACAACAGTACTATTCACATACCAGAACTTGGTGAATGCAACATGTGAGGCCATACAATACCAGAGTAAACACAACCAGTCCAGGATTTAGAACTTTATTGCCAGGCAGTTACACTTTTATTTAAATATAACCTATATGGGACTATTACTGTCATATTATCTGGTTTATTCAGTAGAAACCATGCAGATTTTTTTATACTGCCAGGTGACATCTTACTCCTTTATTTATTTAGTATGACTACTACAAGCAGGATTGTTACTCACCAGTCTTGCGACGCAACCTTTGCAACCTGCTGGCATGGGCTTCCTGGTTCACAGCCCACTCAGCTGCAGCTGTAATAAAAATAGAGAAACATTTATGCATACCTATCCATCACATACACAGGCTGGACTTTGGTAAACAATTATTGCTATGAATACTTACATACTGCTGGGACATCTCCCCTGTCTCTTGCTTCTTGGACCCACTGTTCCAAGAGCTCTATCTTCCTCCGTTTCAATTCAGCATAGTGGTGCCGGACCTGCTCACCAGTCTGAGGGATACCAGTGGCACTGGTGAGATCACAGCTGAGACTTTTCCAGGCTTCCGCTTTATATTGGGAGCCCTGCTATTGGTCCTGCAGCAGTCTCATATCATGTTTTTTTTACCAGGAGTCCTACCATGACTTTGGACTCCTGTATGCCCCAGTGCTGTGCCTGGAAGCGCATGCCCTCTCCAACACCTGCCATACTGTCTACAGGGGAGAACTACAACCAGTTATGAGCTGTATTCTTGCCTGCGGGGTTCAAATATGGCCGATTTCCCACCCTTTGCCATGATTGGATGGTTTTAAAAATGCTGAGCTAAGCTAAGCTATGGGCAAACCTGCTTAGCTAAAGTTGGCAGTGTTTAAAGGGGCAGGTTCAGCATTGCTTACCAATGGGCAAATCTACCTAGCTGGGCTATCTATTGCTTAGTATTCATATGTACACAATGCTTACACCTGGTCAACATAGCTGTACAATGCTTAGCATTGCTTATGTTTTATTATATTGGTCTACCACCTGTATGGGATTGATTCATCATTCATTACATAATATAGATTTATTTACCTTCCCTGACGTCCCTCAATGTGTTGTGATTAATTTATTCTTGTATGACTATACTGTATGGGGCACTTGTGTTTATATGGGGGTTTCACTACTTTATTACACTGACACCGCACATCTGTGTCTAATACACTACTCTGGTTGAGAAAAATCAGTTATTCTTACATAAATATGCAAAAAAATTTAAATTTTAATGTTTACCCATACAAAATGGAAATGGCTTTGGCAAGGCTTAAACCGTGAATGACTACATGCAAGGTGTACACTCTAACCACTGCAGTATCGCACTTATGCTTATGCTGGATGTCTATTGCTTTTTAACTTATTGTGCAGTTTCAGCTGGGCTAAGCATCGCTAAGCAACGGGCACACCCGCGCAGCTATGCTTAAACTTTATTGCATATATAAAAAATGTATTTGTTGTATTTTTTTATTTGTACCCTTCAGAATATCCATGCTAATGCTGAACCTGCTATTCTATCAACTTTCTGCTTTGTGGGCCGATTGTCCCTTATGGCTTTGTCCACATTCCTTACTCTGACGGGTTGGGAGATGTGCGCTATGTGCTTATGCTAAATCTGTTATTCTATCAACTTTTGGCTTGGTAGGGACGATTGTCCCTTATGACTTTGTCCAGATTTCTTACCCTGATGGGTTGGGGGTGTTACGAGCATTCTTGCTCGTTTTAAATTGCCAAACTGCAATTCTGGAGTGCAGAGGCCTGTGTATTGTGAGAGCTCTGCTCTTAGACACACCCCCTGTGCTCGTACACAGAACTGTGTCTGTTTTACAGCACGGCAGTGCCCCTTCATACATATGCATGGCCCGCTACCGTGCTGAACAGAAACGATCCCTGCCATGCAGGAATAACTTATTCCTGCACTTGCTGAATCTGGGGGTTTGTATTTTAATATCACAGATTCAAAGACCACCGTAAATGGAGTCAAAGAACAAGAGCTACTTGGTCCTTTTAAAAAATGTTGTTTGAAAGGCACCACTTTAGTTGAGAAATCTTAATTAAGTTGCCTTGTATACATTTTAATGAAACCAGAATATTAATGACCTTTACTAAATACAATAAGGTATTCCTGAGCGAAAGCATTATCAGTCAAGCATACATGGAAAAAAATACCCTGTCAATTTGACTGTGCAAGTATTATCTCCCACCCAGCTGTGTTGTTGAGTGGTAGATTTCCCCCTGTAGCTGCTTTTCTTGTATGATAGCTGTTGTTAGTTCTCCTGAAATGGCATTCTTTGCAATGTGTTTACCTTTCATGTTCCAAATAAGATTTCATGAAATTGATAGGGCTTATCTAGAGGTCATTCAAGTCAGAATTATTTTCCTTGCAGTTCTAAATGGAAGGGAGCTTGCAGCCTCTTCTGTTATAAATAGAGGTACAGGTGATTCCCCTTTTTCAAATTCAACCTCCGAAAAAAGGCAAATTACAAAAAAAAACAAACAAAAAAAAAGTTTTCCTGTGGTAGTACTACTGGTAGCTTCCCTTTCATTTCTTTGGTATTTTTTTTTTCTGTTTTTCTTGACACTTAGAATCCTACTTCTGTTTCTGATTGGCTCTCTGCTTTACTGTACCAGGGAGAAGTTTAAGAATCTGTTAAAGTTTACCTTTCCCTTTCTTTCAGTATGAGATCCATCCATCTCAGTCTGGGTTTCTACTCATAATTTTCTTTGTGTACTCCTATCTATGGACCCTTCCTTTTCGATGTCCATACTGATTTCTTTTATTATTTAAACGACTGGAGTCTTTGGTAGGCTCACCTTCCTTGTCAGCCTCTATGCTGACTTTTTTGATTAACTACTAGTGTATGCGGTCATCATGTGGACATATTATTTCAATGTTCTGCTTATTAGTTGTAATAACATTAACCATGATTCTTTATAATTAAAGACATATTGTACTCTAACTAGTGCAATCATACTCCTTGAGTTCATCAGTCCTGCCATTTCTTTTTCCTGTACCACAATATTACACTTCATAAATTTTGGAAGAGCAAAGTGACAGAAAGAAGATTCTTCACTTCTAGAGTAATTAAAAGTTCAGCATTATCACATTCCATACATGTGCTTTCAGTTACAACTTGTTGGCTAGTTCTTAACAAGCTTTACATGTGTAGTATTTATTTCACTAGTTGTACAATACTTAGCTATATGTCCTTTTCTAAAAAATAAATAAGTAATGATAATAAAAAATAAAATAAACCAGTTCAGATGATACTGTTTTTATTTATTTATTTGAAATTAGAGACATTAGGTGAATGCTTATTATTAGCCGAAACCTGTATGAGTGCCAGTCTGATTTAGGGTTTGCAATTTCAGATAACAAGCATTCCATTATAACAGCTAGTTGTTCAAAAGACTTAGACAGACTCTGGAATATCTATATCTTAAGGTTATAGACAGTTTTAAAGCAAACATTAAGTCAACATCTCGGACTTTACTGATCAGTCCATACCGAGTAAACATTTGTGAAATGTAAGAGATTGTGTTTTGGGTAAAGCTCCATCCCTTCTTACAATCTGTAATTTTAGTTTCTGGTAGGAATTTATGTTAGTGTTTTTCACATCTATGTATATCTTCTGTGAGTCCCTAGTTAAACACAATGACAGAAGTTTGGTCTGATTAGCTTGTTGTCTGCTGTTCTCTGGTTCGATTCTCGGCTGGGGTGCCTTCTGTGTGGAGTCGCCATGTCCTCCCTGTGGTCACATGGGTTTCCTCCGGGTGCTCCGTTTTCCTCCCACATCCCAAAGACACGCTGTAGGTGGATTGGACACACTAAATTGGCCCTAGGTGTGTGTGTGTGTGTGTGTGTGTGTGTGTGTGTGTGTGTGTGTGTGTGTGCCTTCTGTGGAAGGTTGGATGCCAGACTGGCAACTCGACACCGTAAGAACTCTACTGCCAATCATGAGCGGACAGGTGATCTGCTGTGATGACCCCTAACCGGGAAAAGCCGAAAGAAGAAGAAGCTTGTTATCAGCTCTCTTCAGCTGAATAGCTTTTGAATGCTAACAGGTATGGCCTCCTTGTTATCTTCCTTACTTCCTTAGTTTCTTCAAAAGGACATTGAGATTTGGAATTCTCACCAAGCTCAAAGATACACACCATGTCATTCACAAATTCACAAATCACATAAATGCCCAGATATTCAGAGAGTTGCCCAAATACATCATCCAGGCAGGCTGTTAAAATCAGAAATAAAATACCTAATCTGCATTAATAAATCTTCTAACCATGCAGTCTATACAGATAAATTATGTTCATACGTGTTTGCTAGGCTAACAACCACAGGGGCCAGTTTTAAGCCTAACCATGCATTCCATTCAATTCCTACCAGCATTAGGATAGAAACTAATTTCCGATTATTTTTACTAAATCTAAAGGACTGTTTGCTTAATAATAATAATTGTCTATGCATGTTACACTGAAACACATAGAGACTATACTAAACACATTCAGTATGACTAACATTATGTCATATATAGATTAATTTCATCTTACACTCCCTTCACAAACTTTAAATACTACCCCTTAAGACACACACACACACACACACACACACACACACACACACACACACACACACACACACACACACACACACACACACACACACACACACACACACACACACACACGCGCACGCACACACGCACACAAACCTTCCACTACCCTAAAAGTCTTTTATTATTTTTTTCTCATTTTCTTTCTTCTTCTTCCCTTTTCCTTCCAGTAACCTTCTTTATATAGCTATCCTTTCAACATCTACTAAACTAAGAGTTCTAGTTTACCTACTGCTCTGCTTGTGTTTCACCTAATATCCAAACCCTACAGCTACAAGAACTACTACTTCTAGTTTGAATATGTAAATATTAATAAGACTCTATTATAAATTTGGAATTATCAGATTTACTGTAAATGTACTGCTCTTTATAACTAGAAGTAGTCCTGTAGAATTATCTAATATATTACATTTACTCTGTACCACTCAACCTCTTAGAGCAAAAAATCTGGAAAAAGCCTAAAATTATGGCGGGACAAATAGGAACAGATTTTAAATATTGCTCTTACAAACTTGGAAAGTTAATAGAATTATAGGTTTTGCATTAGCATGAATTTTCTGAAGGATGTGGAGTCTTAAATTCAAATGTTTGTCATTATTTAATTACTTCAATCCTTGGCTATTTGCTAGAAAAGTACAGCTTTTAGGAGGAACACACCAAAAATATGAGGCAAAAATTTGGACATTATGCGAAAATCTGTACAGTTGAGAGGTATCTCTGTTACTTATTCAAGTAATGGAGCTTTCCACCCCAGAACACCAGAAAAAAGGGCCTACTGTCAAGCTCAGTTGGCCTAACTCTGTCAACAACTTAAAGTAAGTAAGAAAATAAATAAATAAATAAATAAATACACAACATACATGTACACATAGATAAATAAATAAATAAATGGGGTGCCTGGTTCATAATTGTGAAAAACTGTTGTTGCAGACTATGTAGGTATTGTTCAGTAACTGCACTTCATTTGGTGGCTAAGCAGGTCTTGTTTGGTGGCTAAGCAGGTGTTGTTTGGTGACTGAGCAGGTGTTGTTCAGTGGCTGCACTCATTTCTTGAAGGAACTTGGTAGAATTCATTAAGGTTTCAAGTAGGATTTTCATTTTTCACAGAATGCATTAGCTATAGTTCAGTGTAGACAGGGTTTTTCACTCCACTAAACCTTTTTTATTTTACTACCACAAATATTCTTTCCCAGAAAAAAAGCCTAATATGGCCATAAGGATTTTCAATTACAATGTGTGCACAAGGGTCTTCATAGAGTTCATAGATATTCCAGGACCACTAAGTCTTTGGGTCATTAACATCTTGCTAGTATTGTCCCTCAGGCCACACCTCCTTTCTCCAGGAGAGCCATACCAGTCAGTCTTGAAGTAAATTTGTGGCTTCCCATCCAGTTACCTAGGTTATGTTTAAAGGAAGATAAGTTCCTTTGAAGTTTATTCCAGAGATTTGGGAGACTCTGCATTATAAACTTGTCCCACTCCCTACACACTGTTTTATTTATCTGTTGGTGAAGATTTAAGCCCTTGCCATTAGTATTGGTAGAAGTATTGGACTTGGCAGAGACACATGAAATTCAACACAACTAGTTCTCTAATGGCACAGTAAGTAAGACAGAGATGCCTCTCAAATTCTGTAAGATGTCATATAAAGTGATGGAGCTTCCCACCCTCTTGGTAGTTCAGAGACTTTAGGCCTGTGACCTCTTTGTTAGGGTCTTTCTAATCGATTGAGATGTTTAGTGAGATACATCAAAAGTTGGCATTGTGCTTGATAATTGTACTGATTAAATGCAGCGTATAAGGGAATGATTGCTTCTTTAGACCTTGATGATATTCCTTTGTCAATTAATTGTGCTAAATAAAAATATTTTTTTACAACCGTTGTCGCATGATGATCAAAAGAGAGGGAGTTATCAATCCAAGTTACTAGGTCCCTAACTACATTTTTTGTTTTCTGATGGTGTGTTTTTTATACAGTATGATGAGGAGGGGGAGGGTTCTACCAAAACTGATGATGTTATACTCTTTTAGCATTTAGTGTGAGCCCATTTTTTATACCTAGAGTTTACTAGGGAGAGTTACTTGACTTCGAGTGGGTTATGGTGTCAGACCGTGGCTTAACAACAACCCCAGATGCATCTGTCTGCAAACGTTATTAGCCAGTGGTCTTGATTCTCTTCTTGAAGATCTGAGAAACAAATGCTGAAAAATGTGGTCCCAACTCATACATGAGGGACACTACTCAATTTTCATATTTTCTGATGAGGCACCAGCAACTTTGGACAGCATTGGTTCTCTCTTTCAGCCAGTTTGTTAAAGGCCCCTTTTAAAAGCATTTAACTTCCATATGATGCTAGCATGGGTAATAGTGTTAAAGGCATTGTTTAGGTCAAAATGTAGCATATTTACTACATGGCTACTGTTTACAGCCTTTGTAACTCTTTTAAAGAAGTTTACCAGATTCAGTAGACAGGCTGTACCCTTCACATATGCAAATAAGATCCCTGATATCACAGATTATGAGGTCAGTTATAATACACTCCATAGCTTTGCAGGTGATGTTTGTAAGGCTGATAGGTCTGTAATGACCTAAGTTGGTTGTAAGGCCACTGTTATGGATGGGCATTACCACTGCAGTGTACCACTCATCAGGGACAAAAACAGTTGTTAAACATAGGTTAAACAGAGGATGTTTAATGCCATTAACTAAGCAAGCAGGTATACAGTCAGGCTGCATGAAGGAAATATTTTTGATCTTGTTTAGCACTTTCAGTAAATGATCTTTTTTTAATCATCTTTATTGAATAATCACTTATGACATAGACAATTATACAATTATATAAATGAAAACAAACCATATTGACATATTGTCAGTTACAAGCCGTATACATCACATATGATCTTCTGTTCAGTTATTGTCAATCAAGCATTATATGGGTCACTCAAGTCCTACCTTCCCTTAAACTTCATTCCTCCACCAAAACATTATTCTGCATTCATTGTCTCCACAATCCCCAATTTGCTATGTAATTTGCGCCTTCCTTTTTCTAAAGATCCCACTTCTACTTCTTTTATCTCACTTACTATATTCACTACTTCAGATATGATTGGTTTAGCCTTTGATTTCCATTTTCTAGTATCAGTAAATGATCTTTTGAGATAACTAGAGGAATACGGGACTCAGATATTTCAGGGCTTTAGACAGACCTCCTAGAGGTGAAATTGTCCCTAGATTTGTTTGCAAGGAAATTGGCAATGTTTAGTGGATCAGATTAGGAGGCATCATCTTTCTTAGTTTTCTAATAAGGCTAAAGAAGGATTAATAATTATACTCGACTTCAGAGCCCAACCTGAGCTCATTATCGCCTTTAGTATACCTGATAGCGTTCTTCCTTTTTTGTAATGCTTTTGATATTATCATTGTGGAGAGGTGTTTTGGATCTATTCGATAATCTAATGAGTTTTTTTTTCTTTTTGTTGTATAGTTTATTTATGGAGGAGGGCCACCAGGTGGTCAGTTTTTGAATTTCCTATGATACTGTTCTGAAAGGGACTGCTAACTCTATGCATTTTTTCTAAATGTTTGCAGAATACCTTAGTGACGCTTCCTGTTGTATTAATGTCAACAGAGGTGCACTCATATATAGATTTTGATAGTTCATCACTGACTAGTTGAGGATGATATGTTTGTAGTTCTTAAATTAAGTGGGGTTTGCTGTATGGGATTTTGGAGAGTTTTAATGAGATCACAATGTTGTGGTCAGACTTCACTGGGGAAAGAGATAACACAGGTCTAGTACAAAAGGCAAACATACTTGTAAGAATAAGGTCAAGAATACTGAGTGCACTAATCAGTTATTTATCAACTGCTCAACAGAATTATTGTTTATAAAATCTAGGAATTTTTTGGTATATCCTATATTGGGATATAGATGTCACAGTTTATTGAAGGATAGTTAAAGTCACTCAAAATAATGGATGTTTTACTAATAGGGAAATCATTTAGGACAATAAGGAATCTTAAGTGCTCATCGGGACAAATAAGGTGTTCTGTAACAAGCTACTACATGATAATTAATCCTATCTAGAGTGATCCATAGTTCATTGAGCTCAGTTTGTGGGTCTGTAGGGATCTACCTGAAGGATATGTCCTTTGACAAGTATGAGGATTTTACCACTGGTCCCACTGGGTCTGTAAGCATAAAAAGCATAAAACCCCAGTACAGACAGAGTGTTGTCTCTTTACATTAAAACCAAGTAGCAGTAACTATGCAATCATGGATAGTTTTCAAATGCAGGAGGTGCACCTCAAAATCAGGTACTTTATTGTTTATTCTTCTGGTACTGAGAGCCACCTTAATGTGATCCAATTTCAAGATTGATATGTTAGGTATGTTGAAATGTCCTTCAACTGGACTCTGCCTAAAATGGCACTAGGGGCAGAAAAGACTTTAGCCAGCATGCAAAAGCATTGGAATGAGAAGTGCAGTTCATCCTTAGTGAAGCAAGCTGGATTGTTGTGCATCTAATTCCAGGCTTATATATATACTAGACCCCCCCCCCAAGAATGAAACCAGTTTGTTAGATTCACACTTTTTCCTGCCATAAGGATCCCTTTGGCCAGAGCTACCCCCAAAGTGGTCACAGGGGTTAACAATTCCACATTTTTTGCCAGAAAGATTCCATGTAATATAGCTCAGGTATCAACCACTTTTTCTACCTATTTGTTGACCAGGTAAGCCCACTGGGCAAATTGTTCTTTTTCGGAGGTGGCCATACCTCCCAACCTCTCAACACAAGAAATCTGGACAAAGCCAGAAGGAATGGGGGGAGGGGGCAAAAATAGGGACAGATTTAAAATATTTCTCCAAAAGTTGTTTGAATGTTAGATTTTTCATTATATATTTTCTGAAGGATATGAAGTCTGAAACTCAAATGACTGTTATTATTTAGTATTTTTTACTGACTTCAATCTCTGTGATTTGCCAGAATACCAAACATTTTATGAGGAACAGACCAAAAATATGAGGCAAAAAACTGGACATTTTGTGAAAATCTGGATGGTTGAGAGGTGATGCATGAGCACTGGCTGTCTGGTTAAGTGATGCGCACAGAGTCACACAACAGACAAATAAAGGTGTAAGGAATCAAACGCTGTACCCTCAGTACAAGAAGCATTTTATTAGTAGTTCAGTGCTTTAGTTACATGTGTTAACCCCCCAGAGCCTTTAAACAGCAATATTCATTCTGGAGGTTTATTAGTGAATCAGTCAGCCAGTTATTCACTGATACTCAGCCAAAGCTTGCATTCCTTATTCAGGGTTGGGGAAAATTCAGGCAGACCAAGTATGAAAGCAACAGTTATAAAGAAAAAATATTCTTCTGCCTACTGTAATCTACCAGTGTAGTATGTTGCAGCACCAAAAGGAAAAGTCTTTAGTTGATTTTCAGTTTTAGGCAGATTTATTTACATAGAAAAACAGAAAGTTTATTTCTTGCAAGCATGGGGAATCACAGAATATAAAAAGTAGGATTTCAGCAAAATCTTTACACAGTTCTTGAGTCACAGAGAATAAAAAATAACATTTCAGCAAAATCTTTCTATATTTCTTCATTAGACTGCCTGTGTTCTAGTCCACAATAATCCAAAATGCAGCAGTATTTTCAACGATTTCGGTCCCAAATTAAGCAGGTTTTTTATCAGTTCAAGAAGTGTCTCCAGTGTGCAAGATACCTTTTTGACTCTTCCTAGCTTCAGTGATATACTCTGCACCCTTTTCTTTTCAGAGATGCCATTTGACTACCCTTGTCACTCTTTGGAAATATCTCATCTCAGTCCAGAAACCATGAATCTCACCTTAACAGGGGTTGTACTCATGATATAGTTCTCACAGCAGCTGAATGACATTAAATACCAATGGAATAATTTGCTTGACTTCAGCCTCTCTAGAAAACTATCTTCTATGCTCATCAGTATGTCTCTATTGCTCAACAGCAGTGTGCATCCATGGCACAGTAGTTCCTATGTGTGTGTGTGTGTGTGTGTGTGTGTGTGTGTGTGTGTGCATTTAAAAATACATATTCAAAATGTAGACACAATGTTGACACAAAAGTATGGACACTGAAATAGCTAGCTCAAAATGCCTAAATTAATGTGATGGAAAAAGACAAACAGTATACTTTTCAAACAGTTTAAATTCAAATTAAACAAAAAAGAAAGACATGGCTCATGAACAGTGGTATTGTTGTAAAATGTTTTCTTTCTAAGGTAAGGTGCAGGTTTAGGGGCAGAACTAGGGTTAGGGTTAATCCCACTACATAACTTACTTTTGCATACTAACCTTAACCTTAACCCTAACCCTTACCACAGATAAACCTTTACCATAACACTACCATTACACAAAACAAGCTCAAACACACACACACACACACACACACACACACACACACACACACACACACACACACACACACACACACACACACACACATCAAAAACAAAACAAGCACAGTTGCACAGCACAAAAGCTATTCCCTTACCTAATCCTCACGATAACCATATTCCACAATCCCTAGCCCAATCACACTCCCACCTCAGCACCAACTCACTTAAATATGTGTCAGCTTTATGAACTGCTGACATTTTAAAATGTAAGTAAAATAAATTGCCAGCATTCTGATAGTACCCTTCTAAGTGTCAATATTCTGAATTGATGACTTAGTGAATGTTAGCTCTATATGTGTGTGTGTGTGTGTGTGTGTGTGTGTGTGTGTGTGTGTGTGTGTGTGTGTGTGTGTTTATATATGGTTGTATTTACTTGGGATGAGTGTTCAAAATATTGAATGCTCTTTTCTGTCTTAAGAGAATGAATTCTCTTAATGCCGGTTTCTGTTTGTGCAAGGTCGTGGTACAGCCGGGACTGGGAATTTGCCCTTTTCTCATTGCTGCACGATCTCAGTGTTTATATATATATATATATATATATATATATATATATATATATATATATACACATATATATATATATATATATATATATATATATATATACACATATATATATATATATATATATATATATATATATATATATATATATATAGTTGGGGGTGTGGAGAGAGCAATTTTTTTTCACTTATTTAATTTTTTGATGTTTCATTAAGAATACACACACACACCCATGCACATGCACATATATAGATACATAAAATAAGTGAATAAGTCATTTGAAAACAAAAAAAACGAAGGAATAACGCTTTGATAACACGTCTGTAACAATACATTTCTACATAAGCCTTATGATTAAATCTGTTTGGTCAAAACTTGCTAACATGAGAGGAAAAACTCAATATGGCTATATGTACATTTTGAATGGGTGTTACACTGGCATTTACATATGCCTGTTGTGGTTTGATCATGAAGATGAAGCCTGACTGACAACACTTCCAAGGAAGATATGAGCAAATGACAGTGCAATCCATAACTAAGCATGGAGTATTTTTACCATATCAAAGCTTTCATTTATATGCTTCTGTTATATTTTCCACAGTGTTTGTTTTTTATCTGTTTGCAGAAGTGAAAAGTAGTACATAATCCAAAATGGGTGGGTGCTGGAACCTTCTGTTAGCATCTTGTTTGCTAAGTTAATAAGAGCAAATGGGGAGAAATTCTATAGTAATAACCTTTGGAGACAATCCAATGACGCTGCCAAGTCTGATGAGTTGGTTTATGATAGCATTAAGAGAGTAAACTGCATTGTATTGAAGGATCAAGCCATAATCCATAACTATGCCCAGCTGAACCCAGTTCAGTAAGAAGCCTGGATACTGGAAGAATTTATGAGAATGAAATGGTTGATGTTAGCTCATTCAGATGGGGGAGGGTCAGGGTTTAGTCCATTGACTATGATTCATAGCTATGGCCCCCAGTGATGGCATGAATAGAAGTATGTGCACCTGTGAGCTGTATGCTGGAAATATTATATTACAGCTGTGACAGAGTTTTGGGGATCCCATAGCATTAAGTTCTTGAGCCTGCCATTAATTATGACTCTTCGTCACTGACCAGCTACCACCCACAAGAGGAATGAAAGGGCTGATGGGATTTTGCCTCAAGGAGCCCAGAATGAGTCAGTAGGTGACTGAATAGAGGCCAGATGGTCAGATAGTATGGGTTTTAGAAGGGATAAAAGGAAATGCAATAAGATTAAGAGATGCATGGAATAAACAAGGTGGATATCATGAGAGTCCTCAATCTGCAGTAAGAGACTGGAGCATGTTATTGCTTAGAGTCGATAGGCTGACTATGATATCTAATTTAGGGTGTTCAGAAAAAAATAATGGTGGGAGCCATGAACGTGGGAATTCTTGTCTTGTTCTCTGTAAATGGACAAAGTGAGAGATCTCCAGATTTAGTGGTCCACTGCTAGACATTGACCATGAAATGGCATGGTTTACACTGGCCATGGAAAAAGTACCATGTGTTGGTACAAAGACCGGAGTCTGGTTTTACTGAGGAGGGATATGCATGGGAAGATGGCAGGGGGGCTAGTAGGTGGATGGCTTGGTAAATGTGAGGAAAACAATGTAATGAAGGGATTGTGGAGTACAATAAAGGAAATGATTTTATAACTATGGCATTGTAAAATTTGGGTTCTTGCACCAAAGAAATAATGAAGACGGTCTCACAGAGATATGCTGACAGCTCATAGATTTTACTATTGCATCTATGACAGAGAACAGGATATCATTGATTGACAATGATTTTATATTATGATATTTTGCATGCAGGAAGAACCAACAGTTTAACGAAATGCCATTATATCCTGCATTCTCTCTTTTTTTTAGAAACTGATATCAAGATGTTACTTTGAGGTAAATGTATTAAACACTATACATGGTAATATACTACCAGTCATTTTATCATATCTGAATTTAATAGCATTTATTTTTTCATACTGATTTACTTGATGGCAAATTAAATTTCAGTAGATAATATAAAAGTTAGTTTACTGTAGTCATGGATAATCACAATAACATTTGTACATTATAATAGGTTTTCTGCACATGGAATAGTTTATCTTAAGAGATCACAACAGTGATACTTGCAGTTAAAGATGGGCCTGGAACATCACTGCCATGTAACAGTTTGTTAGTAGTCTTAATAGACACTTCAGTGTCATGGATGCCTCATTCCTGTCCAACATTTTATTGAAAAGATTTTTCAGTGGGTTTATGCCAGTATCTTTTATTCCTTCTGAGCATTTTGCTGTCTGAAATCTTGAATGCAGATGAATTCACCTTTCATTTAAAACATCAACTGCCGGTTGCCATGACCTGGTGAATTTTGGCATTCACTTCTTCATGCAATTTTGAGGCAGTTCTGATTTGTCCATCAAAATAATATTAAATTATAAATAACATTTACATGTGATAAAAGCTTACCCTTGATTAAAAAATACAGACGAGTGCTTTTATACTGTACAAATAGTACTGTATCAGATAAAAAAGAGCTTATATCCCAAAATCCTTTTATGGAAAACACACAACTATTGATTGCTTAATTAATTAATAGGATTAATGCTTTTTTTTAGCATAAGAAGACACCTTAAACTGATGCTGTTGTTTATTCCTTACAGTTATGTTGCATTCAATAGCATCTGTCAGTGACATTCTTTAAATTCAAAATGGACATTTACATACATTGTCTTACAGATGTATGTTTCTAACTTTTGAAAGGAAAAATATTTGAAATTTCACATGTTAAAGAATATTCAGATAGAACTTTTTCTACACTACCCTTTCTGGTAGCATAAAATGCTCATAAATTCTATTGTACAATTTCTGTAGAGTCTGTTTTATCTCAACATGCATTACAGGAGGCATGGCTAGCTAAATAGACAACTAATGTGGTTTTGTAATGAGCAAAACCTAAAAATATATATAGCTGCTACCTGTACTGGGAAACTGAAAGCTATTTTTGTCTTATATATTTAAAGTAAACATATGCTCCACATCTAAATGTGCCACTTCTACTGGAATCCTGCCTATCTAGTTTCATCCACATCTAAATGTGACATTTCTACTATAGTCCTGTTTATCCTGTTTAAAACGATTTTATAAAACCTATTTAGTAGTCCTGCATTTCTGTAAGCAAACACTGGGGTGTCATCAATGTGTGTACTTTTACTCTTTGGTTCTTTGTGAACACAAGATAAAACAACAAATAAAAGTATAATGTCATTAGTTTACAGAGAATGTTCTAAAGACCATGAAATATAGAGGACTGGTGAATATGCATAATCGGAAATATAACACCAGCTCTTGATGTTTTTTGGTTATATTACCTGGGATTTATAGAGATGCAATTATGTGGTAATGCTTGGCAGTGCATAGATTAATTTTGTATCTAAACCAATACAGGCAGGGCTTTCATGCAGGTAGTTGTGTTCAGTTTTGCACATTTGAACAGAGAAACAAATACACAAACGTATGTGTGGCAACACACATAGACGCACAAGGTACAATAGATACAGTGGGCACACACTACCTTGCATAAATTTCTTGAGAGCTGAAAACATTACTTCACAAGCTGCTGCATATTGGAATAAAGTACTATATATACAACCTGTGCTGCATTTGCCAACATGTCTCTCAGCAGGATGACACAATGTGGTTCATACGGCTATACAATGATGGCAGCTGCAACTACAGTGCAGTGGTATCCACATCCATGGGTACTTGTCAGGTGAATAAGAGAGGAGGAAAGAGGTATGTAGGAAAATAGGTGAAACGGAAAGACAGCAAGCAGATGGACACACAGAAGGACAATATATAAGAGTATGCAGGTTGGGGACAAGGTAGGGCATCCATTTTTGGGGTGATATGGTGTGTCTATTTTCCTTTATCTAGATAGAGGGAAAAAGGGGAACAAATGCTAGGAAAACAAGGTAAGATAAGGTAAAGGAGGTAGGTCACTGTGCAAGGGCAAACAGACAGACAAACAGACAGACAGACCGACATTCAGATCGTCACCAAAATGGGAGAGGATGTGCACATAATAGGCTGGGGAGGCACTGGATGGAGAAAGACACACCGAGGCAGAGATATGGTAATAATTAGGGTTCAGGAATGCATAGACTATCATGCAGGACATGATAGGAAGGGGGAACAACAGGCTGAGAATAGGGTGAAGTATGAGCAGTGTCATGAAATCTGTCACCCCATCCAAGGAGGATTCTACTAGGATCCATCACCATCTGTTAGATCAGGGCAGCTGGTGGTATGGGCCACACCCACTGCTAGCAGCTTAATGATCAGGGTCAGCTGGGTGTGGGGATGTGCAAGTCACTCCAGGAGGAGCAATATTCTGGTCATGTGCCTGCCTACTACTCTCTCAGCTACGCCTTCCATCAACTGCTCAAGCCATTGCTGAGCCATCATGGGCAATGGGTCTGAGCTACTTGCCAGTGTGAGGTTGAAATTTCCTACCAGTAAGTTGTTGACAGCTTCTTCACTCTCCCCAATCCCCATCTACAGCCTCAAGCAGGAGCTGGCTGTGGTTAAGGCACCTGCCAAGTACCTTGGCTGTCTGGACTTCCCAGGAGGTGACGTTATGGGAAGTTTGGCATAAGTGAACCTATCCTAACAAAAGAATAGCCATTTATAACAAAAGTCAGTATTTGTAATTATCTCAATGCTGAATGGCTACTAGTCTCTTCTGTACGTGTGGAAGGTGATAAAGTTCATGTTTCATTCTGATCATGATGAAAGAGAAAAGGGCCCATCAGAGAACAGTGAGAGGTAGAAGTAAGTTGCCACAATAACAGCTACAGCCATATCTCTTAACTGTCCAGATTATCACAAAATGCCCAAATTTTTGCCTCATATTTTTGGTCTGTTCCTCATACAATGTGTGTTTTTCTGGCCAATCACTAAGGGCTGAAGTTACTAAAGAATGACATATATTTGAGTTACAGACTTCAGAAAGTGCATGATAAAACAAAGTCTGTTATTTTAGCAACATTCTAAATTTATAAGAGAAATATTTAAAATATTTCCCCTGATTTTTGGTCTTTGTTTCCACATCATTTTTGGCTTTGTCCAGATTTCTTGAGAGCAGAGGTTGAGAGGTATGTCTACAACCTACAGTCTCATACCTATGTCCATTAGCGCTGTTCTTGGCAATAGGTAAGTGTGCATCTCCTTTATGTAAACAGCCCTGCACACACACACACACACACACACACACACACACACACACACACACACACACACACACACACACACACACACACACACACACACACACACACACAGACACATATAATATGTATATGTGTGTATAAATATATATATATATATATATATATATATATATATATATATATATATATATATATATATATATATATATATATATATATATATATATATATATATATATATATATATATATATATATATATATATATATATAAAATATATATATATATATATATAAATATATATATATATATATATATATATATATAAATATATATAATATATATATATATATATATATATATATATATATATATATATATATATATATACATACATATAACCCTGGTATACATGGGGATACACCAGGTAGCATGCTAACACTCTGAGATACTTTCACAATGCAGGACCACAGGGATGCATGATAAATGTAACTGGCATACCATAATATGCCACCACCATCTCCATCTGACATAGAAGCAGTACTCTGTAGCACATTTACATTTTATATGCTATCAGAGATAAAGACTTCCCAATATCCGAAACAGTTTACCCCCCCCAAAAAAAAGAAAAAACACTAAGACAATGACTACAGCCACTTACAGCATTATTTGGGGCATTGTTGCCTAATCTCTGATTCCCACGTATGGAGATTGTCAGGTTTGTCATTTCAATGTCTGAATTGCTTCACCACCTGATAATGCCTGTAACACTGTCATGCACCTCAGCCACGTCATATCAGGCAACAACATTTCTAAAGGGACCATTACAGAGCTGCTCCTTGAACTGGATATAAGGTATCTAAAACATAATCTTGTCCTTCTCTATGTACCAGGTAGGTGACCTTCATTGGGCACTAGCACTAATAAATATCTTTTGCAAATGATGGCACTTTCATGGTGTAAACCAGTAAACTGTGAGTCACGCATACAACACAGTTTCTGAATCACAGATAGTGTGGATTGTCATTTCTTAGTACTATGATGCTCATACTCATATGAGCCCAAAGGCACAGGGCATCAAACATATGCCTACGTACCCAGTTGCACTTGTTACTGATGCATGGCACTGAAAGAAAGTCACTCACAGGCATTCACAGTACTTGGCCTTATTTGCCTGCATACAGCTCAAAGTGGTATTAATCTGTGGAAGTACAGAACATGCTGCCACTTTATATTCTAAGTCATAACTTGGAAGTTATTTTCAAGGTCTAGGCAGCAGTATTTTGAAAAACACTAGCAATTTATAAAATTACAGGCAGTTCTGAGGATGTGCACAGTAATAGACAAGTGTGTGGTAAGTTGAATTCCTTTGCATCCTGAGGATTTGTAGTCTTGTGCAGGAATTTTTGTTACATATGAGAAGCAGTATGAATGAAGGTACTTGCATGTGTAAGTTGCACATAAATTATACTACCAACAAAGTAGTTTGTGACATCAGTACAAGTAAATATTCCTGGCAGTCCTTGTGGAGAGGGCTTGCTATATGCACATTATATGGGGGCATATGGTGTTGGGCATAACATTACTATACCTAGACATGTTCAGTCCTCCCACTGTACTACTTTATATCTATGTTATCTGTGGTTCCTTAAGTGTCACCCTAAAGTTGGTACTAAGCATGACTTTCTGCCCACATACATACCTGTAGGTCATATCAAGAGGCTGGCCGCCGTAAGGAATTTATATATGCCTATGTGTGTCATATAGATATGTTCCCATAAATACCAAGGGGAGGGTGGCAGGGAGTAACATGCTAACAAAGATAGAGCAGTTTTTGGTGTCTCTGCAGTGAGACAATGGCACTATGATCATCCTTTGAAGACTGGACACTGACATCAAGATGGATCAACCCCCATCCAATTTGCTTGGTGATATATCACTAGGTTAGCAACACAAGTGACAGATTTGCTACAGTCACAGCTCAGGTAGTTGTTTTCACTGTTGTGAGTCTTTTGTTGTGTATTTAGAGGCAGACCACAGTTATTGTGACATCATCAGAAGCTACAGCTGGACAGCAGGCAGCTCATGACAATCAAATAGGGGCTGGTAATGATGATGATGAGGATGCACAAATACCTGAGTCACAGGCAGATGACACTGTGGCACTGTCTGTCACCATACTTGGTGAGGCTCCACCTGCAGTACAGGATAAAGGTGTGGTCTCATCCATGGATGAATTGAAGGCTCCATAGTCTGAATACTCACACTCTGAAGAGGGAGAGGGGTCCTCCATGGTTGCAAGCAGCAGCAGCAATGCTCCTCCTGCATCTGTAACAGCAGAGGAGCTCACTGCATCTGATGATTGTATACCCCGCAAAGTGTAGCCTAACAGTGGCAACAGATATCATCACGTCACACTTGGCTGCTGACATGTTGATAGCACTCCAAATCACTGAGTGGATGTGCCAGACTATCATCCAGGCACAGTCTGTTACTACCTAATCCAACAGAGAGCTGATGTTGTATGTCATTTGTGAGGATGTCACCCAGCACTAATAGCAGCTCTGCAAGGATATGGATTTCAGGGACACTGTAATAATGGGCTTTATGAGGCTGGTGGTGGCACACAACACGTCTACCTCTTCCTCCTCCTCCTTGTAGACGATTGCCAATGCCATTATTCCTGTTTGATTGGCAATGTTGTCTGAGGTCATTGTAGGGATGACCCGTGTTAAAGATTTGTTACATATACTTAGCTCAGTATCAGCTGTAAAATATGCACATAGCTTACAGAAAAAAATGATAAACATTATATATATATATATATATATATATATATATATATATATATATATATATATATATATATATATATATATATATATATATATATATATATATAAATATCTATAGATATAAAAATACATATAAATATAGGTTCATAGGTTCATAGGTTGGTACTAGGCTATCAGCCCTAGGGCCTATACAAGCCTAGCCATAACAATTCCCTGGCTATTTCTTCCCACATTATTTACTTTCCTGGACCCCTGTCTAGCAGGGCGACTGACGTGATCCCTGGGGTGAATTTCCTTTCTCCCATCCAATCGTCAAGGTTCCTCTTGAAGAGGTCCAAAGAGGCACTCTGCTTGACATGTATGGGCAATCTATTCCAGAGTCTGGGGAGTCTCTGGGTCAGGAACCTATCCCTCCAGCATGTTTTGTTTATTGTGATGACAAGGTTTAGATCCCTGGAGCGTGTAGCTCTGAGGGATTGGGATTTCATTAAGTGTAGCATGTCCAACAGCTCTGGGTTTGACATGGCCTTGTATGTTAAGCAGAGATCGCCTCTGAGTAGACGATATGCGACAGAGTATAGCTGGAGTTTTTAAGGCGGTCAGCGTAGGGCATCTGCTTTAGGCCTGTGATTCTTTTAGTGAGGTATTTCTGAGGCCTTTCCAGTTGTTGCAGATGTCTTGAGAGGTACATACCAAATGGGGCGTTGTATTCTATAATGGGTCTAATGAGGGATGAGTACAGTGGGACAATGACCTCCTTTTTTCTGGATGAAAAGCCCTTCGTGATGAGGTGTGCCACATAGAAGGATTTCCTGACTGTTGTGGCGATGTGGTTATCGAAGGTGAGACCATTGTCCACCTGTGTCCCTAAGTCTCTTATCACACTTTCTGTGTTTAGTGTACTGCCACCTATATGGTAATTCATGGATACATGTTTTTCCCAAAGGGGATAACAATACATTTCTTGGCATTGAGCTTGAGCCCATGGCTCTGGCACCAAGCATCTGTTTCTATAAGGCCCTTTTGTAGAGTATCCACATAATTTGGGGATTCAATAATGGCTCCCAGTTTGCAGTCATCTGCAAACTTTGTTAGCCAGAGTCCCTTAGTGTTGACCTGTACTTCAGAGAAGTAGATGCCAAACAAGAGCGGCCCCAGGACTGAACCCTGAGGTACTCCACTTGTCACTTGTCTGGAGCTGGATTTGGAGTTGGCTACTTTTACAGTGTGGGTTCTATCAGTAAGCCATTTAGCAACCCATTGGGTGACATAGGGATTAATACCCAACTTAGTAAGTTTATCTATGATTCCGGAGTGGGGGATGGTGTCAAAGGCCTTGGCAAGGTCTAGATAGGCTGTGTGGACCACCTTACCCTTGTCCATGGCTCTGGAGACTGATTCAAAGAAGTCAATCAGGTTCAGGAGACAAGATCGGCCCTTCACAAACCCAAACTGGGTGGGGTCCAGTGTTTGAAGGTTGCCAATGTCTTTGTTTATAAGTTCCATGATAATACGCTCCATGGCCTTGCAGATAAGGCTTGTCAGACTGATGGGACGGTAGTTTCCGGGATCCAAGGTGGATCCCCCTTGTGGATTGGGATAACTGTAGCTCTGCGCCACTCAGTGGGCACGAAACCTGAGGTGAGGCTATGATTAAACATGACACTTAGGTGAGGTGCCAGTTCATATTGTAGTTCATGTAGTACACAGCCTGGGATGTCATCTGGTCCCATGGATGCTGTATTCTTGGCTTTAGAGAGTGCGTTTTGTACCTGTGTGGCCGTTATTACTGGAATTTGGCAATCTTCCGGTATTGAGATGGGCCATTTAGGGGTGAGGGGGGTGAAGTTGGTACTGAATCGATCTGCCAGGATATTGGCAATATCCTTTGGATCAGTATATTTATTGCCATTCTGTTTTAGCTCAGAGCAGATCTGAGCATTGCCATTTAGATTCTTGACATAGTTATAGAATGCTTTGTGGTTGTCTTTGGAATCTTTGGCAATTTTATTTTCATAACTAGCTTTGGAGGATTTTATGAGGCATCTCAGTTTCTTACTGAGGCTAGTAAGGAGTTTTTGCATCCTGGGATTTTCCTCTTTTCTGCAAAAGTTTCTTCCTTTTGTTGTAAAGTTTGTTTATGGCAGGGGACCACCAGAATGGCTTCCTTTTTTTGGATGAGAGCATTTTGGTTCTATTTGGGATGGCAAGATTCATGCATGAGTGGATGTGCTCGTACAGTGCCTTAGTGTAGGATTCAGCTGTTGAACTTTCAGTTCCCGTCTGCATGGGTGTCATGAAGTTTGTCACTTCTGACTTGAGTAGCATGAAGTTGGCTTTGGAGAAGTTTTTTATGGTGGTTTCTTTACTGGGGGGTGGGGGTGGGATGTGGATGTTAAGGGTGATTAGCTTATGGTCAGACCTGACTAACGAGGGGGTGACCATAGGTATGGAGCATTGATTTGCCATGTTGGTAATGACCAGGTCTAGGATATTGGAGCCCCTGGTGGGACTATGGATTAGTTGATCCAGGGCGTTGGAATTTATGAATTCCAAGAACCGTTGCGCAAAGGTGTTGGGACATGAGTAGTTTTCCCAGTTAATGGTAGGGTAGTTAAAATCACCCAGTATTAGGGTGTTTGGTTCTATCTTAATATTTTCCAGTATGTTTAAAAAGGTGTAGTGAGAATCTTGGGGTATGGTGGGGGATCTGTAGCAAGCTACAATTTGGATTGCAGTCTTACCTAGTGTTAGTTGCACTTGAAGAATTTCAGACACATTGTGTTGGCCAACTAGCCTGGTGGTGTGAATATCCTTGGTGAATATAGACACAGATATAGATATCTGGGTCTACTGATAAACAGCAAATGACCCAAAGATCGACGTTCATAAAGTCGACCATAAAAGGTCAACTCTGTAAATGCCAACTTGCTACTACTCATGCTGTGAGCAAGAAATCTCGGCTCATGCAAAACAACATTTATAAAATACATTAAAACATCATTTTTTTCAGGAAGCAATCCCCCTGCATCCCTCCCCACACTACCTACTAATTATATATACTAACTCCAAGATTGCAAAATCTCAGGGAAAGGGCATATTTTCCTACCTCAAGAAATCTGCAATCTCACACACTTGTTGACCATCTGTGTAGTCATAGTTGACTAAATTTTTCGACTAAACATATGTTGACCAAAGGAGAACTTTATCAAAATCAGTTCCCCTATATATATATATATATATATATATATATATATATATATATATATATATATATATATATATATATATATATATATATATATATATATATATATGTATCTACTTAAGTACATCGAACATATTACAAGTTCGAACTACATATGGCCGAGACCACATGTTCATACTTGTAATAGTTCGAACACTGAAGTAAAAAAAGAAAAAAACAACAAAAAACAAAATTAAACATCTGTAGCAGGGGGACTATGCCCCCCTGCACCCCCTCCCCACACCCCCTTACTTAAATATACCAACTCTGAGATCGCACTACATTGCAGAAAAGGGAAATCTTCCCATTCCGCACTGTACGGCGATCTCCATTCAGTCCGATCGAACATTTACAAGTTCGAACATATGGTCTCAGCCATATGAGGTTTGAACTTGTTATATGTTTGATCTGCTGAAGGGGACCCATATATATATATATATATATATATATATATATATATATATATATATATATATATATATATATATATATATATGTGTGTGTGTGTGTGTGTGTGTGCAATCTGTCTACTTCAGTGGATTGAAATCCCACTTACCCGACTTTTAAAAGACTGAGACAAAAAAACCTGAAATCCCAGAAGATCGACTGCTTGGAACAACGACAGATCACTATGGGCAAGTAACCGCTTGCCCAACCCTGCAAACACACTAAAACCAAAGCAAAGAAAACCCAACCATGTAGATGGCTTTGGCCCCCACATCCGCCTATGCCCCCCACAACCCTCTAACTATATATATATATATATATATATATATATATATATATATATATATATATATATATATATATATATATATATACCAACTTTGAGATTGCACTACTGCAAGGTAAGGGGCAAAGGTCAACATGCTGGCCAAGTGGTTTCTTACCCATAGTAAACTGTCAGTGTTCGGAGTGGTCAGTCTTAAGGGGATTTCATTTTTTTTTGTCTTGGACTTTTGAAAGTCGATAAATGGGATTTCAGGTTTCTGAAGGAGTCCCATATATATATATATATATATATATATATATAAATATAATATGTATGTGTATGTGTGTGTGTGTGTGTGTGTGTGTGTATGTGTGTATGTGTTCATGCAGTATAATAAAAATCAATACAAATAAAATAAAAAATGAGATACAGACATTGTATTAGTATAAGCAATTACACAAGTCTAGGCAAATCATTAGTATGTTATTGCATAAACATGCAGTTTTTGATTACTTACTTGAATTTTCTCAGAGGACATGGATAAATATATAGTCATTTGTAATACAAGTTAGTTTTCAGATAATTTGGCAGGAAGCAATTCTTGAATACATTTGAAAGTCAGACTTAAAAAAACACACCATTTAAATACACTTGTTTAACCTCAGCAGTAGACGGGTGAGAAGTCGTTCACTTTTTCTCATACCAAGTCACCTTTATCAAAACTGGAATTCAGTTCCCCCCCACCTGTGCATTACTATTGCCTGGAATTCATGTATATTTAACCTTTTACTTTCGGGAAATTATACATGCCTCTTATACCATAGATAATCTGAAGGTCCTTGTAAGTCACATGTGGCTATTTAATAAACTACATCCTGACCCAGCTTGCAACTAGAGTGCCCAGCACAGAATGGAAATGTTGAACAGACAACACTAGGATGAAAGTAGACTAGAGTTAGCCTTACTAGGCCTGCGGCCTATTTTCTGAAAAATCCTGAAATAGTATTTACACTGACAGGGGTAATTTGGGCAGACCACTGAGGAATTGCAGTGGAAACTTTTACATCTATTTTAGCTTCCATTAGCTCAGGCAGCTGGGACTGTAGTGTCGCATCTCTTCTGAAGAATGGTGTAAAAATATGTAGGTGATTATAACTGTACATGAGCCCCTTTTGCTGTGTTAAGTTTATTCTTCGCAACACCACAATGTCACTGTGGACTCCTCAGGATCGCTATCCTGGGCTAAATACTTTCTCTTCACCTGAGCTATCATGTATTGTGCCTGTCACTGCTTCGAAGCGTCTGATGTCCAGCTGCTGCTTCCTCCTGCTCTATGTCTTTGTTACCAGCAGATTATATAGCATGGCACATATTGTTACTAGCAGATTATGTAGCATGGTACATATTGTTGCCAGCAGATTATGTAGTATAGCACACATTGTTACCAGCAGTATGTATAGCATGGCACACATTGTTACCAGCAGATTATATGATACATATTACCAGCAGATAATGTGTATGACACATACTGTTACCAGCAGATTGTATAGAATGGCACACATTGTTATCAGCAGATTATGTAACATAGTACATAGTGTTACCAGAAGATTATGTAGTATAGCATACATTGTTACCAGCAGATTGTGTAGCATGGCACACATTGTTACTAGCAGATTATGTAGCATGGCACATGCTAGAACATCCTTCAGGCTACGGTAGTCAGAATGCAGTGTCACCCACACATACTGAGGCAGTACAAGTGGGATTTGAGTGGGCTGAACCATATACTTGATCATATGATGCATTTCTACAAGTGTTTTGTTATGCTGAAGTTAAGCAACATTCTATTGATTCTGTATGGGTGTCATTAGCCAGGACTTGAGTGAGTATCCATCATTACTTGCAACACAGTAGCAACACAGGTGTATGTGTGAGAAGGCAAATACACATATGCATACTATATATGTAGCTATATACATTTAATTTAGCCACAGTGTCTGCACCTACCAATTAAATGGTCCTGTGGAATGTCACCTTGCAGGAAGCATCAATACAGCTGATATGCATGTTGTATGTATAGAAACTGCTTGGGTGCAATGAAGAAACAGTGGTTATAATTCCATGTGCATCACACTCTACCAAATAGTTCACAGAATGGTAGCTTTTTTTTCATATTACCTCTGTTTCTGTGGAGCAGGTGAGGCCTTTATTGATACACATGTGGAGTATATGATACCTACCACATCAGGAAGGTGAATAACGATTACACAATGCTCTGGTAGCACATCCTTTTTTAAAGTTATTTCTATTAGTTTAACAAGAAATGTAAAAAGCTGACTTTGTATGTCACTTTTTTCTTAAATGTAAAAATCAATCATTTTAAAACGTGAAGAAAAAATGAAGTAGTAAATGAAGCATTTACACAATATACATGACATGTCAGGGGATTTAACTTGTCTAACGATATAATGCTGACGAGACACATATACAGTTTTGATCCCATTCTTCCAATAAATTTTAGACTTCAGTCCAGGGATCAACAAATGCTGATTTTGAGGATAATCTCATTCTTTGTATGTTAAAGCAAAACTTGTTTTAAAGAAATGTGCATGCTGATCAAGCTTTTACACTCACAGTTCCAGGCTTCTTATTTTATTTTAAAGTTATTCACAGTTGATAAAAAGGGAAGACTTTTTTCCCCTGTCACATTGCCTAGACATATACATCTGTATTATGTAAATATAATTTTGCAGATTTTTTTGTGTTGCATAATATTGGGGGGGGGTGTTAATAAAGCCTACATTGACTTAATTGCTGTGTAGGCATAGTGGCATGACGCTTACACAGAAGTAAATAGATGTGCAATCTGGTAAAGGGAGCTGAGGGGCATGCACGAGCATGCCAACACGGAAGTATCAGTGACATGCAAATCACCTCATAAGCAGGTAAAATGCATGTAAATGAGGCAGGTAGAGTGATCCAGCAAGCAGATTGGCAGTCATGCAGACCCCATGTTGGTGTCGGTAATGTACACGAAAAAATTCTGTGTACAGGATGTAAAAATAACACCAAGGTCTGTAAAAGTGTACTTACAGTGGCAGAAATAGTATAGAGGACACAGGTGTGTGCAAAAGTAACCACTGTGTGTCCAAAACTGTATGGAAAATAATGTAAATTATTTTTTTTAATACTCTAGGTATGTTTGTGTGGCATGCTGCAATGCCCAAACATGCCGTTATGGAAAAAAAATATATATATATATTGTAAAAAACAGAATTTGTAAGTTTGTAACAGTAATGCATTGTAGGACCCTGTATGGAGTGTGTACAATGTTAGACTGCTGTGGTTGCTAACGAGGCAGGGCCAGAAACTGTGTAGTTTCCAGGTACTGTGCACAAATCTGTATGCAAATGAGCCTGGGTTACTGAATAGCACAAATGGGTGTTTGTGTCCGCAGATTCCATCCATGTAGGCACAGAACCATGTTGGCATCACAGAAGAGGTAGCTGTCATCAAAAGGGGGTCTGTCCCCAAACTTTTAAGCTCATTAGAGCTCAGCTGAGCCTGTTTGCACGGTGTGCCACTCTGTTCAGCGGGGGGTGGGGGTGTGTCCATTGACTGCTAAGCTTTGTGTATCTTAGGGGCACATGTTTTGGTGGGCTTGACCAGTGTGCAGCAGTGCTAAGCATGACCCCCCCCCCATGGGGGTGTGTGTACTGAATGCTAAACTTTGTTTATCTTTGTGGCTTGGGTTTGCATTGTGCACCACAGTGTTCAGCAAGAAACGCTGTAAAAAAATTGGCTGAGAAAGCCAATGATATATTAATTACTGATGAGCCCTTAGTTATGAACTTGGCAGGTGGAATGCATCATAGCTAGCCAATCACACAGAGTACACCTACAGCAGAGCACTACAAAGTATGCATGCACCCTAAGATCTGATTTTCCCCCATACTCTGCACCATTGGAGTACAGACTTGGGAATTGTAACCTAGAGAATGCTAGGGGCTGCGGCAGGTCTGCTACATATGTATGTGCTAGATGCTGAGGTCAGTGCAGCTGCTTGCTGATACTGACCATAGGCCTAGACTGAAAAGGAGAAGAGTGTTCAGGCCCAGGCAACCTACCGGGAGCTACATGAGCTGGAGATTGTAGAGTGCTACAGGGTGGACAGGGACATACTACAACAATTCAGTGAGCTCTGCCAACCTCAATTCAGACCCAGAGCCAACAGAGGGGAACCCATCCCAGTGGAAACAAAGGTATGTGTAGCCCTTATGATACTAGCTACAGGTACTTTCCAAAGACCAACTGGGGACAAGATGGGGGTCTTACAGGCATTTGCTTCCAGGATAATTCACCAGTTTCTGGAAGTCATGCTACTGCATGCCAGTGAACACATTTATTTTCCCCACACCTCTAAGGAGAAGGCCAGCAGTAGGCAACTCTTCTATTATGTAGTACATTACCCTGAGGTACTGGGTGCCATAGATTGCACTCAAGTACACATCAAGGCACTACCCGGTGAAGAGGGTAGACTCTACATCAACCACAAGGGTTACTGGTCCATCAACTGCCAGGTCGTGTGCAATGCCCAGGGCATTATCATGAATTGTGTGCTGGAAGCCCTGGCAGTTATCACAACTCCCATATCTGGCATGCATCACAGTTGTACCAGATGTTTGCAAGGGGGGACTCACTGCACGACCATTTACGTGTGGATGCTGGCTACGCACTGGAACTGTGGATGATGACACCCATCAGAAATGCACACACACCCACAGAAGAATGCTATAATGAGACACATGCACAAACCAGGAACATCATAGAGTGTGTGTTTGGGCTGTTGAAGTCATGGTTCTGGTACCTTGATATATCTGGTGGAGCCATGCAGTAGTCGCCAGACACATGTGCACAGATGTTTATAGTATGTGCCATGCTACACAATATGATCCTGAGGAAATAGCTGCAGCAGGATCAGCAAATGCAAGGGACACATAGCCCCCCACCAGTGCCTAGGTCACCACAACCGCACCCACAGGGAGACTCAGAGGAAAACCCCCTGAGGCTGTCCCTATAGGCAGAGGTAGGTGTGCCCAATATGCCCTGGTCTTGGCTAAGAGACAACACATAGCACATGCACTGATAACCTAGGACCCTAGGGGCTGACACCATACTCCAACTCACAAACATTTTAGTAAAAATTATTCCAGCCAGACCACACAACCTGTACCTCACCATGTATTGGCTGTGGACTGTGTGCATCAGACAAAGTCAGCCCTGAACTACAAGTCTGTCAACTGCTGCATTTGCAAGGTAATTCACTCCCCTGTACACCACTTGTAAGGGGTACTACAATATACTAGCATATGTATGGACCTGTCACATGTATGCAAGGGAATATAGTGGGATATATATATATATATATATATATATATATATATATATATATATATATATATATATATATATATATATAGTGTGCCACTGGGCTACTGCAGACATCTGTAGTGGGCTACTGGACTACTTGTACAGATCTAGCAGCCACTTGGGACAACAGGTACACTGTTCACTAGTATGTGCCCCATAATAGCCACTAGGCCACATGGCTGGAAACTCCATGACAGTAGTCCAGGGAGATGCCAAACAGTGGGGTCACAGTTCAGTCACACAACTGTCTACACAAGCAGAGCATAGGCTTGTCATCCCCCACCCCAAACACATCACTGTTGCCATACAACTGCTGTAATGGTAAGTCTGCATTGATATACCAGCAGACCAGATAATTCCCCTATCTTGTTGATAATTGTGAGGAAGGAAACATCTCTGCCTGGCAGCAGGTGTGGTTCAGTGGGCCAGGAACAGTAGCATGTGAGATAGTGCTGATGGTTCGAATCTGGCAGCATCCAACATCTTTTGCATATGAGGTACTTATATGGTGGTAGTACCACAGACTGTCATAACCCCTCAATCTGTTACTGCAAACCTGGACAAAGCCAGAGTGAATGAGGGCACAAAGGGCCATACTTATAGACAGACATTATACAAGTTCTGAATAACCTATCAGGTGGCTAGTATAACAGCAGGCTGCAACAGGTCATATTAGCTGCAGGATGTAAATGCCATCCATTAAATGTGTCAGCAGGTACAACAGGTCAGTGACCAATGTACAGTATAGCATCAGGAAACCACAAATGTATGAGGAACACAGCAGATGTATGGGGTGAAATGTTGGACATTCTTCAAAAACATGTACAGGGAGAGGTATGTAGACTGTCATCCTGTATGTTGTGTTTCACCAGGTACCCCAGTCACATCATACCTCTCAACCTCTTACAGCAGGAAATCTGGCCAAATAAAGTGAATAAAAATGGGACCAAGGCCCACAACTTGGAGCAGGTTTTAAATATTTCCCCCTACACGCATATAATGTTGATAAAATAACAGGTCCTGCATTAGCATGACTCTTCTGCTGTGCATGGAGTCTGAAACTCAAATTTCTGTCATTATGATTTAATACTAATTTGCCAGAAAACCACAATGTTAAGTGATATGTGCCAAAAATATGCGGCAAAAGTCTGGACAGTCTGTGAAGCTCTCTCTGAAGTTTGAGTTACATATGAAGGTCAGCAAACAGCCGGGGAATGCCTTGGACAATATCAGGCAACTGCAGTAATGTGGTAACAGGTGCAGCAGCCAATGGCCTGCAGCACACAATAATCCCAGACTGGAGTACAGGTAGCTCTGCTCTGGAGTCACCTTGTATGTGCTGGCAATCACACTGGGCATGCTCCTAAAGTTAGCTAACTTGAGTCCAAGTCTGTTGCCTCTACCACCCAAAGAGCTGGTATGTGGAAATGTGTCTGTACATACATACAGCTACAGCTATGTATACATATCTGTTTTTCCCTATTCCCCTCATCCTTGATTAGTGTCTCTATAAAGTACAATGATACATACATTCCCCACATACTTCTACAGAACACATTTATATTACTGACACACACAACTACATTTAAGGAGACAACCTTGTTATACACATTGATATAAATATGGGCAGGGATGTACGAATGTTCCCACATAACCCTGAATGCTGAGGTTATCTGCACATACACACCACAACAGCTGTCCAATAGCACCAGACTAAGGCCACACCAGTACATATTCCACTCACCCACAGACCCCTGAGCCTGCAGGCTGTCACCCTGCAGACAGACATAGGTACACAGGGGGGGCGGGGGTAATGCACAATGGGCACAATGCATTCCTTGGACAGGCCATATTGTCCCTGGCTACATGTCTGCCTATCAAACTGCAAACAGCCACATATGGCCAGACTGGTAAGTGTACACACATAGCAGGGATATTACCAGGTATCCCACCTCTAGGACACTAGATACAATAACAGTACCAACCAGTATCACTCTGCAGGCCACACATGCTGTCTAACACAAGACCACTTTGCGTACTCCACAAGTACTGTGCCTTCATCAACATATATAACAGATGTAACTTGTGGCACATGCAATAGGTACTGTGAGCTGTAGTGTGTAATACTAGATAGGTAGGAGATCTAATCTCACATTCTCCAACTCTGTGTATGTTTGTATCAATTTATCCCCTCACAACACTATGGTAGTGCCCATATAGGCTGTCTCTGTGCCATGGTATGCATTTTATGGCCTCGTGACTGCACAGGGGCCTCTAAATTCCCTCCTCTACAAAGCCTGCTGATGTCATCCACCTTAGCACTGGCCACAATGTGTGTGTGTGTGTGTGTGTGTGTGTGTGTGTGTGTGTGTGTGTGTGTGTGTGTGTGTGTGTGTGTGTGTGCAAACCTATATGGGCTATCTCTGTGCAATGGTTATGCATTTTATACCCACTGACTAGCTGCTGGCCTTATCATTGGCCTCCATTACAAGGCCTGCTGATGTCATCCACCTAAAGAGCACTGGCTGACAGTGTAGTATAATAGCATGGTGCATACAATAAGTACTGCAAGCTGTAGTGTGTAATACTAGATAGGTAAGGGTTTTAATCTCACAGCATCCAACATGTGTGTGTGTGTGTGTGTGTGTGTGTGTGTGTGTGTGTGTGTGTGTGTGTGTGTGTGTGTTTGTGTGTGTGTGTGTGTATGTGTGTAAATGTATTCCCATTCAGCACTTCAGACAAGCCCATAGGGGCTATCTCTGTGCAGTGGTTATGCATTTTATGCCTACGGATTAGCTGCTGCTCTCAACATTGGCATCCATTACAAGGCCTGCTGATGCCATCCACCTTAAGAGCACTGGCTGACAGTGTAGTGTTATCTAAACAGTGTAGCCCATGCAATAAGTGCAGTGAGCTACAGTGTGTAAGACTAGACAAGTAGGAGTTCTAATCTCACAACATCCAACTTGTGTGTGTAAATATGTCCCCTTACAGCATGAGAGACATGTCTATGTGGCTTATCCCGTACATTGGTTATTCATTTTACGGCCTTGTGACTAGCCGCTGGCTCCAAATTGCCCTCCTCTACATAAGCATAACTGATGTCCGCTACCATCTACAGTTCTACTTGCAGAATACCCAGGTGACATGGATCAAGGTTAGCAGAGTGTGTCACAAGGTATGAAAGCATGATGACATTGACTATCCCCATTGTCCTTGACACACTGTTCTACTACACATATGCACCTGGGCAGCCAATCATGTATACTGGCATACCTTGCTGATGTCATAGCTCTGCTGTGCTGCCTTGTCATCCCATGCTGCTGTATTGCCACCATGTGTCCATAGTTTAACAGCTCAGACTCCTGGGACAAAAACATATACATGTCCTTGACACACTTGTCATTTTCTAACACTGCCACCAGTGTTCCATCAGGCAACAAAGATACACAACATCTGATGCGCAGTCCTGACACATGCCAGCATACAGTACCTGCCATGGCCCACAACAACTGCCATGGCATAACACTACTGCACTACACAAACACATGTAAAGTTATTTAGTCACCCTGTGCATCAGATACGCATATGCAGGTCCCTCCATTGATGGCATGGATGGCAGGGATGTGGCTTAGGTATCATCACATGCACAGAGTTTGGTGTGGGGTTGCCAGAGGCCTAGGCTTTGCCAAATGGTTGACAGCATGTGTGTGAGTCAGGAAGGGGTGTTGGTTACATGGGCCATAGAGAGGTGCTATGTATGTCTGTAGGTGACCTCCATGTGACAGTGATGTTGGAGTGTGTGCATGTACACAGCCAACCCCAGTGCTAGCTCTACAGATGTGTATGGTGAACAGCTGTGGACTGTACACGGTAGAGTGGACAGTTCACCATCTCTGGCCATGAACATGGGAACTGGCTTCACCATCAGTAGCATGGGCAGCATCCTGACCAAAGTCAGATGTGGTGCTAGTACCTGATGGTGACTGCTGTCTGCTAGGCTTGTTTCCCCCATGGGACCACCCAGGACCACATGCCCATGGTCTGCCACGTCATGTTGTGGACAGCACACTTCTCTCTGTAGCTCTGGAGTTACTGTCACTACAGGAATGTGAGTCTTCACAGCCACAAGGACTCCCAGCAGATGGTGTTGCTGGCCTATGTCCACGTGCCTGACATCCAACCCCAACCACATGTTCCAGCACAGACAACATACGCTCAAAGACAGACACTGTCTCAGCCCACCATCTGTCCACTACATCATTGAAACATTCCATGGCATCACCAATGAGGTGGAGGCAGTCAGGGATGTCAGACAGTGCTGCATCCATAACCCTAAGCATCCATCTGGCATTGTATTCAGATCATGCCTGCACTTCTATGACAGCCCAAAACATGCTGCGAGTGACCTGCAATGTGACTCCTGCAACAGGTGGTGGATGGGCAGCAGTCCTCCTTCAAGCACCCCATCAATCTGCCTGTGTGGGGCCTCACCAGATCTCTGACTATGTCCAGTGTCTACACTCACTGATGCCATAGTTCTCACACTGTCCTGTACTATGTTGCCACCTTCTGACTGTCCAATATCTGTGGCCTCTGGTGACTAGGTATGTGTGGGCATACTGACTGTGTGCTGGGACAATGGGGGAAGAAGAGGAATGTCAACCTCTGGGACAGATTCAGCCATTAACAACTCCACCTGTGCTTCAATACAGCCATCATCATCATCATTAGAGTCCGATGAGACATTGACATCAGGTTGTGAGGGGGACAGACTCAAACCCTCCTGTTCACCTGTGAGAAGCAAGACAAAAGCAGTACATTACCACCTGCATTATTATGTTTGGTAATCCATGCAGACTCATAAAGATAAAGATCCACAAACTGCATTAGATGTCCCACATCTTCTCATCCCTGATCCCATGCACAACACACAAACTCACAATGTGCATAGACAACCCAGGCACTGTATAACATGCATGTCACCTACATCTGGGTAATATTGCCAGTACAATACACCTGTGAGGTATGCAATACGACAGTGTATGTGACAGAACTACACATAAAACCCAGTACACCTTGTGACAAAGGGAAATACTGCCGGCCCAACTATCTAGAATTTTGTAAATAATTATGTCATTTGTGAATATTGATATGATTTATACAGAACTGTGTGTAAAGTATTGAGCAAAACTGTAACTACAGCATGTCCTATTGGAATAGAACAGGAACGTACCTGCACTATTGTGACTGTTTAGATGTATATATTTAATGGGAACTGGAACACAGGAGGTTAATTTGTAAATAAAACAGAGAAAATAGTTGAAATTAAATTGTTTCATAACCACGTAATAAAAGAGATGTTATCTTTCAGTTCCAGTGCAGTAGCAGATGCAATGTCTAGAGGTAGAAGCTTTTGTGTTGTCTTGAAAGAGAAGTAATTACTAGGTTTAAGATGTAGAAGTGTTTTATTTTTTTATGACTTCCATGATCTGCAAACATCTGAGAGATATGTATTTTTCACAGGGAGATGCTAAACTTCTGTTAGTTTCTGATAAAGGGGGTTTAGCTTGGGAACTAAAGTCAGGTGACAAAAAGTGATGTCATCCAAGCTAACCCAGAAGTAATATTTGGTATTAATTTAAGAACTCTCACAGAGAGAGACTGGATTGGATGCATTTTGTATTTTGTCTTTGACCTAACAACATAAGCTGGAAATATCCACTCACCTCTGCACTTGTCTTACTGTAAGTAAGTTTTTAGGGCATAGTAACTCTTTTAGATTCAGATAGGAATATAGTAAAGTATAGATTAGATGTTTTCTTTATTTATTTGAGACTGTCCTGCAATGTTGTTTCAAATATTTCCTGTGATTTTGAACTCTTATGTAACTGATTACTTATTGAGTATTGTCCTGTTCTTTTATTATTTATTATTAAATATATTTAAACCTTTTAATTGTGGCTGGTCTGTTTAGTGATATTTAAGCTCGTAGAGTACTTGCATATCTATTTGGTGACACTGTACAGGCCACTGCTAAATAGCCTTGCTCATGGTCAGACTACCATTTGAATTAATAGTAACATTACACAGTAGGATTGGACACCCTTTGCTAAAGGCCTTAAAGTAGCTGATAAGAGTTAACTGATGGGAGTGAAAACTACCTTATAGTCTGGGCAGAAGTGGGCATAGCTAATAAACCTGTGCCAGCCTTTCTCTGGTGTGTGTGTGTGTGTGTGTGTGTGTGTGTGTGTGTGTGTGTGTGTTTGTATATAAATCAAATCTCAAGGAGTGTGTGTGTCAGCTACTTGGGCAGGGACATGAAGCATGCGTCTATATCACATTATCAAAATCTTACTACATTGAATCACTAAAGGTCAACCTCTAGGGATCGATGTAGTAAAACATCGAATAACATTTAAAAACATAACAAACAAAAATAAAAACTAACTAGCGTAGGCAGGGGGGCAAGCCCCCCTGCACCCCCACACCCCCCCTACTTAAATATTCCAACTCTGAGACCACATTACATTGAGGTAAATGTAAATCTCCCCCATGGAGATTTATGTTTACTTGCACGATGTTCTGCGCTTTTGATGTTGTGGTGCCAACAATATCAGCTTCAATATTGTCGGCTTTCGACATCATGAAGTAGACCTCGAAGCACTGGTTGGACAGAGAGGTTACTGGAGATCTTGGTTTGGCCACTCAGCTGAGATCTCAACCATATAGCTGTGCCAGTGGTGAGTCTTATTGGGGATCTGGAGAAAGAGGGAGAAACCATCCCCAGACTGACTGTGATCTCTGTGTGCTCTTAAGGGAAATTGCACTTTACTGTGTTTGTACTTGTCATCCTCCCAGTGTGTACATTCCCCACTGTTTCCAGTGTTGAGGATTGAGGCTCCTTGATTACTGAGCCAGTGCAGGGGCATCATGCACCTATCTTGACAATGATATGCCAGTTTTAGTAGCACTGCCTGAGGTATGTACCTTCTCCCTATTGTGTTTGAATGGACATCTTAGAGTACTTGCCTCATCTATAGCAGGCTGCGTAAGTTGCTCTTAACTATAAGTGCAAACATGTTAATGGTTGTACAAATACACACCTGTCATTCCCTAGGCTATGTACTGTAGTTAACTGCTCCGTAATGGAACATACAATTATTCTACTCTGGCTAAACACAACAGTTGTGCAAAAGGCAAAATGGCAGCCCTTAACATTCATAGGGTATGCATGATCTGTAAAACAACAGTATCACACTTACCAGGTACAGGACCAGGAACTCCAGCCACACCTGACAGAACTATGAATAGGTATGGCAGAGGTATTGTCAGCAACACCAAATGTTGCACTGTTACAAGGTAATATGTGTGTATATCCACATGTACAGTAGCTAATGTGGTAATGGCTATATTGCTTACATTCTGAGTATGTGTGCACAATTGTGGGTAAAAGGCAACCCTCCCCAATGCAGATAGACCTAAAGGCAAACCCCCCATTGCAGATAGACCTGACACCCATGTACTGGTCTGTAGAACCTGCCACAATGACTGCTAATGTATTACACTGGTGAACACAGTAAGCTTACCTGGGTGCTCCTCTGATGTGGATGGTGTGGCACCCACCTCTAGGATGTATGTCATGAGGGCCTGCTGGGAGTTGTTGGTTGATCCTAGGTTCACCAGGAATTCCTCTGTGGTCAAGAGTGGTTGTTCTGTTGCAGGCCCTCCACTCATGGCAGCACGATCCCTGGCAACAGCAGCTGCCCCTTGATGTGTGTCATTGACCTTATCTGTGGCCTGATGTTGAATCTGCTTATAGGTCTTGCCCTGCTGGCCAATATGATTAACAGCCCTCACATGATCAGCCCACAATGCTGCTTGCTGTTCATGATTGTAGCGACCCCTTGACAGTGGGATGTGATGGTTGAGTCTGAGGGCAACCACTATAGTGTCATTTTCTGCAGATGAAATTGGAGACGTCTTTGTCAGTACATCTTTCCTGCAAGAAAACAAGAGGGGAACACATTATAGGACCAGATATGTGCATGTGTACTGTGTATAAACTCTACACACCCATAATGGCCTGCAATATCCACTCCTCCGTCACATGTCATACCTGACATCTGGCAACACACTACATGTTTGGCTATCAAGAAGATAGTAGCAATACTGGTTAATGTCCCTGTGTGCTGTGACAGATTCTGCTGTATGTCTCTACACCCATCACTCCATCACTGCAGTGTACTGTGGTGTGTTCTCTATGGGCAAATCCCCGGTAATGTGTCATACGGCCACTGTCGGACAAATAGCAATGTGCTGTTCCAACAACTATATGGGGACAGTCTAGCAACACCAGTGTGCCACAATGACAAACAGCAATGCAAACCTGCTCTAGTATATTTTCACTGTAAGCATCATACCTCTCAGCTATGCAGATGTTTGCAGAATGTCACCATGTTTGCCTCATAGATGTGGTCCTGCACAAACTTGTGGATTTCTGACAAATGGTTGTCCACTGATTGATGGTTGCTATCAAAAAATTGATGCGGAATCTAACTATCACACATCAGACCCCTCAGATAACATTTATTCTACAGTAATATCTGTTACTCTATTCACATTCTTACTTCATATGGCCAATATGTATACTCTGTCACTGAGTGTGGGCCTTCGTCCCACATTAAATATGGCTTTGTCCAATTTCTTATTGTAGGAGTTTGAGAGATATGTTAGGTATAGCTCTCAACCAGGCAGGGACAAATGTCCACAAAACAGGGACTTAGCAAGAGTACATCAGGGACATTCAGGGACACTTTTACAATGCTACTACTATTTATGTGTGTCATTGATAGACTGAGCTGAGGTGAATTAAAGTACCTCTTTGATGTTACAGAACTGTACACCCTTACTTAGTGTCACTATGTCTTACTTGTACTCCACTATCTTTACAACAAGCCCACCATTGCATGAGGGATGGACAGGGACAGAGCAGAAATGTGATTCAAAGCAGGGACAATTGAGAGGCATGCCTGTAGATGCTGGGCAGCAGAGTATTACTGACATATCATTATCATAGATCTAATACAATCCCACTGTTTTAATCCCTATTCCTCATAGCTCCATCCTCCCATCTGCATCCCGTTTTATGGGGAAATGTAATACATACCTGGTAGAGTGATGTACTCCTTTTCTGAAATATTCCTCTGCAAATGCATGGCACATACACTGACTGTGTGGGTAAAACCACATACAGATGTGTTCCCCATGAGCAGTTGTTTGCCTTTTGTAGGTAATGCTCATCAGCAAGTAATTGCCTCTGTACCAATCTGTGGCACAGAATTGCTAACTGCATATAAAACAGCTGAATTACACTATCATTAGCCAATAACATGGCACCACAGTGCAATATTTAAGGCCTTCATGTAAGCCTTGGCCCCTTTCTTAGTTTTTGAGATGGATATTACTGAGGTGTGGAGACTACAGCATCGCTGTCAGTAAGTACAAATACTATCCACTGTAGAGATGTATGTCTACACTTTTGCCTCATATGTTTGGTCAGTGTCCCATGGCAGTGCGGTCATCTGGCAGTTTAGTGGAAAACATTCTGGGTTGAGGTCAGAAAAGGGAGAGAGACATGTGAGTCTTCCACTTCATACCCATCAGAATATGCATGCTAATGCAGTAGGTGCTATTCTCTCAACTTACTGTATTTGTAGGGACAAACTGTGAAACATGTACCTATATCTGGGCCTTTGCCCTCATTATGTATGGTTGTGTCTGGATCCCTTGTTATAGGTGGTTGGGAGGTATGGTCAGGCTGTAGCAGCTACCTTAACATGCAGTCATGTATGATCCAGGCTGCAGCTGCTGCTGCAGCCTAGGACACAATGGGTGGGAGTGTGAACACTTTGGAGGCCTGCAAACTGTATGTTAACTGTCTCTGCTGTGTCAGCCCTGTCATTACAGCAGAGCCAGGGTAAGGGTACACATTAGAGTCCAATCAAGGCTTGTGCTTAAGGTACATGTGTTATGCAACAGTGCCAATAGCAGAGTAGTAGGTGACATATAGTTAGGCTATATGAATACGTGCAGTGTCTCCCTACCTGCAGGCCTGTGACTTGGTAAACTGAATAGCTGAAAATTCAATAGCAGTAACCTATGGGGATTAAAAGTGCATGCCTCAGTCATTACTTGCTGTGTTCACAGCAATGTAATTGAAGTGCAGCACACTGGATTCAAACCCAGGACTTTGTGTGGCAAAATGTTCTGTATACAAGGCATTTAAAAGACTGATCTACTGAGTCAGTGCAGGCACACGTGTATTTGAAAGATATATGTGCTGAAATACAGGCTGTGCCACATGTCTGCATCCATCAGTATGTGCATGGTTTTCAAAGGTAGTTGTTATGCAGCAGGGTTCAATTTGAAAATATGTACCCTGCCATTGATGCCTTAGCAGGTGTGTTTGAAGATGTTGCAGGTAAAAGGGAACATTTGCCTGGTATCCCAGGCTTCATTTACTGCCATTATTATTTATTTGCTTGTCTACTGATGTATTTTTGCATCAGAGTCCCAGGTGCAGTCCCATTTGTCATATTAGGTTTGATTTCAGTCTATCAGTGGCAATCAGTATGTATTGCTGGAAACACCTGTTTTGTTTAAGATCTGTGTGGCCTAGTGGGTAAGTGTATTCAGCTGTAGTTGACAGGGGCCTGGGTCTGCAACATGGCAGGGGTGGTTATTTTATACATATGCTTAACACTGTGAGAAACACATAGAATCATTGAGGCACATTAAAGCTCATTTAAGTGGGTTTGTGAGGTGCGGTGCATTGCCTACCCATCACGGAGCTTAGCGCAAACCTGCACTAAAAATTAAAAAGAAAAGAAAAAGGGGATGATAGGATAGTGGTAAAATAGAGACACGCAGAAGGAAAAACATAGTGAATGGCAGGTAGAGATGTGCAGGATGGGTGTAGGGAAGAACCATAGTTTTCCATTTCTTGTACAGCAACTGCTGTGCAATTTGACAGATTTTGTGGATGAATTTGGACTCTCAAACCCCAGAAAAAGGGATGAGGACAACATAAATGTGTTTTCAAGCCAATTGGACACAAATTAGTTGTGTCCAGTGAACACGCGCAAAATGAAGAGATATGTATGGGGGAATATAGGTATGTGTGGGGAGGTACGTTGGGTAGGAGATGATGCAATTGCAAATAGACAAGACAGCAGACAGGGTTGATGTGTGACACATAAGGGGTGTAAAACACCTTGGATGGGGAGGGTGTTGTGGAATCCGAAGTGCATGTGCCTCTAGATGGCAGCAGTGTGACTGAGGTCCACCCATCGGCAGTCCACACTGATCCTTCACTGCCCCAAAGATGGTGTGCTGGATGCTGGGCACTGGGGCCAGTCAGCCTCACCAGGTTGTTGGGTCTGCCCTCTATCTGGCACAGGAGATGTTAATAGCTCCTATGAACAATCCTGCACACCATGGCAGGAAGTCGATCCTGGGTGACTACCGCCTCTATGCCACCGCTCCCTGGGGGAACGGGCCCCATCCTCTGAGGCGGTTCCACCTGAAGGTGGTGCATGGCCAGCAGAGGGGGCACCGCTGGCTTGAGTCCCAGATTGCTGGGACCTGGTGCCACAGCCAGCTGAGGTAGGGTATGTGGATCAGTAGGAACTGGTCTACCCTGATGTGCTGTGGTTATGGAGGTAAAGCAATATATATATATAGGTTAGTTATGAACAAAACCATTGTTAGTAATAACAGCATGCCAGAACATTGGAAATAACCCATTACATTTCAATGCATATTATGTAAAACACAACAATAAATAACAGAACAGTCAGTATATTAACAACATGCCAGTAACAGTTATGGCATATGGCCAACAGAAAAGGTAATTCAACAAAATATGTTAATATGCAACCATTGTAATACATAATAATAAAATACATGCCCCAAAATAAAGTTTATGGAACAACATATGTTAATAGTAAACCATAACCAATGCATAACAATAATAAATATTTGAGGATAAGGGTTGGGGAGAGAGAAATATGGTCCATTAGTGCCATTATAGGATATATAGTTGACAACAGTACTGCTATCTACTCTGCAGGTCTGTCCTTTATTTATTTGTAAAAGTGCCCTATAGCTGTTGTAGAATGTACATACCTCTCAAGCTATCTGCATGGAACAGTAAGGGCCAAGCAGTAACAAATGCAGGTACACTACTACACCGAACACTTGCACATCATGGGCTGATGTAGTGTTACTTTGCTATTTACATAATAATGTCGATGATACATTAGTGACAGAGGGATTACACAACAGTAATTACATTCAGTGACAGCATGACGCTTCAGAGACATGTATGTGTATAGTACAGACAGTAAACAACTATCATGCCTTGCTTGGCAGGCATGGGGATAGAACCCAATAGCAGTGACTACAGAGGACATCTGCATCAAATGTATTCACTGACTGCAGCAACCTTTAACACACATTCCAGGCATGTAGCCATACCAAAGCAAATACAGTTTATTTCTTTTCTTGTCTTTTATTATTATTACACTTATTTCCTGTATTTTATGAGGTATTTTCACATTCCTGGTAATGAGTGTAAGAGTCTGTGATATGTAAACATACAATAATGTACTCATAATATGGGATACCTCACCCATTTACCTGTAGTTCATGTGGAGAGAATATCTATAAATATTACGTAACCATTACTGTAATATTTAAATCTACATAGCACTCGATTCAAACCCTGGTCTGTGTGTGGCAAAAATGTACTTCATACACAACATTTAGCAAACTGAGATACTGAGTCATTACTGATTGCTGACTGACTGATATTTCCTTAGAGCTCACCTGGCACCAAAATATGACCTGCTAATAGTGGTACAGTTCAGTTTTATACTAGACTGCAGTGACAGTTGAACACACATGCATGACATTCAAGCATGACAGCGATACTAGGTAAAGTATACAATACTACATAGAATTCAGGTGTACACAATACATTGTTAGTGTTTTGAAATATATGTGATTTCAACAAACAATATCTGATTATGAGTTATTATTTGCAGTCTACAACTAGTACACTGTTATACCTGACTGCAGGACCATACCTCACAGCATGAATGCTTGTAGCTGACATGCAATGGTGAAAACTAGATAATCCTGCTATACACAATTTACCTTGGTGTTATTGCCATTGGTCCACATGTCATTGCAGGCCAGTTGTCATAAGTCATTTCTTATAAAACAACTCTGAACCTACACTTATTACACAACAGACTTTATTAGATATACCTTCATTCAGGTACTGATATTATTTTGTGTTTTTATTGCAGAACAGTTGTAATAATTGATTTCTTGCAAAACAGCCCTATTGTACAACAGACATTTGATGTATCTTCATGCAGGTACTGATATTATTTTGTGTTTTTATTGCAGAACAGTTTGAATAATTAATTTCTTGCACAACAGCCCTACTTCCACAGTCATTGCACAGCAGACTTTATTAGAGATACCTTCAAGCAGTTGCTGGTATAATTTCATGTTTTTATTGCACAACAGCTGTCATTATTCAGGTGTTGCAACACAGCTGTAATTCCATAGTTATTGCACTACAAACTATTACTGCATATACTTTATACTTTATTACTGTTAATGCGTTACTCTTCCATACTTATGGCACTGCAGTTGGCAGTATGCACTTCTTGCAGTACAAGTATAAGTCCGCATTCATTGCAATACAATATTTACTGTATATACCTAATCACAGTTAATGCTTTACTCTTTCTAGCTTATTAAATAGCAAAACACATCTGTCCTCACCAAACTCATGGCTCAACCTGGCAAAGCACCCAGCATGCACCTTGATGTTGTGAGCACTCTCCTCTGCAGCTGTTGGGAGAGAAGCTCACCATTATACACCAGTTTAGCAGACATTCAAGATTTGATATTGGTGAAACACAGATAATGGTACTTACATACATGTGGGGACATTCCCAGCCCAGAATTCTTGGACCCATGTGTCCAAGAGAGCCTCTTCCACCTTTTCATGTCATCATGGTGGTGATGACACTGCTCACGTGGGTGGGGGATACCAGTTGCACGGGTGAGGTCCCTTGCCAGCTGGTCCCAGGCCTCTGCCTTGCACTCTGAGCCCTAGTAACCTCCCTGCATCAGCCAGCCCTCATGGTTTTTGACAAGGAGTCCAGCTATGACCCTGGACTCTTGAATTCTCCAGCCCTGCACCCAAAAACTTGAACCCTCCCCAATGTATTCTTCAGAGACAAAACTCCAATGGATTATGCTGCATTACCACCTATTGGGCTTAATATAGCCTATTTTCCCACCCTTACATGCCAATGGGCAATATTTAAAAGTGCAGTGCATCAGTTAGCAGTGCACAAAACTAGCACAGCTGAGCTAAGCAATGCTAAAACCCATATGTTTACCAGTGCTTAGCAATGCGCAAACCAGCCAAGCGATGAGAAGCAGTGGATAAATATTAGCTGCTGTTATTTATTTATGCAGTGCTTAGCAGGTCTTAACTTAACTTAGCTGAGCACAGCAGGCCAGTATTGAAAAATAATTTGCATAATTTGTATTTCAAACAAAAATACTATCTTGCTCTTCCATCTATTCAAACCATGCACCTACTGCACATGTGGCTGTAACTCTAACCATTTAGCTACATGGATATGTAAAATTTTGCTATACCTTTACATATACCTCTGAGCTACCTTTAAGTAGTGCTGAGCACCACAGGGTGCTACACAAACCCACTCAGCTACGCTTTACAGAATAATTAAATATATATGGTTTCTATTTTTAGATGTCTGGCAGATGTCTTGGCACTGCTTAACACTGCTGTGCTCTGCGCCGTGCCTCGCAAGCATGGTTTTATTTTTTTAAATTAAAAAAAAAAAAATTAAACAAATTACCACATAGGTGGTAATTCATTAAGTACGGAAGAAGTAATTAGGGATTTGGGGACCCAAGTAGATTGCAATCTCTCCTTTGACAATAACATTGCCAAAGTGGTTAGAAAGACATTCTATATAGCCCACCTTATCACAAAGGGGTTCACATCTAGATCAAGAGAGGTCATTGTGCCTCTCTACTCATCACTTATCAGGCCCATAATTGAATAGAATGCCCCATTTGGGATGTATCTTACCTGACACCTGCTACAACTAGAAAGACCCCAAAAGTACCTCACCAAGAGGATCGAGGGACTCAAACAGATGCCCTATGCAGTTAGGCTAAAGAAACTCCAGCTCTACTCAGTTGCTTACCTTCTACTCAGAGACAATCTGTGCCTGACGTATAAAGCCATGTCCAACTCAGAATTAATGGACATACTCCACCTCAAGAAATCCAAATCCATCAGAACTACACGCTCCAGTGACTTAAACCTCAGCACAGAAATACATATAACATGCTGGAGGGACAGATTCATATTCCAGAGGCTCCCCTCACTCTGGAACAAAATCCCAATCCATGTCAGACAGAGCCCCTCAATGACCCTCTTCAAGAAGAATCTTGACGTTTGGATGGGAGATCATAAATTTACTCCTGGGATCTCTTCTGTGTCACTGCTAGACAGAGGCACAGTAAACTAACCTTAAATGGGCTATATTCTGTGACCTACTATACAGAGGCACAGTCAACTAATCTAAGAAGGGTGGCAAAAGCCAAACACACTCAGGCTAGGCTTGTAAATGCCCTAGGGTAGATAGCCTAGTATCAACCTATGAACCTATAAATTACATTTCTATAATAGAATTGGACAATGCAGGGAGTTTGTTACTCATCTGCAGAGACAGTTAGCACCACACACCCTACACTGATTCAATAACCATGTCCCACAGCTCTCCCTCAACAATGCAAAATGATTACTATGCATGGCGAGCTGCTGAGGCGGAACCATGTACACAGACACGGTAACATTCTATATAGGCTCTACATTATGGCTACATGGATTTTATTAAATCTAGGGGATTGTGTTTATAGTACAAATGTCGGTTTTATTTAACTTTGCATATCTTGAGTACTGTTGTTATAGTTATGAATACTGTAAATATTGTACCACCATTATTAACAGCTCGTCACTAGTCAGACAGCCACATGAAATGTTCAAGAACAATCATAACCTAAATTATACAAAAAAGCCTTTCACACAGTGTAAAACCTCTAATTTCTCCTTTAAATTAAAGAAATTTATCAATATAGTCACACAGAAGATAGCAGTCTGTGAATAGCTTGCCAGGTGAACTGGATTAAGAACTAATTAAAGGATAATATAAAGCAATGGAATATGGAACCCAAATGATTGAAAGAGAGGTATTCAGAGAGGTATCTTGGTAAGTTCTTGAGTCATACCTTTTAAAACACTTCATCTGCAACATTACTGATGAACTAATGTGAATGCTTTTGATCTTTGTAGATGGTAACAAAGTAAATGATACTCTACAAGGTGCCAAGGATGAGGAGGGACCTTCAAGTGCTGTATAAAATGGGCAGCACGACTTCTAAATATCAATACAAAAAGGTATACAGCCATGTATGTGGGGATCATGAATTCTTAACAAATCTCAGTTTTGGAGTGAGAACTGTACTGCTGACAACTGCTATGGAAGAAAGATATAGAAATGTATTATTATAGATGAATTAAAGAAATACAAAACAGAGATGCCAATCTCAGATGCGTACAAGTAATACACACTCACACATTCACATGCACACACACACACACACACACACACACACACACACACACACACACACACACACACACACACACATGCGCACACACGCACACACACACACACACACACACACACACACACACACACACACACACACACACACACACACACACACACACACACACACACACACAAATACACAAGTATGTAAAGCAGACATTATACAGATCAGACTGTGGTGCCCATGCCCTGGCCCAGCAATCAAGGAGCCTCAATCCACACCACTAACACCAGAGAGGGCATATCATATGAGAGGAAAGGATAACACATACACACAGCAAAATGTAATTTCCCTTAAGAGCACACAGAGATCACAGTCAGTCCAGGGCTTGTTGCTCCCTTGCTCTCCAGGTCCCCAATAATACTCCCCACTGGCACAGCTATAGGGTTCAGATCTCAGCCAGCTGGACAAGATAAAATCTCCAGCACTCTCTCTGTCCAACCAGTGCTTCATGTCCCTGCCCAAGTAGCTGACACACACACACACACTTTGAGATAAGAGGTTATACAACCACACAGACTCTTCTGGGTAAGGCTGGCACAAGTTCTTCAGTTGTGCCCCTTTTATCCAGACTATACAGTAGTACCAGCTGCCACCACCTAGATAATATTATCAGTTTCCCAAAGTCCCTTAAAAGGGTGTCCAATTACTACTGTGCAATATTATTATCCAATTGGTAAGTATAAATAATCAGTTAAGGCTTATTAGAGTGGCTTTGTACAGTAATCACTATAAATATGCAATGTACTCTAGAGCTTAAATTATCTCTACACAATTAAAAGGTTTTAAAATATTTAATAATAAATAATTAAAACCACAAGACAATACTTTCTACTACACAGTCATTGCTAGTCAAGAGTTCAGAGATCACACAGAAATACTTAAAATAATTTGGTAGTACAGTTCTGACATAACAGAAAAACAGTTAGTCTAAACTTTCTAATTCCTAGCTACTTCTAGGAGAAAACACAGTTCTAACATACTACTTACATAAATAGAGCATAAGGCAGTGCTGAGTTGGATGTTCAAGACAAAAATGCGTAATGCCTTCTAATTCTCTCTGTTTAAATTGCTATTGCAGTTCTGATAAACATTACATCATGTTTTACACTTTCCTGGTGTTCCCAGGCTACGCATTAACTACATTTACATTCTTAATGTCTCCCTTTTGTTATCTTGCAGCTGGTCAGGAACAGAGCAATAAAATGCATTTGCATGTTTAAATCTAGCAATTTAACTCTTGGTTAAAGCAATAGAAAGAATTTCTTCATCTAGACATGTTGGCACCACTGTTACTTCAAAGGGTCACCACAGGCTTTACTTGGTCAGTAGAGTGCACTGTTGTCACATTTATTTCCAGTTCCACATATAACAGTATTTCTTTACATTTAAGACAACAAGCCTGTAGTTTACATTCATATTTACAAATTATAGAATTATCTGCACAATTCTATCTGGCTAGGCTGGCAGCCTTCACCCTTCTCTACCAGTCTTCACATTTCTCACCCCCAGAGAACACAAGCTAGTTATTCAAGTGACCCAAGGCCAAAGAAGTTATGCATAATATGCCTCTTTGTATGTTTTATGCCCATATGACCTGCAAAGGGAATATCATGGGCAATGGCTAGAAGCACCAGATGGTAGGCTCTAGGCACTACCAACTGATGTACTCTCTCACCTTCTAGCGTTCCCTCAGGGGCCACTCTCTGTATAGTAACCCTTTGTCCCAGTATACAGATTCCCTCTTTCCTTGGGAATCAGGTGCCACCCTAGCTACCTGCCTCAGGCTTTGCAATGTAGGGTCTGAGAGCTGAGCCTGTCTCAACTCTCTCCTTGTAACCCTTCCCAGCTCCCCTTCCACAGGAAGTCTGGCATCTTCTGACAGTGATGCCTCACTGTTAACCTGGGTACTACTACTCACCACTACCTTTGCAGTCACTCTGTCCAAGGGACCATCAGTACCCACAAGCAGCCATGGCTCACATTCAGTCTCACTGCTACAGAGTAGCTTCCTCCCTGAAGTAACCAACTCACCAGTCCTGGCTGCAAACATGCAGTTTGTCTGGGTCTCCCCAGGCTACCACACTTACCTGCTTGTCTCCAGGCCTGACTGTGTGTAACTGCATAAGCACATGGTACTGCCTTATCCAAATCCTTCCCTATCAGGACATCTGCAGGATGGTAGTTTAGTACCCCTGTTGTGTCAAAACAACCTACTATTGGCATTTTGTCTTTCCCACTTACTGGCTCCCTCACCTTTGGTTCCCCACCTTGCCTCAGTGGACACCTGTATGCCACATGGCCCCACTGGTTGCATTCAAAACATTTAACCCTAGCTCCTGGATGTGTACCTGGACTAGTGGCTTCCCCTGCTACTGGCAGATTCTGTTGTGGCAGTCTGAGCTGCCCACCATGGGTTCCTTGAGACCCATGAGCAGTACTGGGGGTCCCTTTCCTGTGCAGGGCTACCCTGCTTGCCAAGTATAGGTCTCCCTCCTTTCCCAACTCATCTGAAGTACACATTGTCTATCAGCTAGCCAGATCCTCATGTCCTCAGGAAAAGTGCTAAGGGCTTGTTCCTTCACCAAAAGGTCTACCAGCCCTTCAAAAATGGTGACCTGACATCCACTCACCCACCTATGGAAATAAGTGCTCAGTTCAGCAACATATTCACACATGCTTTCATCTGCCTTGCGTCTATGCTCACAAAACATTTTCCTATATGTTTCAGGTGTTAGCTTAAACAGTTCTAAAAGACATTTTTTTACAGCAGTATAATCAAAATATGCAATGTCAGACATTTTAAACAGAACAGCTACAGCTTTACCATGGAGTAAGGGGGTCAGGAACCGTACCCAGAGCCCTTGGACAACTTCATACTGTTTACATGCCCTCTCAAACATATAAATGAAACTATCAAAATTATCCACCTCTTTAAACTGTGGAAGAAATTTAGTGATGTATTGTGCTTCTGCGGTCCAGTTACTCCCTTCCCCATTACCTCCATGACTCTGGCAAAGAGTCAGCATCTCCTTCTCATGCTGCCTCTGCCTCTCTTGCTCCTCAGCTTGCAGACATAACAGTTTCTCATTCTCCTCAGTTTGCAAATGTCGCAGTCTCTCATTTGCTTCTAATTCCACATTCCTGGCCTCCAACTCATGTCTCTTTAGCTCCAGCTGGATTTTTAACTCAACTGCAGAAAGGTTGCGCTGTCCATTCTCTGAGGGAATTATATCTCCACTGCCAATCTGATTGTCCTCCTGGTTGCTGTTTTCTGATGCAGCTGTAACCAAGGCTGCAATCAGGTCTGCCTTACTCAGGTTTCCATGCACCAGTCCCCTAGCCTGGCACATCTCAGCCAGCTGGCTCCTTGTCAGCTTTCCATACTTTTCTGCTGACATGCTGCCTGCTCACTCTGACTAACTAAGCTAACAAAAGAAATAAAACAATTGTGATTTGAACTCTGAGTATTCAGTGTATGGCTGTTTTAGAGTACAAAACACCTTCAACGGTCACTGTACACAAACTACAGGATTCACTCTACCCACACCACTACAAGCCAATTAGTATTTGCCAACTAATTTATATGCGATGTGGATATCCCACCACTGCCAGACAATTAGTATGAGGTGGATATCCCAACCAATGCCACCAATTAATATGAGGTGGATATTCCATCACTGCCACCAATTAATATGTGATGCATGTGCCCTGGTCCAGCAATTAAGGAGCCTAAATCCATACCACTAACACCAGAGAGGGAGTCTCATATGAGAGGAAAGAATAACAAATACACACAGTAAAGTGCAATTTCCCCTTAAGTGCACACAGAGATCACAGTCAGTCTGGGGCTGGTCGCTCCCTTGCTCTCCAGGTCCCCAATAAGACTCCCCACTGGCAGAGCTATAGGGTCCAGATTTCAGCCAGCTGGGCAAGCTAAAATCTCCAGCACCCTTTCTGTCCAACCAGTGCTTTGTGTCCCTGCCCAAGTAGGTGACACACATACACTTTAAGATAAGAGGTTATACAACCACACAGACACTTCTGGGGAAGGCTGGCACAGGTTCTCCAGCTGTGCCTCTTTTACCCAGACTATATGGTAGTACTGGCTGCAACCACCCAGCAATATTATCAGCTACCCAATGGCTCTTAAAAGGGTGTCCAATTATTACTGTGCAATATTATTATCCAATTGGTAAGTGTGACTAATCAGTCAAGGCTTATTAAAGTGGCTTTGTACAGTAATCACTATAAACATGCAATGTACTTTAGAGTTTAAATTATCTCTACACAAATCCAGCCACAGTTAAAAGGTTTTAAAATATTTAATAATAAATAATTAAAACCACAAGACAATACTTTCTACTACACAGTCAGTGTTAGTCAAGAGTTCAGAGATCACACAGAAATACTTAAAATAATTCAGTAGTACAGTTCTGACATAACAGAAAAACACTTAGTCTAAACTTTCTAATTCCTAGCTACTTCTAGGAGAAAGCACAGTTCTAACATACTACTTACATAAAGAGAGCATAAGACAGTGCTGAGTTGGATGTTCAAGACAAAAATGCTTAATGCCTTCTGATTCTCTCTGTTTAAATTGCTATTGCAGTTCTGATAAACATTACATCATCTTTTACACTTTCCTGGTGTTCCCAGGCTACACATTAACTACATTTACATTCGTAACGTCTCCCTTTTGTTATCTTGCAGCGGGTCAGGAACAGATAAATAAAAATACATTTCCATGTTTACATCTAGCAATTTAACTCTTGGTAAAAACAATAGAAAGAATTTCTTCATCTAGACATTTCGGCACCACTGTCACTTCAAAGGGTCACCACAGGCTTTACTTTGATCAGTAGAGTGCACTGTTGTCACATTTCTTTCCAGTTCCACATGTAACAGTATTTCTTTACATTTAAGACAACAAGCTTGTAGTTTAAATTCATATTTACAAATGATAGAATTATCTGCACAATTCTATCTGACTAGGCTGGCAACCTTCACCTTTCTCTACCAGTCTTCACACAGACATTATACAGATAAGGTAAATATACAGAGACAATAACAATTTTCATACAAAGGGTAGTTGCTTTGCACAGTTATAGACATATTTACAATAAATAATGGAAGGGGAGATAAGGGTAGAGAAAGTAGAGGGAAAGGAATGCTAACATATGTATGACAAACCACAGCCATTATTTACAGATGTCAAGTTAGTGACATTTTACAGCTATGAACATTTTTTAACTGTATAACGTGAGGAGGGCTGAAGGTAGTAAAGGGAGTAGACTAGGCTAAGTTTATGAGAGTCATTTATTTGATAAGCAGGGGATGGACTGGTTCAAATACCCTTTTCAACCATGACTAGGGCATAAGACAATCATATATATGTTTGAGATCAGTGTTCTCAGTTTACAGTAAAAGTATGACATACAATGCTTGACATACAACATAAAATGAGTGTGGTATACTTGGCTTTACACAAAGTATAAAATGACAGAATGAAGAACATTTGCAGTATACTAACAGCATGTTTATAGGTAAAGCAGTCAACTGAGTGCAGTGATCAGGTAGCTAATTTTTTGAGGTTTTGTACATAAGCTTAACTAGTAGAGAAGGACTTTGCCTTTTATTCATGTACTCTTGTCTGAAGTGCTTTAGGAGGTCTTTGCCTGAAGCACTGCAGACAGTAGCTGGTGCACAGCCTCACTGCCTGTAGTACTTATTAAGAAATATAGGTGTCACTGTACTGCAGGACATGAGAAGCTGGTGTGGAGGTGGCAGGGGCCAGGACACATATATTTTACACTGAGATTTATATCAGAGCATCTATGATAACTGAAATTTAATATCTGCAATGTGTTTGTGATGTGTTTCATTAGCAAAGCCCTACAGTATGCAAACTCTGCTTAATGTGGGAAATACCTGGATGACAGAGTTCTAACACTGAACTCATGCATTCTCAGGTCCAATGCTGTGATGCTGGCCAGCTTTGGAGACATGCAGGTCCACCGCTATATCAGCACTGGTACTGCAAGTATTTAGATCAGTTTATCTACCTTTCCTTTTAAAGGGTCTTTGAAGGAGTCCACCTCCTGGTTATCAAATTAGTGAATGAAGGAATTAATTACACCCAGGGATTCTCCTGTAATTCGCTCTGGCTCGCTCCGCGCCCCACCCTGCCCCCTTATCCCACCCGCCCCCACTACCTCTACATTTATCTAGTCCCCTAGTCCATCCCACTTGTCACCCACCAATCCCAACTCTTCCTCACTTGGACACTTCTCCCTCCCACTTTTTTGACTTTCTATATCCCTCCCACTTTCTGACTTTCTACATTCTAAGGTTACTCTCCTAGTCCTCCCCCCATCTACCTCTCTCTATCTCCTCCCCCTCTCTAATCCTGCCCATCCATTCTATTCTAGTACATTCTCCAAGGCTTGGACACTTCTCCCTCCCACTTTCCTGACTTTCTATATCCCTCCCTCTTTTCTGACTTCTTATATTCTAAGGTTACTCTCCTAGTCCTCCCCCCATCTACCTCTCTCTATCTCCTCCCCCTCTCTAATCCTGCCCATCCATTCTATTCTAGGACATTCTCCTAAGCTTCACACACATTAGTCTCTCACTATACTATGGATAAAAACTCTTTCTCTATTATCCCCATCATAGTAATTCTCCTTCTCACTCCATATCTACTAACCAGATATGAAACTCAAGCCCTCTCAGGAGTTCACCTCCCCAGGAGTTACACCTCCCTGCACTCAAACCATCCCTCCAATCCCATCTCTCCCTCTCCCCATTCTAACAATAACACAGGCTCCAAGATAATACATCTTATTCTCTGCCACCCCAAAGCAACCACAACTAAAGCCGATCTTAAATTACTATTTAAGCTCCAAAAACTACTAGAGCATCTGAAAAAATGTATTATAAAAGATGGCGATATCCACCCCAACCCAGGTCCTAACACTGTCCCAAGCTCCAGCTCCTTGATATCTGCCAGAAACCCTACTAGCTCCCTCCTTATGTTCCACCTTAATCTTAGAAGCATCAATAATAAGGTGCATAACCTACATGCTCTACTAGCTACCCATTCCCCCGACATCCTGTGCCTATCGGAAACATGGCTTAAACCGAGCACTAAGGATGAGGAAATTATCCCACCCGGATATAATATTCTTAGGGCTGATCGGACAACTAGAAAGGGCGGGGGTATAGCTATCATGTTTAAGAACTCACTGAACATCATAAGGAACCCGCTCCAACCTCCTAAAGTCTCTAACTTAGAACTGATTGCCCTAAAACTATTCCTAAACAAACAAAAAAGTATCAATCTTGTCGTAATTTATATACCTCCAGGCAAGAACTTAGAAAACCTCGAGCTAACTCTCAGCTGGTTTGCCAACAACTATCCACAAGAAACCATCATACTAGGAGACATCAATATTGACTGGTTCCTCTGCTCTGAGCAGACAAATCCACATCCTATCAACCTACATGGTTTCTCCCAAAATATTCTATCTCCTACTAGAATTGGAAATGCTCAGCAAAAAGATAGTATCATTGATTGGATTCTGACTAATAAGAGCACTAACAGCTATACCACAGGGACCCTCCACAATGACCTTAGTGACCACCTCATTACCTTTATCAGTAAAAATAAATGTCCACCTACTAACCCCACCCCAAATAGACTGGTCAGGAATAAGAAGAATTTTGTTCCAGACAAATTTCTTGCTGAACTCAAATCTTGTAACTGGTCGGTCCTAAAAACTTTGCCCCTTGATGAGAGTGTGTCATACTTTAATGATACATTCCTCAAGATACTTGACTCCCATGCTCCAAAGCGACTAATCAGGACCAAGGAACGCATCGCACCTTGGCTAACAAGCGATACCAAAACTAAAATTAAACTCCGAGACCAGGCCTGGAACAAATGGAGAGCTTCCAAAACCCCCTTAGACCGTACCAAGTATCAACAGCTTAGAAACTCAACAAAAGCAGCCATTACTACAGACAGAAACAATATTTCTGTCACCTCCAGGATAAACATCAGCATAACCCTAAGAAATTTTGGTCTGGATTTAATAACCTCCTTCATCCAGGCAAATCTACCACCCCCACCCCTGAGAAATATATAGGTCAAAATCCAGAAGTAATAGCCAATGCCTTTAACTCTTTTTTTACTGAGACCATTCAGTCCCTAGCCAGTCAGCTCACCTCAGCTCCCTCACCTGTAACCTTAACTAAAGACCCTACACACCCCTTTAACCTACAACCAACGTCTACCTCCTATATTCGTAAACTTTTGAAAAAACTAAAACCAACAACCCTAGCAGTTGACCAACTCCCAGCCGAATACTTACAAATTGCATCTGATGTCATAGCATATCCCGTATCAATCTTAATCAACAGAACCATAACTGAAGCTATTATTCCCACCATATGGAAAATCTCTTATATCATCCCTCTCCACAAAGGCGGGACCTCCACGGACACATCTAACTACAGACCCATTGCAATTCTGTCTCCACTAGCCAAAATTATGGAACGATGTGTTCACAAACAACTCACAAATCACCTTACCCTTAACAGTCTCTTGTCCAATACCCAGCACGGTTTTCGTCCCCATCATAGCACAACCACTGCTCTTCTCTCCTTTGTTGACTCAGTCAACAACAACCGTAACAATAAATTAATATCCTCTGCTCTCTTTCCTGACCTATCGAAAGCCTTCGATATGGTCAATCACCAGCAGCTGCTCCATACCCTGGAAATCCTACAGCTTAACAAATCAACCATAAGTTGGTTTAAAGCTTACCTCTCTGGAAGAAAACAAGCTGTTCAGTGGCAAAGCAGGTTATCGGACCTACTCCCCAATAATATAGGTGTTCCCCAGGGCTCTATACTTGGTCCCCTTCTCTTCTCGGTCTTTATTAATGATCTTCACTCAGTCATACCTAAAGCCACCTGCATTCAATATGCAGACGACTCCACCCTGATCTGCTCTGACGTCTCTCTCACCAAACTCCAAGCCACAACCCAGAAATGCTTTACTATTGTAGAAAAATGGTTCTCCGAATTAAAACTCTTACTTAATCCTTCTAAAACCAAGCTACTGTTATTTTTCCCCACTGCAACTACCGCTCAAGGTAAAGAACCACTAAATGCCAATAACCCAACCTTCCAAGTGTTTTCTACCAATGGTACCATTATTGAACCGGTCTCCAACACCAAAGTACTAGGTGTGACCAATGACCACAAACTAAAATTTGACACACATGTCAGCCTGACCATCAAGTCTGTAAACAAGAAACTCGGGTCCATGTATAGAATAAAGAACTTCTTAACCCCACACACCAAACTAACAATCGCACGCACCCACTTACTTTCCACCCTCCTATATGCCTCCCCGATACTCTCATTTCTCAACAAGAGTGAGCTCAATAAACTTTCTACAGCCTATAACCATATAGCCAGATTTATAATGGGAATGCCTTATCAAACCCATCACTGCCTAAACCTAAAATCACTTGACTGGCTTGAATTGCCCAATATACTCAAACTCAACCAACTTGCTGAGGCATTCAAAATAATGAATCAACCTGACAAAACCCCCTCATTAAGCAAAATACTTACCCCCTACTCCAACCTCAATTGCCTCAGATAATCTAAAAGCCTCCAAGTGCAAACCATTAAATCTAACAACTCGGGAGGTGACGCTCTCTATGCTAATTCCATTGGAAAACTCTGGAACTCCCTTCCAAGCAAACTAAGACTCTCGACCTCTCTAAATCAATTCAAAAATCACCTTAAAGAATTCCTTAAGTCTCACTGGCTATGCTCCTGTACTAAACCAGACTAGCACCAAATGTCCAACACCTCCTAGCCTCCTACCATCCCAAAATCTTTCTCTGTCCCAGAAGGAAGCACTTTGTAACCTTCTTAGATTAACTACAAAAGCCACTACTGGTTTCCTAATGGAACTAAAGTCATTTTGTGTTTATGTCTATATGTTACTAATATGTTCACTTGCCTGCACCTCTAGGCAACAGAATGCATAACCAATTGTTTATATATCTTATGTGTATAATATTTACCTTTGTCTGTATATGATATGCACCTTCTTTGTATATGATATGTACCTTTCATTACTTCTGGAGCTTTTCTCCCCGGGCCTCTACTGAAAAAGGACATGTATCCAGCTAGACTAGCCCGGTCAACAAATGTAAAATAAATAAAAATAAAATAAAATAAATAAATTAATAAACATGCAAGTAATCAATCAAAAAAAAATAAATGCATGCTTGCAGTACCAGTGTTGATGTGCAGGCGAAACACTAGCTTTTCTGCACATTTAGGGAACGCCATAGCCTTGACTATATTCAGACTACGCCATCCCTAGGTAATATGATTTGTCAGAATATTTCTTAATCCCTTTACCTACTATGGCACACTGATGTAGTTTCCACAGACCCCTATGTATACACTGCCCATGATGTTGTCTCATACGGTGGTTGGACTACAAACGTAGGATCAGGGTAGCAAATAATAAATGCCCACAGTTTCAGGAGCTGAAAAAGCAGAACCAGATAAGTCTGGATAATAATTTCATCAGTAGAGCACGCTCTGTTTTTTTCATTTGAATTCTCTGTCTATATAACTAACTTTTAAATATGTGAGAATTTAGTTTGGTATATACTCATAGGGATTCATATCACTTCACTGAAAGACCATTTCACTGACACCCATTTCACTGAGACCAAATCACCTAAAGTTCATTTCACCTAAAACTCATTTCACTGACAAGTAGTACTCTAAGGCAAGTCAAAGGTATATGTCCTTGTCCCCACTGTAGTGTGATCCTGGTGTTAGTATATATAGTTAGGGGGGTGTGAGGGGCACAGCCCCCCACATTGGGGGTGTGTGGCAGGTATAGGCCCCCATCTAGTTTGGTTTTACCAAATAATGTAAAACAAAACCAGACAACAGAAAACCAAATTAAGTGGGGGCCTACACCTCTCCACACCCCCCAATGTGGGGGGCTGTGTCTCCCACCCCCAAACTATATATACTATCACCAGGATCGCACTACAGTGGGGAAAAGGGCATATACCTTTGACTTGCCTTAGAGTACTACTTATCAGTGAAATGAGATTTAGGTGAAATGAACTTTAGGTGATTTGGTCTCAGTGAAATGGTTTTCAGTGAAATGGTCTTTCAGTGAAGTGATATGAATCCCTATGAGTATATACCAAACTAAATTCTCACATATTTAAAAGTTAGTTATATAGACAGAGAATTCAAATGAAAAAAACAGAGTGTGCTCTACTGATGAAATTATTATCCAGACTTATCTGGTTCTGCTTTTTCAGCTCCTGAAACTGTGGGCATTTATTATTTGAGATAAATTTAACCTGCGTTTTGTTCACCAGACTGAGTTCTGTATGTCATCCAGTGTTGACATGCTCTGACTAGCAAGTGTCTTGCAGCCTAATTCCTGTTAAACAAAAGAATATTTCTGGACAAACAAAAAGTCTGATATCTGTATTAAGTGACATTTCAAAAGGTTATTAAAGGTAGAATAACACTATAATTTTGCCATTTTAGAACAGATTGGATCTGCTGTTAATACATATCTAGTCTAAAGCAGATTTTTTTTACATAGGTCACATAACTGTTTCAATTTATTGTAGCATGTAATCATAATCCAAGACGTAACTACTTCCATTTGTTCCAAACAGGATTATTTTAATCATTCTAAACTTCCTACTTCTTCATACACTATTCGTTAGTTTACTAATAGTATAGTGTTTATATTAGTTAAGCAAAGCCACAATATTCATTGTTAAGACAATAATTACTCTAGATTGAAGGCTAATGACGTTATTACATTGCATTGTTTGCACAGGAAATGCAAATCTATTTTGCTGAGCTTTTCAGAACTCTCTAAACAGCCACAAAAGAATACAGCTGCTACCACCAAGAAGCATCTGCCAGTTGATAAAGCACGGTTCTTATTTATAAATAAGTGATTCCACAATACGTAGGATCTGAGAGAGTTTGTCTGCTGACTGAAAAGGGTTTGTAGTGTTTTGTATGACATATTGTCACTGTTTTTTTTTACTAAGTGATAGGTTAAAAGGTTAATAGCAGAAACTATACATAAAATAAACTACACCACTATATTAGATGCAGGACAATAAAGACTTTTTATTTGCTTATTTAATAGGTTCATAGGTTCATAGGTTCATAGGTTTATACTAGGCTATCTGCCCTAAGGCATTTATAAGCCTAGCCCAAATTTTTGTGGCTTACGCCACCCCTTATATGAAAAAATACTGTGCCCATTAGTTTGTTCACTTGTTAACATGGTATGGTTATAGCACCATTGCTTAAATTTCCACTATGCCTACAGCAATAACCACTGTACAATTTAAGCTGCTACTTATTACCACAATTTTACCTTTTCTAGCCTCACCCTACCTCCTAACCTCCTTTGAACACCCGCAATATCTTCAATTTCACTACCCTCCCAAACAAAAAAACTACACTAACTCTTACTATCTCCCAAAATCACATAACCATAACCTCTGTTCTTAACTACCTACTAGCAAAATACCACAGACTGACCTACATCAAGTACAAGGATCTGAAAACCAAGAAATCTCTAAACCTAATCTATAACCTACATGATCCTTTGTGTAGACTGAAAAAAACATTCCTTACAAGATGGTGGCATTCACCCTAATCCTGGCCCTGCCAGTTCTTTAACAACTGAACTTCATAACCCCAGCCCCTCCAACTCACCTACCCCCACTAAACTCACTAACTCACTATATATTGCACATCTCAATATACAGAGCATTAATAACAAAGTTGCCCAACTCCATGCTCTTTTAAATGTACACTCTTTTGACATCCTATGCCTTACAGAGTCATGGCTAAAACTCTATACTCAAGATACTGAAATCATCCCTCCAGGATACAATATTATGAGATTAGACCGCAAACATAAAAAGGGAGGGGGAGTAGCTATCTTTTTCAAAAATGAGTTACAAGTTACCTCTTCAGACTATAAACCATCTCTTGAGAATAATGCAGAAATCCTTATTTCCAAACTTCAACTCAATTCTAGTAAATCCTTATATATCATCTGTATCGATTTATCCCCTGGTAATAATACCAGTATACTTGAGGATATCTTCTGCTCTCTGTCAGCATCATTCCCATAAGAAACTATAATCCTAGGGGATTTCAATATAGTGTATCAGTACTGAACATCCTACTTCCCATATTAATCTTCATGGCTTTTCTCAAATCATCACGTCCCCAACCAGAATTAACAAACCAAACAAAAAAGAAAGCACCTTAGATTGGATTCTCAAATAAACACCACCAGTCTTATAAGGTAGGAATTTTCCCAGATGATATAAGTGATCACTCATTGACCTACATAATCAGGCAAAAGATTGTTATTCCCTACACTGCCACATATAGGACAATACGTTCTAACAAAGATTTTAATACTGATCTATTCCAAAGTGAACTTAGGGCATGTCATTGGGCTCCCTTAAAAAGCCTCCCACTTGAAGAGGCAGTTACATACTTTAACACTAAATTCTTAGCTATCCTAGACCAACATGCAACAAAACGTTCTATAAGAATTAGATCAAAACCAGCCCCCTGGCTCTCTAAAGACACCAGACAGAAAATCCTACTTAGAAACAAAGTTTGGACCAGGTGGCAAACTACCAAAAATTCTTTAGATCAACATATGTTTAGACAGATGAGAAATGAAACAAAAAAAGCTATACTGTCAGATAAAAAAATAATTACTGCCAAATGCAGCAGACACACCACAATAATCCACAAAAGTTTTGGGCAAGTATTAATAGACTCCTACACCCAGGACAATCTAGTACACCAACCCACTAGGTAGTAATCACAAGAACCTCAAGCAAACTGCTAATGCCTTGAATACCTTCTTCACAGAAGCTATACAATCTCTAGCAAACCAACTATCCCCTGACAGCTCAAACCTTGCTACCTCCATGGCTAGCTCTCTCCCTACATTTCAACTGCAACCTATCCCAACACACTTTATCTACAAGCTCACCCAAAAACTAAAACCTTGTACCCCATCAGCAGACCAACTACCTGCTGAATACCTGCAGAAAGCCACTAAAGCTGCAGCCTATCCTATATCCATCCTCAGAAACAGAACCATTAATGAGGGAACAATTCCAGCAATCTGGAAAATCTCTCACATCATCCCCCTACACAAAGGTGGTAACTCTAAGGAATATTCTATTGTCCTATAGCTCTACTATCCCCTTTAGCAAAAATAATGGAAAAATGCATTCATAAGCAACTACTCAACCATCTAATTCAAAACAACATACTTGCTGAGTGCCAACATGGCTTTAGGCCATTTCATAGTACCACTACTGCCATCCTATCCTTCTCTGACTCGATTAACAAAAATAGAAATAACAATATTCTCTCTTCAGCACTCTTTATTGATCTATCCAAAGTTTTTGATATGGTGAACCATCAGCTGCTTATAAATATTCTAAAATCACTTTCTCTTGATGCACAGTCTTTAAAATTGTTCAGTTCCTACCTCAGCAATAGGCAACAAGCTGTGCTCTGGGAGAATAATCTATCGTCTCACCTACCTGTCACCATAGGTGTTCCTCAGGGATCCATTTTAGGCCCTCAACTATTCTCAATTTTTCATCAATAATCTACACTTAGCAATTCCTCAAGCTACCTGTATACAAAATGCAGATGACTCTACAATAATATGCTCATCTAATTCCTCATCTGAACTGCATTCCTTAACTCAAAAAGTGTTCAACATAGTAGAAACATGGTTTCTTAAACGTTGCCTCCTCTTAAATCCAACAAAAAACAAGCTCTTGCTCTTCACCATACCCGAAAGTCCACCCCAATAGATTTCTCAGTCACATCTAACAATGGTACACTCATATCACTTGATTTAACAACCAAACTCCTAGGAGTTACAATTGACAACAACCTCAACTTTGATCCTCATATTAACAACACTGTAAAAACAGTCAACAAAAAATGGGCTCCCTCTATAGAATCAAACCCTTCCTCACTCCATTAGCTTGATCTACAATTACCCACTCCCATCTAATCTCAACACTTCTCTATGCCTCCCTGGTTTATACTAATCTGTCCAAAAATAATCTTCTGAAACTGGCTAAAATCCTTCAATAATATTGCCAGATTTACCACAGGAAAACCATTTAGAACCCACCACTGTCAGAATCTAAAACTACTAGGCTGGTTGGAACTAGACAATCAGCTTAATTTTAGCTAGCTTACAATTGCCCATTAGACCCTTTACCATCTTCATAACACTCCAATACTTTCTAGCCTGATCACCCCCTACAATAATCTTAACACCCTATGCTCATCTAATAAACTACTAGCTTGCATAAGTAAATCCAATAACAAGGCAGGCGACTCTCTGTTCTCAAACACAGCTGGTAAAAACTGGAACCTTCTACGCAGTGACCTTACATCACTATCCTCCCTAACACTTTTTAAACAAAAACTTAAAGTTCACCTGGGAACACACTGGCTTTGCCGCTGTTGTAACCCTGACTAACCACTGACTTATTTTCTACCACCTTTTCTTCTTCTACCTCTCTTTGACTAACTCCTTGTTTCTTAATATCAGAGAAATCAGGAATTGTAAACTAAGTAACCAGTAGTGCTATCTCCTAGAATGTATATACAATCATATTTAGTGAATTTGTAACAATGTATTAATATTTGTACTTGCCAATATTTTTGTAATCTTTATTACTGTAATCAACTATTTTCTTTAGAGCTTATCTCCCTGGGCCTCTACTGAAAATGGACATGTATCCAGTTAGACTAGCCCTGTCAACAAATGTAAAATAAAAATAAATAAAAATAAATCCTTACAGAGGTTTTTAGTTGCAACTTGGGCAACAAGGGCAAATACAATACAAATGGACAGTTTAGAGGAGCCAATCAACCCATGTGTATTTGGGAAAAGGGTGGGTACTACTATACCTGAAGAAAGAATGTATTAATTGGGAGAACACATTTATTCCACACAGACAGTTATAAGAATTCAGTACTGAGCTCTACAGCTTTGAGAAAGCAGCTCTAACCTATGCACTTCAGTGTCACTTAATGTAGACCATATTACATAGAGTGTCCGAATAAAGACTTGGTATTAATGCAGTATCTAGAATTTCTCTCCTAATACCTTCTGGGAATGGTCATGTCCCATGTCATCTATATATTCAGGGGTGTACAACATTTATGACTAAGGGGCCACTTACCAAACAGTTCAGGGGCCATTTATCATACTTTGCAAGGTTTGAGGAAGCTACATTACCATGTCCAACATGTATCTTTCCATTCAAAACAGTATGTTGTAAGACATACCAAGGGCCAGGTAAAATGCTTTGGTGGGCCAGATTGTGGCCCCAGGGCTACTTGTTGGATGCTCCTGTTTAAAAACAATGGTGGCAGCAGTAGAACATAGCAAGGCATCCATCATATGGTGGGCACACTGTATTACTTGAAAACTATCTTGCCTCTTTTGTCTACAGTAAAGACTATCTTTTCTGTTGTGTATGCTGTGTTCTGATTTGTAATTTTTTTCCCCTCATTGAAATATTTGTCTGCAAATCTCCATTGCAAAATGTGTAATTATTACCTTATTCAAACACAAAAGATAAATCAATACATCGTATAGTGACAATAATATAGGATTCACTTGTAATGGCATGGTTTATACACTGTTGGCAAATCATGTTTGGAACAAATCTTGCCTCTGATATTTTGAGAAATGGTTATAGCAATTTAGTGCACATTTTTTATTTTGCTCCCTTTCTTTTTCATTTTGTCATTAGTTTGTATAAATGTTAAATATGTATAATAAAACAATATTTAAAAAAAGAGAGGGAGAGAGAGGTATTGCTTAATTGTCTTCAACCTTTTCTGGAACTGAGCTTTGATATGATTGAACACAAAGCACAACACTGAAGGAAGTGCTATACTTATAAGATGTATATCTTATAAAAACTCTGAAATATATATATATATATATATATATATATATATATATGTGTGTGTGTGTGTGTGTGTGTGTGTGTGTGTGTGCGTGTGTGCATGTGTGTGTGTGTGTGTGTGTGTGTGTGTATATAAAGAGAGAGAGAGAGAGAGAGAGAGAGAGAGAGAGAAACTGTATAATATAGCACATGACTTTTAAAACCAATAAGATTAATGCTTCAAGTTTTTCCCCTTTTTCATATATTTAAAATTCAATTATTCATCAATGCCAGGAAAGTTATTCACACATGAAAGTACTTGTAATTTCAACTCTTCTAACATCCAAAATACTAAATGAAGACAAGAGCAATTACTGAAGAGTTTTTATATTAAATGTCATCTGCTCTTGATACTTCTACCTTTGGAGTTGTGGTTTATGTTCATTTTGGATATATCATCACCTCTTATCTGTTACTGTACCTGTTTTTTGGGTTTTCCTTGATATAGCATATTGATCAGTGCTCTCTTCTGGTAAATAAGTCTAAATAAATAAATGACTAGCAAACAGGAAGAGTGCTATTGCCTCTTGACAGAACGGTTTACAACTGATGTTTATTTGTCTGGACTGAGGGTGGTTATTAGTGCTGAGTTTTTCTGTTACTGGACAAAAGAATGGTGATTTTTTTTTCTTTGATAAATATCTTGTTTGCAAGGAAAAGCTTGATGTAAGCTTCCTTTTTCATGGAAAGAAAGTGACATATCTGGGAGATTTGATCACTATCTCTGTCATATTCTAGAAAGACTTGTGTAAAGGATCCCAGTCTGGAAGGCTTTAAAACATCAAAATAAGTTATATTGCCTTTTTGGAAAATGAACTTTCTTTGCCCAAAGCACTTTAGCACTTTTACAAATTAATAGCTGAAAGATCAAGTGCCTTGAGTGTATGGGAGATGAGCTGTTGGTTTTCAAAATCAACATCCATACGAAAAGAATACTTTTCTATATGAAAACCTCCCTCAATGTAAGACAAACAGAAAGGAGATATTTTCATCTTACTGGAAGAGGAGCAGGTAATATGAATGTAGAAGACATCATTAGAGACTAATGCAGTGCAGACACCAATGTTGTCTAAGGAGTTACAAGGAGCTAAGTGTGTCTAAGTCCTATGTTGCCTTGCTAGATAATGTTAATGTAATCTTCTGCAAAATAATGATAATCCAACACCTGCGTTCGTAGTGGTTGTTGCATTTTTTTCATGTAGCAGTGAAGGTCTACCTGTTTAAAGTAATTAGAGCATTTGCTGATCATTATAAACTCTGGAATTTCTGTGAAATACCCTAAACTATTCTTTCTTCTGAACTTTTTCTGTCCACCCAAATAGTTAGATTCTGAAGATTGAATTATTCTAAATGTGACTCATTGGGCCTTCATTGGTAATGTGGGCTTACTTTTCTACATCTGAGAGATACTTTTTCATTATAAAGATACTATCAGTCAACAAGAGTGCTATTTTAAAAGGCCTATGTATGTAACCTTCGTGGGTTATTATTTTAGGTTGGAATGCATACATTGTTGGTCAAATTGTGGTTGCTAGCATTTTAATCTGTCTTATGTATAAGCAGAAACAAAATACAAGGCATTTTATTTAATATTAATCAGCTATATTTTGCTGACTATTTTTTAACATTAAAATTCTCTACAGTGTTTGGATAATTAACTTAGCAAGCTGGCTCCACAATCATTGTGAATGGTGATTGATAATGGAGCTGCTTTCAATCCTAGGAAAGGAATGTCAGAAACTTGTTAAAGACTGTAACATGCATACTCTGATAATGAATCCCAAGATGGCTGGCAGCTTGTTTTTTATTCAAAAACGTCAGATACGAGTGGCAAGAATCAGTTTGCACAGAATGGTAACTGCAAAAGAGTTTTAAATTCTGGATAGTTTATGGATAGTTTTAGGACTGAAGAGCTTGACAACAGGTCTTCAAATTAAAAGGCTTGTGTGACAAAACAATTTCAGTTGGTCCAGCAGGGAAATCATTTAACATATGTGACTCCATAACAATCACAAGGAGCACAACTTAAGGTACTGTGATGTTTTGTGCTTTGTGTGGGAGTAGATACTTGTGGTAACACACTTGCCCTTTGTTGGTCAGCAGCTCAGGTATACACATCATTGCAGACTGCCTGGAGAAGAGCTGAGAACTCACTGTATTGCTCACTGTAAGAGTGCAGTATAGTGAAATAATTAAAATGTAAATCTGTAACCCTGTTGATTCAGGTTTGAGTCAGAAAAAGCTATTATACTCAGGAAGTGACATTTAACAACTCTTATAGGGCAGAATTCAGTAAAGTCTACACAGAGCGATTCTTTGTGTAGGGCCGCTGAGCGATCCAGGAAACAGGACTGAGGGGCGTGCACGACTGTGCAGACACGGAGGTGTCCGCGGAATGCAAATCACCTCATAAGGTGGTGAAAAATGTGCAAATGAGATTGATTTGTGATTCATCAAGCAAAAAGGCACCCGTTTAGATGCAGTGTTGGTGTAGGGAATGTACGCTGGTAGAAACTGTGTACCAGACTATACATTTTAAACAGGGACTGTAAAAGCCTACAATAAAGGGCAGATATGGTACTGTAGGCATACAAATGGCAAAAACTATGGCCAGTGAGTCCAGAAAGCAATACAAATCATTAAAAAATATTTTTTTAAAAATACATATATTATATTTGCGCAAACATGCTGTTATGGAAAAAAATTAAAAAGTGTAAAAAAGTGTAAAGTAGACATTTGCAAATGTATTGCATAATAGTGCATAGGATGCAGAGTATTGTATGGCAAGTGTCCATGGTTGCTATGGAGGCAGTGATGTATCCAGGGTATATGCAATTAGCTGTATATAAATGAGCTGGGGTTAATGAATAGCAAAAAGGGCAATGGTGTCTGGAGATACAACCCATGGTAAGGCTAGAACCATATAAGTAGTGGTAGAACAGGTAGCTGACATCAAAAGGGTGTGTGTCACAATATGTCAAAGTAGACTGAAGCTCAGCAGTGTCTACTTGCACTCAGCTAAGCACAGCTAAGCAGGGGTGTGTGTCTGATGCTGCTGAGCATGTTTAAGCTAGTTTAAGAAAAGCTGAGCATGCCCATGGCTGGGGTGTGTCAAAATTGCTGAGCAGTGTTTACACTAATGACGGGGGTTTGCGTGGTGTACCGCACTGCTTAGCAGTAAAATAAATAGGAAAAAAATTAAAAATGAATATAGCCTGGGAAAGCCAATCAGGTAGAAATGACTGATAAGCCCTGTTCAACAGACACTGGTCCATGCACACCCCAATGATATACCTATCAGGTGGAATGCAGCATAATGAGCCAATCACACAGGCTGCAACTGCAGCACACCACTATAAAGTATGCATACACTCGACAATCTGATTTTCTCACATACTCTGCTCCATTGGAGTACACACTTGGGAATTATAACTGACAAAATTCTAGGGGCTGCTGCTGCTCTGCTGCATCTGTATGTGCTTGAGGCTCAGGTCAGTGAAGATGATGATGCTAACAATAGGCCCAGACTGAGAAGGAGAAGAGTGTTTAGGCCCAGGGTGACCTTCCAGGGGCTACATGAGTTGGAGATTGTACAGAGCTACAGGATGGACAGGGACATACTACAAGAACTCACTGAGCTCTGTCACTCTCACCTCAGACCCAGAGCCAACAGAAGGGAACCCATTCCAGTGGAAACAGAGGTATGTGTAGCCCTTAGAATATTAGCTACAGGTACTTTGCAAAGACCAACTGGAGACATAATGGGGATCTCACAGGCATCTGCATCCAGGGTACTCAATCAGTTCCTGGATGCCATGCAAGTACATGCCAGTGAGCACATTTATTTACCCTGCACCCCTGAGGACAGGATCAGCAATATTTGTTTCACCATGTAGCACACTACTCTGAGGTTCTGAGTGCCATAGACTGCACTAATGTCCACATCAAAGCATCACCCAGTGAAAAGGGTAGGGTCTACATCAATTGCAAGGGGCATCCCTCCATCAACTGCCAGGTTATGGGCAATGTCCAGGGCATTATCATGACTATGCGTGCTGGCAGCCCTGACAGCTATCACAACTCCCACATCTGGCATGCCTCACAGCTGTACCAGACATTTGCCAGGGGGGATATCCCATAAGGCCATCTGCTGGGGGATGTTGGCTATGCACTGGAATTGTAGGTGATAACACCCATCAGAAATACACACGCACCTACTGAAAAATGCCATAATGAGGCACACTCACAAACTAGGAACATCATAGTCCATGTGTTTGAGCTGCTCAAGTCACAGTTCCGGTGCCTTGATATATCTGGTGGAGCCTTGCAGTACTCTCCAGCCACATGTGCACACATGTTCACAGTATATGCCATGCTACACAATATGATCCTGCAGAGACAGCTGCAGCAGGAACATCACAGTCAAGGGACACACAGTCCCCCACCAGTGCCAAGGTCTCCACAACCACAGGGAGACTCAGAGGAAGAACCTCCTAAGCCTATCCCTGTAGGCAGACATAGGCATGCCCAGTATGCCCTGACCTTGGCAAAGAGGCAATGCATAGCACATGCACTGACAACCTAGGGACTGTCTCCTCACTCTGACTCACATACATAGTAAAAGGGATGCCAGCCACACCGCACAACCTGTACCTTACCATGTCTAGGCTGTGCACAGTGTGCATCCCACAGAGTCAGCCCTGAAGCACTGTTCTCTCAACTGCTAAAGGCACAAGGTAAGTCACTCTTCTGTACAACAAATGAATGGAGTAGTAGACTGTGGTAGCATATGTATAGACCTGCTGCATGTATGCAAGGGGAATGGAGTGGGCTACCGGGATAGCCGCAGACAACTGACAGCTATGTGAGACAACAGGAACCTTCTGCCCAATAATGGCCACCCCATTATATGCAGTAGGCCCCAAGCTAGCAAAATCTATTGCACTAGGTGAAGGAATTACAAACACTGTGGTCACATGAGTGGTGCTTGATTGTCAGTGCTAGAGTCCCCTATCCCCAACACACCCATGTTCCTATACAACTGCAGTAACAGTATGTTTGCAAGGTAATGCCAGCAGACCACACAATCCCTGGGATGTCCCAATCAACTTGGTGACATGTACCTATGCCCCAATATGCAAGGGTCAATGTATTATGTATGTCTGTGTTTGATAGTGTCATAAGGTAAGCTGCACTGTCTGGTGGCTAGTGGGCTAAATACATTACCATGGTTGAGAGAGTACATGGTTCGAGAGTGGCAGCACCTACTCTTTTGCATGTGAGCCGCACCTATGGTAGGAGTGCTACAGAATGTCCATATGTCAGTATTTGTTACTGCAAGAAAGGTGGACAAAGCCACAGAAAATGGAGTGACAGGGGGCCACAGATATGGACAGTACACAGCTCTGAGTAACCTAGATGGCGGCTAGTAGAACAGAAAGTTGTAACTAGTCAGTGTAGCACCAGGATATAAACTGTCAAGTAACAGTGTCAGTACTTAAACCAAGTCAGTGGGTACCATACATACCCCACAAATGTACAGGTTTTCGCAGAATGTCCACATTTATGCCTCCTATATCTGTTCTGTTTCTCATGACATTGCAGTTGTCTGGCAAACTACTGGCAAATGAATAAAGGTTGCTGTGAGAAAATAATGACAGACAGTTCAGATGCAGACTTCATGCCCATCAGAAAATCTATGTTAATACAAAACATTCTACCAACTGTCTGCGTTTGTAAAAGCAATGTCCCCATATTTGGGCCTGTGTCCCACTGTTATATATGGCCCTGTCCAGATTTTTGGCTGTAAGACTTTGAGAGGTATGGGCAACATGTAGCTTTATAATAACAGTACAGCACAAACTGTCTGAGGACCAGAGCAGATGTATGGTGCACAGTTCTGGACAACCTGCAAAGCAGGGACAGTCAGAGGTGTGAAATCTGTCACCCTGTGTGTGGTGTAGTCACAGTATACCTACAACTACATACAGCAGCAACTGTGGACAAAGCCAGGAACTGGAGCAGGGCAGGACAAAGGCTCACATATAAGGGGAAGGAGGAACTCTTGCCCAGTCAAATGTAGAAAGTGCAGAATAGAACAGTTCATGCAGTAGCATGGGTTCCCTACAGTGTATGGAGTCAGTAACCAAAATGTCTGTCAGCAGTGTCTCACATCAAGCTATAATGATCTGCCACTGATGTACCAAGAAATCACAGTGCTATGTAAAATGTACCAAACATATTATGCAAAACTCTGTTCAGTCCAATACACTCTGTACACACCCAAGATATGGGTCAGATAGTAGCCAGGAAATCCCTCAGCATTATATCAGGGAGGTGCTGGACTGTTTCAGCATGTTCAGCAGACAATTGACTGTAGCAAACAAAATCCTGGGCTGGAGTACAGGTAGGTCTGGCCTGGAGTCCCACTGTAAGTACTGATGGTCATACTTGGCATGTTCATACACTTAACTAATTTCAGCCTATGTCTGAACCCCACATCTGACTATAGAATTATGGTGGCTGTATAGCTCTATGCATACAGATAGCTGTCTGTATAGCTAGCTGTCTGTGCATACAGACAGCTAGGTATACCTTAACTGAATTTCCCTATCCCCATCAGACATGATTACCCTTATCTATCCTTGTGTGGCACATATAAGATATATCTGGATATGTTAAGCTTAATATAGATGCATATATATATAGGTAACATATATATACATATATACCATATATAGAGAGGCAGATGGTGGGGAGACAGAGAGAGAGAGAGAAAGGCATAGAGTGATGTACTGCTGCAGCCAATTGCACAACTGCAACCAGTGGTGCTTGCATATAGAATGGTGAGTTCTAGTGTGTAACAATAGGTAGGTGGGGGTTCTCATCTCACATCAGCCACCATGTGTGTGTGTGTTCATGAGTATATAGTCCACATACAGCAGAATACATATGCCCAACTGGCCTATGTCTGTGCAATGGTCCCTCATTTTATGGCCCTGTGACTACTGTCATCCAAAACAGTGACCTCCCTGTCAGCAGCTACTGATATCATCCACCCCAACAGCAGTGGCAGACACTATCTAAATGCATAATCTCTGTGGCACATGTGATAACTACATGTCATAGTGCATGCACCTATGTAGCCAGTGGTTCTAATCCCAGTAACCACAACTCAGTGTGTGTGAGTATGTCCCTTGTTGCTGTGTTTATTTCTTGCCTATGAGTGTGCAATGCCAAAACATTTTAAAGCCTGTTCCACCCTGTTAATCCCCCCATTGGATTACTTTAAAGGGCCTGCAGGTGTCATCCACCTTAGATGCACAGTTAGACACTCTCTAGGTGCATAAGCTCCATTGTGCATGTGATAATTGCGTAGTACTCTCGTACATACAACTAGATCAGTAGGAGTTCTAATCTCAGAACTGGTACCTTTGTGAGTTTATATGTGTGCATGTGAAGAATATCCCCTCTAACAATGTGGTTGCCTTGTGTGTCTGTGTGATGTTTATACCATTTTGAGGGCCTGTTAATCCTCCCATTGGATTACTTTGCAGGGCCTGCAGCTGTCATCCACCTTAGATGCACAGTTAGACACTCTCTAGGTGCATAAGTTCCGTGGCACATGCGATAAGTGCATTGTGGCACATGCAATAAGTGCATAGCACTATAGTGTATACAGCTAAATAGGTAGTGGTTTTAATCTCAACAATGGTAACACAGTGCATGTGTCAGTACATCCCCCTGATGCTGTGTATTCAATGCCAATATATTTTAAGGCCTGTTCCACCCTGTTAATCTTCCCATTGGATTACATTACAGGGCCTACAGGTGTCATCCACCTTAGATGTACAGTTAGACAATCTCTAGGTGCATAAGCTCCATGGTGTATGCGATAAGTACTCTAGTACATGCAACTAGATTGGTAGGAGTTCTAATCTCAAAACTGGTAACTGTGTGTGTGTGTGTGTGTGTGTGTGTGTGTGTGTGTGTGTGTGTGTGTGTGTGTGTGTGTGTGTGTGTGAAGAATATCCCCTCTAGCAGTGTGGTTGCCTTGTGTGCATGTGTGATTGTTATACCATTTTGAGGACCTGTTAATTCCCCCCATTGGATTACTTTGCAGGGCCTACAGCTGTCATCCACCTTAGATGCACAGTTAGACACTCTCCAGGTACACAAGCTCTGTGGCACATGCGATAAGTATGTAGTACTCTAGTACATACACCTAGATAAGTAGGGGTTCTAATCTCAGAACTGGCAACTGTGTGAGTGTATATGTATGTGTGTGTGTGAAGAATATCCCCTCTAGTAGTGTGGCTGCATTGTGTGTAGATGCGATGGTTATATCATTTTGAGGGCCTGTTAATCCCTCCATTGGATTACTTTACAGGGTCTGCAGCTGTCATCTACCTTAGATGCACAGTTAGACACTTTCTAGGTGCATAAGCTCCATTGTGCATGCAATAAGTGCGTAGTACTTTAGTGCATGTGACTTGATCAGTAGGGGTTCTAATATCAGAACTGGCAACTGTGTGAGGGTATATGCATGTGTGTGCATATGAAGAGTATCCCCTCTAGCAGTGTGGCTGCCATGTGTGATGGTTACACCATTTTGAGGGCCTGTTAATCCCCCATTGGATTACTTTGCAGGGCTTGCAGCTGTCATCCACCTTAGATGCACAGGTAGACACTCTCCAGATATATAAGCTCTGTGGTGCATGTGATAAGTATATAGCACTCTAGTACATACAACTAGATAGGTAGAAGTTCTTATTTCAGAACTGGCAACTGTGTGTGTGTGTGTGTGTGTGTGTGTGTGTGTGTGTGTGTGTGTGTGTGTATATGTGTATATATATATATATATATATATATATATATATATATATATATATATATATATATACATATCCCCTTGTAGCAGTGTGGCTGTCTTCCCTGTGTTTGTGTGCAACAGTTATACCATTTTAAGGGCCTGTGGAAACATGTTAACCCCCCCCCCAGTGACAACCTTTACAGCACCTGCAGATGTCATCCACTGAACAGTACTGTCAACAACAGAAAAACACATAAGCTCCATGGCGCATTCAATATGTATATAACACAATAGTATGTACAACTAGACAGATTGGAGTTCTACTCTCAACAAGAGCAGTTCATGAGTGTGTGTGTGTGTGTGTGTGTGTGTGTGTGTGTGTGTGTATATATACATCTCCTTGCAGCAGTGTACCTGTTTTAAGCCTAACACCTGTCCCACATGCAGGTTGCAGTCCATGTTTGGCCAGGTGCATCCTACTAAAACAATACATAGGTCCCAAAAATGTAGGACAACAAACATTTCTTACATGTGTGTAATAGTTGCATAAACCAGTCATTTTACATCAGAAATACCTGAATGTTCTGAGACATAGCATAACCTAGGGAAATGCTTCAAAAATAAGATGTCATATTGACAGACCAAAAGAAGTCCTGTCCTTTGCACTTGCCATGGGTATGGTTTGTCCTGCCAGCTGTCATGATAGAACAAGAAGTGTCCAACATTGGGCATTCATTAAGGTGGTCAGAAAGGCCTTGCACGTGGTGAAAGTCATAGGTAAAGGGAGTGCATCCAGAAAAAAGGTGGGCATTACCTCTGTATAGTCCTCAGCCAGTACAAGAATACTTTAGTACAATGGCCCGTTTGATATGTACCTGTCCAGACATCTGCAACAACTGTAAAGGCAATGGTAATACCCACAAAGGTAATCCATGCCCTACAACATCTGTCCTATGCAAACAGCCTCTAATCAGTAGTGCCCCACTCTGTGTCAGACAGGTTGCCCAGAGGTGGGTTGTGGCACGCCTACAACACAATGTTGGACCCTGCCCTTCAACAGCTGCCCCATATATGTGAGTCCACTTCCCTGCACATTACCAGCACAACAGGCCTGGATGTGATAGGTGACATCAACACCTGCCAGAGAGACAGGTTTGCCTCTTAGAGGCTGCCCTGTCTCAGTAATGCACTTCCCATACATGTCAAACACAGTACTGTGCAGACCATCATCAAGTGTAACCGTGTTGAGTGGATGGGATACCACAAATATGTCCCAGGGATCCCACCTGTGTCCCTCAATGACAGGGGCAACAGGTGCTGATTGATGATTCTGTTGGGGACAAAGTAATGGCTAGGCTTCTATGGGCCTCAGGACCAGTAGCCTAGTAACCTTGTAATATCCTACGTATACCAGTTAATGCCTGTGTGCTGTAACAGACTGTGTTGTTAAGTGTCCACTCCCATCACTGACATCTACTGTGGTGTGTCCCCTATGACAGCATACCAGTACCATATCATACGTCCACCATCCGACAGATAGGTGAGTGGTACCACAGGTATTAGGGACAGTCCAGCAACATCTGTGCATTACAATTACAGACAGCACTGCAAATGTATTGTAGGGTATCCTCCTTCTTGGTGTCCAACATCCGCAGTACACAGATGTTTGCAGAATGTGTACATGTGCCTGCTAAATGTGGACCCTTTGCCAGACAAATGTGGATGTCTGGAAATCAGTTGGACAATATGTAATGTTTGTGTCCAGACTGTGGGGAATCTGGCTGTCACAGGCCAGACACTTCAGAAAAAAAGTTATGGTACCTTAGTATCTGTTACTGTATTCATTCCCTCAGGTTGCATGCTCAGTATGTACACTCAGTTGCTGAGGGTAAGCCTGTGTCCCCCCACTACTGCTGGCTATAACGTGCTGTCCTGCTGTAGGAGTTCAACAGGTATGCTAGCCATAGCGCTCAGGTGATGATATATAGGTGTTGAGTACACAGTGACCTAGACATAGTACATCAGAAACAGTCAGGGACACCTGGAAAATGTTTGAAATATGCCTGTGTGACATTCACAGTGTGAGAGGAGCAGGCAGACAGTACATCATGTGATATGGCAGCTGTATCCACCACTGCTACTGACTGTCACTTTTGTCTTATACATAGTCCAGTCGCATTCGTACATGAGCTGACCATTGCTGGGGGGACTCACGTACCAGAGCTAAGATCTATGTCTCAGTAGACAGAGCCAAAAGGGAAGCCTGTAGCTGCTGGACAGCTGAATAACAGCGACACGTAATTCCAAGAAATTTACTACAGACCTCTATTGTGGTACTCCCTATTTCCCCATGCCTGCATCCCCCAACTGCATATGATTACATGGGGAATATTATTACATACCTGATATATTGCTGTACTCCTTTATGTGCAGAAATCCTCTGGTAGAATGCTAGGATAGCACAGTGTGTCATCATAGAGAAAGTCACAGACCTATGTACCATAGGCCGCAGCTTGCCTTTTGTAGGTAATGCTCAAGAACAGCTGATTGTCTGTGCACCATTCTTGGCTAAGACTTGCTAATTGCATTCAAAACAGCTGGGTTCTATTTTCATTAGCCAAAGCCATGGCAACACAGTGCTGTATTTGAGGCCTTCATGTAAGCCTTGCCCTTTTCCTGGTCTGTGAGAAGGACATTATTGAGATGTGGGGACTACAGCATGACAGAGGGTAGATTGAAATACTGTCCATGGTTTGGATTTATGTGGTATGTCCACAGTTGTGCATGCTATGTTTGGCTATTGAGAACAGACTTTCTGATTATGTGGCAGTTTACTGTTTAACAATGTGGGTTGAGGTCAGTAAGGAGACAGAGATATGTGAGTGTCATACATCATTTGCATCAGAATATGCATGCTGCTGCAGTAGCCACTGGTCTATCAGCTGTGTATATTTGTAGGGGAAGAGTTTGACACAAATCCCTGTCACTTGACCACTTCCCCCACCCCTTTATGTATGGGTGTTGTGTGGATTCCTTGTTCTAGGTTTTTGTGGGGTACTTTAGGACTACAGCAGGTAGCTGAACATACTCATACATATGTTACAGGCTGCAGCTGCTGCATTCTGCCCAGGAGCCATACTGGGGATTGCAAACAGATTGTGGGACAGGAAGCTGTATATGTGAGTGAGGGAGCAGTGTCAGCTCTGTTGTCACAGCATAGCCATAGCGAGGGTACTCATAACAGTCCAGGTGAGGCATGTGCCTCTGGTACATATGTTATATAATAGTGCCATCCAGAGAGTGATAGGTGACATTTAGGATCCCTCTACATTTATGTGAAGTGTGTCCCAACCTACCTTTGGGGCCTTTGAGGTGCTAATATGGGTGGCAGTGACTGCAGTACTGGCAACCATTTCTGCTTAAAATTGCATGGCTCAGTCATTTAATTGTCCTGACAACCATTACTTAACACACAACTCACTGGAATGGAAGTCAGGAGTGTGGGTGGACAAATGTTAAGCATGCTAGGAATGTAACAGATTGAGCTAGAGTCAGTACTATAGCAGGTGTATTTGCAAGACATATGTGCATGCATACAGTCTGTTACACAGAATTGGCATGAACATGTGTGATCTGATGTGTATGACACGTGACACTGAACTGTCTGTCATGATTTCATAATGTCAGTGTGTACTGACTTAGCAGTACATCAGCACACAGCATAGTTTGTGTGACAAGTGTGCCAAATGTAGGTGGTACAACTGTGGACATTCTGCAACAGTCTGCAGTTGTCATCTCTACCTGATATCCTAGGCCTCACATACATACATCAAAATGTATTTGTCTGTATACTGGTTTGGTCTCTGTATCACAGTCCCAAGTATGTTGTCATTTGTCCCATTATATGTACAAGCAGTGTGTCACTGGCAAGAAGGGTATGTTTATGGAAACAGCTGACCTTTTTCAAAGCTGAGTGGTTTAATGAGCTAATGCACATTGTTGTAATTAACAAGATCCTGTGTTTGAAACTTGGTAGGGGCTGAATATTTTTCAGCTGTGCATCACTGATCAACAGGATAAGTTTATGGAAACACCTGTTAGTCTTCAAAGCTGAGTGGAGTCCCCAAAGTAAGGAGAAACAGGAAGATCAGGAAACATCTGAAGAAGAAATATGGGCATGGGAAAAAATGAGATTTAATATGGTGTAATATTTATGCAAAGGAGGAAGCAAAACTAACCAATACAAAAACAGCAGCACCAAAGATATTTGAAGAGAAATACAGGCAAAGGAACCCAGACATGGAAAACTTTACAATACAGAAAATAAGAAGACAAAGAGGGAAAGCAGAAAAGGAGATTAGTAATGGAGAGGTTAAAGAAATGGAAATTGAGGTTATGGAGTACCTGCAAAGTGAAGGATTCAGTGTAAAAAATCAAATGCAGAAAGCACCACAACAGGATAGAGCAATGGATATCCAAATTAAGGGGAAACCAGTGGAACAGGAAGCAAATGGTCAGGTGCCATATCAAGATATTTTGGAGCCTTCCACAGGAAACCAGTATAAACATTCACTTGAAGCTAGACAGCAAGGAAAGGAACAAGAAACTGTGGAAACTCTGATGCAGTCAATGTTGAGGAGTGATAGGCCAGTGAGTTCCCATATGACAGAGCAACAAACGGCACAGGATGAAAATGAAGAGAAGGTGCCACAGGAAGATGCTATAATACTTTCTATAGAATGCCCACAGGAAACGGAAAACAAGGGATGTGCCCTCAATTTGGAAGAAAATGATCTAAGAGAAGAGTTGCTTGATTTAATAGACATGGATAGATATATTAAGATCAATGAGAGAAATAGACTGCAGAAGGTCAATAAAACCCCAAAAGCCAGAAGTCTGATAAAACAAATGAATGCAGTAATTAGTACTGTCCATACGGATCCATGTGATATAGCAGAAGTAAACAGGATATATTACTGTGCTGGTAAATTAATAACTGATAAAGTTCTACCATAAGATCACAGGGTAGTGAGGGAAAGGAAGGGGAGAAATCGAATAACATCATGGTAGTATCGAATAGAGAAAACTATAAAGCAATTAAGACAAGAAGGGTCCTTTTTAGAAGACTATAGAAGAGGGGAATAGATCAACAAAAATACTAAGAAAGATAGATATGATTAAAGCAATGCACAGTATTAGAACAGATCAGAACCTTTTAGGTACTATCTCAAATAACAAGCTAAAATGTTCAGCACAGGCAGAAGAAAAACTTAGAAGATACACAGATAAATATAAAGGAAAAGTTCAAAACAAGCAATTTATTGATGACCCAAAAAGTTTTATAGAGAACTGGGAAATAAAGTAAAAGGAATTGAAAGACCACCAAAAAAGAGGAAGTAGGTACATTTTGGAGAAATATCTATGAAGATCCTGTGGAACATAACAAAGATGCTAACTGGATAGAAGAAGTAAAAGAAAGAATAAGAAGTTTAAAGGTGCAGGATATGAAATGGGATGAAGTAAAAGTGAGAGAGATTGAAACAAAGTTAAGAAAAGCATCTAATTGGAAATCTGCAGGCCCAGATGCAGTACTTAACTTTTGGTTAAAAGTATTAACATCTTTGCACAAGGATTTAGCCATGAGTAAGAACTATTTATATGTGCAGCCCGAACAGACACCAACCTGGCTAACAACAGGGAAAACAATGCTCCTACATAAGGGTGAACCTGTAAGCTACCCTAAAAATTATGGACAATTAACTAGCCTTCCGACGACGTATCAGCTATACATGGGAACTGATGCTGACAGGGTTTATAGTCATTTAGAAGAAAACTCAATTATGGCAGAAAAAAAGGACAATAAAAGAAAGTCATACGTAACAAAGAATTATTTGTTGTTAAAGTCATACTGGAGAACTGTAAAAAGGGGAAGAATTTAAGTATGGCATGGATTGAATGTAAAAAAACATTTGATAGTATCTCACATTCATGGATAAAAGAGCGCTTAAAAATGTATAAGATATACCCTACACTGATTGACTACATTACAGCGACCATGAAACAGTAACAGACCACTTTGTAATTAAGCCATGATAAAGGACAGATTATTATCCCAGGGATAAAAATTCAAAGGGGGATATTCCAGGGTGACTCTTTGTCACCGTTGCTATTCTGCCTTGCCATTAACCCATTAAGCTATTTACTTAACAGCTTAAGCCATGGCTACAATTTCCTAAAAAAACAACAAAGTGTAAAGATGTCTCATCTTTTCTTTGACGATGATTTAAAACTGTATAGCTCATCAGATGAGGAACTGAAAGCACAGCTGCAGGTTGTCAAAACTTTTTCAGATGCTATAAGAATGTCATTTGGTCTTGATAAGTGTGCAAAAGCAACCTTTAAAGCAGGAAACTGCAGCACCAGGAAAAAAAAACATTTTGGGCCAAGAATGTGATATAAAAGAACTTGAGTAAGAGGGAGTGTATAAATATTTGGGAATTGATGAAGGGTCAACAATAAAACATGAACAAATGTGAATAAAACTTAGGAATACTTTAGAAGACTTAAATTAATTCTGAAAACAGCGTTGACATCTAGGAGCAAAATCCAAGCAATAAACCAATTCACCCTTCCTGTCCTAACTTACTGTTTTGGAGTGGTTGACTGGCCCCAAAACATGTTGGGTAGATTAGATAGGAAAACAAGAAGGATGCCTCATGCTCACCAAATGAATTATAAGATCAGTGTATAACAAGACTATATATTCCCCATTCTGAAGGAGGTACGGGCCTCCTCAAAATTGATTACATGTATATAGTTGCAGTTGTGGGACCCCACACATATCTGCTGACCTCACAAGACCCAAATGTAGTTAAAGTTTTGAAACATGAGGAGAATAAATCTAAGATGACTTCTCTGCGTAATTTAGCAGAAGGATATCGGCTTCAAGCAGTAATGGAAATCAAACCAGAAGTAGATACAAATCAAGCAGCAATGGAATATGCAAAAAAAAAACAAAAGAAAGAAAATATGGTGAAGGACAAGGTAAGAAGGCAAGAAATGTAGAAATGCATAAATATAGTTGCAAGTATAGAAAACTTTTGGAAAACCTCATGTTGATCAGGAACGAATGCAGGAATGGTAAGGAGAGGCAAATTCAAACCAAGAGATGTAAGGTTAACATCAGTGGTCCAAGATAGTGGGTTGCACATACATTAGTTTACAAAGTCCACTGAATATGTGGGAGAAACAGACAAATATATATTTTGTATAACTGAATTGGAAACAGTCACACACCTCTTTGCTGGTTGCGACATACTAATGCAGAAGGACTCTATACTAAAAGGCATAATGATGTGGCAAGACTGTTGCACTGGGGATTGTGCAAACATTATGGCATTGAAGTGGTTGTAAAACACTGGAAACATGAGCCACAAAGCATTACAGAAAATGAAGAAGTCTACATCACATGGGATCACCCATTACCAATAGTTCAAAAGATGGATTCTAGAAAACCGGATATAGTGGTCCAAGAAAAGAAGACAAGAGTAGCATTGCTCATTGAAATCACCACACACAGTGACTACAGTGTCTTGTGTACAGTGAGACAAAAGTCATAAAGTATCAGGATTTGCAGACAGAAATGAGAGCAATGTGGAAGAAAGATACCCAGACAGTTCCAATAGTAGTAGGAGCAACAGGTCTTATAAAAAAAGAATCTACAATCACATTTTGATATGATTCCAATCCATGTAACCCCATATGAATTGCAGAAGGAGTCATTACTGGGCACATTGCGGGTGCTGCAAAGAGCACTTTTGGCTGACATCAAATATTGAAATAATACTAATTTCATGAACTTTAATTGTGCTTTGATTTAGGAATGGGGTCCATTCCCATCATGGTATTAGAAATGCAAAAGATTTCACAAAATTAAAAAAAAACTGAGTGACCTAGAGGGCTAATGCACTATGTCATAGGTGGCAGTATCTTGGGTTCTGCTGATGTGCAGAACAGTGTCAGACAGACAGAAGCTGATTAAAGCAGCTTTAAGCAGATTTGCATGACACACCGCAATGCCAAGTGGCACTTAAACCTGAGCTATGTCCAAAATAAGAAAAGAAAAAAAGGGGTGATAGGAAAGTGGTGAAATGGGGGCAAGCTGGGTGAAAAACAATATGAAAGGCGGGTAGAGATGTGCAAGGCTGGGTGTAGGAAAGGACCATAGCTCTCCATTTCTTGTACAGCAACAGCTGTGCATGTTGTGGACAATTTGGAATTTGGAGCCTTACATCCCAGAGGGAGGGGTGTCAGCGACATAACTTTGTTGATTAATTGCTGTGACAATTGATTGATGGCAGTGTAGGTGTAGGAAAAATGGGCAGCTATGTATGGGGTGATATCTTTTTGTGGGACAAATGCCCCCCCCTTTTTTTAAGGAGAGAGTGGGGATGTTGGGGAAGGGATATAGGTACATGTGGGGAGGTAGGTTGGGTAGGAGAGGTAGCATTTGCAAACAGACAAGACAGCAGACAGGGGTGGTGTATGACACATAAGGGGGGTAAACACCTTGGATGGGGAGGGTGTTGTGGAATCGAAGACCAAGTGCCCCCAGATGGTAACAGTTGGACTGAGCTCCCCACCCATGGGCAGTCACCATTGTTACTTTATGGCCCTGAAAGTGGCTGTGTTGGGGGCTGTGCTCCAGGACCAGTTTGCCACTCCAGGTGCACCTGTCTGCCTTCGATCTGGAGCAGTCAGTTGTTCATGTAATGCTCATCAATCCTGTGCATCATCCCTGGTAGATGTTGCCGGGTGACCATTCTTTCTCTGCACGTGCACTGGGGGCGTGGGCCCTGTCCCCTGAGGCTTGTGTTGTGTAGGACCAGTGGAAGGGGCAGCTCCAGGTTGGGTTCAAGACATGCCGGGACCCAGTACTATGACCAGATGAGGTGGGGTAGGTGGGTTCACAGGTACCAGCTTACCCACTCGTGCTATGGTATTGAGGTTTTTGTCAAAGTGTATAGGTTAGTCATGCACAGTACATTTAAAAGTTAGTTTTAACAGCATGTACGGGTGTTCCAATTAACCCAGTACAATAAAATTGTGTAGCATACCAAACACAACAATAAATGGGATAACAGTCAGTATGTAACAGCATGCTAATAACAGTTACGGCAAAAGGCCAACAACATTGGTATTTCAACAAGGTATGTTAGTATGCAACCATTTTAATATGTAACAATAATTAAACACAAGGCCCAGCATAAGGTTTTGAGAACAACATATGTCAAATGAAAACCATACCTGTAGTATAACAATAATAATATTTGTGATGCAGATAAGGGTTGGGGGGAGAGAGAGAGAGACATTCCATTAACAACAGTATAGGCTATATTTATTACAACAGTACTGTTCTATACTCTACAAGTCTGCCCTCACTTTTATGTCTACAAGTGCCCTATATCTTCTGTAGCACATACATACCTCTCAAGCTGTCAGCATGGAACAGTATGGGCCAAGCTGTAACATTTACAGATACACTGCTAGAGGGGACTATTACATGTCAGGGGAACATATATGACTACCAAGGTGTACTGTGCACTGATGTTGTGTGAGTGTGCTACTGATATACTTCAACTGGATGTTAAATCTGTGTCCAAGGGTTTTGGCAACAGTGATCACTATCCATGACAGTTTGACACTTGAGAGACATGTATCGTGCATAGTACAGAGAGTTTACACGTATCCTGTTGTCCTTGGCAGGCATGGAGTTAGATTATCAGATGATATTCACAGATGTACCAGGCATACAGCTGTAACAACAATAAACAGTTTTATTAGTCTTATTAACTTGGAATAGTAGTGTACTTGTGGATGTTTAATTTAATGCAGTCTTATCACCTTGCTGAGCAATGCTGTTTACACACTATTACATCCGGAGACACAAATTAGTATACCATTGGAACAGTTAAGACAGACACTTTATTTATCTGTAATCCCTGTGGGGACAACATCTGTTAACAACACAAAACTGTTTCTATACATATTTAGTAGTACTTGTCTGCTTCTATAAATATATATTAGTACTTGTCCTTGGATTCAAACCCTGGTATGTGTGTGGGAAAAACTGAATAACATACATATCATTTAGCAAACTGAGCTACCGATTCACTGCTTTGGATTGAATGACTGATATGTGCCTAGAGCTCACCTGGTAACAAATTCTGACCTGGTAATAGAGGTAAAGTGTTACACAAGACTGCAATGACACTTGAACACACATGCATGAGATGCATGTATGACAGAGATAGTAGGTGAATCGTCTACTACTTGAAATGCAGGTATACACATTTAACCCCTAGTGGATGGGAATGTGTGATGTGTACAGACCATATTGGGTTTCTGAGTTGACTACCTAACCCATATACAGTTGCAGATGGCATATTTGCAGTCTATAGCTATTACCGTTTCATACTTAACTGCATTAGCGTAACTTACATTCAAGAATGCATATAGCTGAAATACAAAGGTTAACACAAGACAACCCCTAGGGAAACACACTATACTACCTTACATATTACTATTCAAGGTTCAGATGTTATAATGCAGAACAAATATCATAATGCAGTATATCTTGTAGTACAGCTCCACATCTACACTTTAGCAAAACAGTTCTTTATCGACCAACCTTCAGTCACTTCATGGTATTGTACCCATGTTTACTTCACAGCACTTGTAATACACAATTTCATGACCAAGAGCCTAAAATACACACATTTGACACAACAAACCTTTACTGAGGGTGACATGAAACAGTTAACAGTCTTTTTATTCTTGGACACTTTACATAATGCAGGCATTGACTGACAGCTTGTTATACCACACTGTATGCATTACTAACTTTATTTGCTTAACAGATTTGACTGCAGGTGTACTTTATTTCCTGAAATTTATGATTGCAGATGATTTATTCCCTTCACATTATGAATCCAGTTGCACTTTATTACTAGATCAGAACATCATTATTAATACAGTGTACACTTGTTATTCCTTAACATTATTAATGCAGTAGTAAATTGCTTTCCTTAACATTATCAGGTTCCATGCTTTCATGTATATTGAAATGTTCCTGGCATTACTCACTTATATCACTCCAGGTCTATGAGCGCATTCATTGAAGTACACTCAAAATGGAATATACCTACTGCCAGTTAATACTGTACTGTTTCTTAATTATATTAGTACATATTGCAAGTTATATCTGTATTCACCACACTGTCAGTGCAACCTGGCCAGGTGTCCTGCATGGGCCTCCAGGGTGTGACCTCTCTCCTCTGCAGCTATGGGGAGAGAAACACATCATTATGCATACCTATCTATCAGATATTCATACCAGACTTTGGTAAATCAATGCTTCCTATACTTACAAACTTGTGGGGCATTGCCATCCCAAGCATGTTAGATCCACTGAGCCAAGTGTTTCCCCTTCCTACATTTCAGGAAATCATAGTGGTGATGCACCTGCTCAACAGTGTGGGGGATGCCAGTTGCAGTGGTGAGGTCACATGTCAGCTTATCCCAGGCCTCTCATTTGTATTCAGACCCCTGGTACTGGCCTTGTAGCAGCCAGTTGTCATGGTTTTTTACGAGGAGCCCAACCATGACCCTGGACTCCAAAGCCCCCCACCACTGTGCCCAGAAGTGCACACCCTCTCCAACTCCAGACATAGCTCCTGCAGTGATCAAACCTCAACAAGTTCTGGCTGTATTCCTGCCTGTTCAGCTTAAATAAGGCTGTTTTCCCACCCTTTTCCACCACTGGACCATTTTTAAAAATGCTAAGCAAAGCTTAGCACAGCACAAACCTGCTACGCTTAGTTGAGCAGTGCTTAAACTGGCAATGCTTAGCAATGCTTAGTGGTGTGCAAACCAGCTTAGCTGAGCTGAGGACTGCTTAAACAGATTTGCTTAGCAGTGCTCAAACCAGCTAAGTGGAGCTGCACATTGCTAAGTACTGCTAAAATGGGTCCTGTTTAAGCATTGCTTGGCTTGGCTTAACAATGCTTAGCAGAGCTTAGCTTCTACCAAACCAGATTTTTGTAAACTAAACACAAAAATATTGAAAGTAATTGTTCATTAATGATACTTTATTATTATGTGTATCTTTTTTAATTTTGTATCTCCTAACCTTATGCATTTACCTACATTATATCGGAGTGTGAGTTTAATGTATTGGATGCTTGCGTGTAACTGGGGCTTTTATCTTCCGGTCTCCACAGCAAATGGGCTTCTGGTCCAGCTGGACTAACCCGGTTAACCAATGTCAATATATACATAATAACAAAAAATATTTTTATTACATTTTCATATCGTATGTAAAAGGTGAATGGCCAGTATTCAAACCATACAACTACTGCACACAAGGCCATGACTCTAACAATTCAGCTACCGAGGAATGGTGATTATAGCTCTACATTTCTATATAGCTTTCAGTTATGTTTAAGCAGTGCTGAACACTGAGCGGCGCCGAGCAAACCCATTTAGCTATGCTTAAACTTGACCTTTCTTAAATAATCAAATGTATCTGGTTTCTATTTTTAGATGCCTGGCACATCTCTATTGCTAAGAGCCATGCCGTTCAAACACAAAAATAAAAAAAAAATATTTAAACATCTTTCACTTTATTATTTAAGTGCCATCTGGCACCTTCACAGTGTATGGGGTGTGTTACTCATCTGCAAACACTGTAACACACCCCTTATACTGATTCTGTAACCGTGTTACATGTCTCTCTCTTAGCAGAGTGTCTTCATTAATATGCAAGGTGAGGTGCCGTGGGGGAGCTGCAGACATGGCCATGGTACACTCCGTGTAGAACTTACACTATTCCTACTAGGAGTTTATTAAATCTGGTGGATAGCCTCTGTCTCACCTTTCACTTAAACCTGCAGATGTTGGTTCATCATTATTATCATCATCATCAATCCATTTTTTCACATTTTCTACATGGGGTCGGTTGTGTTTTGTCAGCAGTTGCCTTTTTTGACAGTCATGCCTGACTGTTGCAGGTCTTCTTTCACACCATCCATCCATCTTTTTGTTGGATGCCCTTATTTCCCCTTGCCCTTTTCTTATTTGTCTTAAACATTCTTCAGCAGATTGTATTCTACTTTTCAGTGCATGTGCCCAAACCACCATAACCTGTTCTTTTTGATCTTCTCTGCAATCGGAGTTACTTGGGTTTGTGCTCTGCTGTCCTCATTTTTTCATCTGTCTCACAGCTAGAGGTGTTTCATATCCATCACCTCTGGCTTCCTCAACTGCTTTGCCCACACTGCCAAGGTTTCTGCACCATGTAGCTGTACTGGTTCGACCACTGTTTTGCACACCTTACTTTTCTCTGAAACCTGTAGATGCTGGTTCATAGTGATTTAACACGTTAACTTCCTGGTTTTAGTTAATAAGTGAAGTAGTAACTTGTGGCCTGTAAAGTTCTCAAGATACTAAATGCATGCAAGTAGCTTTCTAAAGCTAATCATTTGAATTCAGCATTTGTCTGACTTTGTTTTCTCCAGTCAGCATGCACATGTATTCATACAAAGATGCATGGAAATATACCCTTTTATAGGTCCATAGTTGTTTACTAGGCTAAAGACCACAAGGGCCCTTTTAAGCCTAGCCATGCATCCCAAATCTCTGACAAGTTCTGATACCCTTTATAAGTGTAAGCAGGGCTTGGGATATGAACAATTTAAAGGTTGTCTGTGTCCATTAGAGACGTACATGCCAAACCAGGGATGAATTTCCTATTCCACAGCTCCCATTGCCCAGGTTGCACTTGAATTGGGTTAGGGAGGAACTCTGCTTCACATAGATGGGGAGCTTGTTTCAGAGACAGGGTAATCTCTGGGATACATACCTGTCTCTCCAGCAGGTCCTACTTATATCACAGGCAAGGTTTATGTATTTAGAACAGGTATTTCTGGTGCTGTTAGTTTTGAGGATATGCAGGATGTCAATCAGAGTGGGGTCCAATAATGCCTTGCATGTCAGTCACAGATCTCCCCTCAAAAGCCTGTAGGAGACAGAATGTAGGGATAGGTCCTTGAGGCAGTTTGCATAGGACATTTTACTTAAGCCCTGTATTCTATTAATGAGGAACCTCTGTGGATGTTCCAATTGTTGGATATGCCTGGTTAGGTACATACCAAAGGGGGCATTGTACTCAATGATAGGTCTAATGAATGCTGAATACAGTGGAACAATGACTTCCATGGACTTAGATGCCATACCCTTGTTTAAATGTTGTGCAACATAGAATGATTTCCTCACCACTGTAGACACATAATAGTCAAACTCTAGATTACTATCTATGTGTGTCGTTAAGTCCCTGACTACTGGGTCAACTCTAAGGGGCATGTTGTCAATATGATAGTTACCTGGGATGGATGACTTCCTGAAGGATACTATTATGCATTTCTTGGCATTTAGTTTTAGTCCATGGCTCTGACACCAGTTGTTTGTCTGTGTTAGCCCCTCCTGGAGAACATTGGTTTCAGTGCAAGATTCAATGATAGCTCCTAATTTGCAATCATCTGCAAATTTAGTCAGCCAGAGACCATTGACATTGGCCTTGACTTCAGAGAAGTAAATTCCAAAAAGAAGCACTCCTAGGACTGATCCCTGAAGGACTCCACTTCTGACTGGATCTTTGTAGAGGTGGACTCCCCAATTCTAACTTCTTGGGTCCTGTCTGTGAGCCAGTTGGCTATCCACAGGGGAACATATGGGTTTGTACCTAACCTCTTGAATTTGTCAACAATGCCCGAGTGGGCTATTGTGTGAAATGCCTTGGCCAGGTCAAGGTAGGCAGTGTGAACCATTTTGCCCTCCTCCATTGCTTTGGTGACCTTCTCAAAGAAGTCCACCATTTTGAGTAAGCATGATCTGCCTTTGACAAAACCAAAGTGGGTTGGGTCCAGTGTCTGGAGGTTTACTATATCACTATTGATCATTTCCATAATTCTTTCCATGGTTTACATATAAGACTAGTGAGACTTATGGGTCTGTAGTTTCCAGGGTCTGTAGATGTCCCATCTTTGTGCAGAGGAATGACTGTTGGCTGCATAGTAAAAACAGAGTCATTATTTCCAAACAAGAAAGCTTGCTGTTTGGAAATTATCTTTAATTTTTACCCATTTCTTCTTTTGTTCCTTTTTGGTCTGGGAAATCTGGTTACTTCTTCCTTAATCAATGTCAGCTTTGTTATTTGTCCAGCAGAAAGAATGTACAAATATGAGGCAGCCCATGTCCTCGCTCATTCTGGAAGACAGATGGCTCACACTTTCCAATAGACTCCACCCCTATGTATTCCTATGAGGAAATAAGTAAATCATGTGGGAGTACCAGTTTCTAGGTGCATAACATAGTACTATAAAAACACTAAGTGGCCTTTTGGTAAAATCACAATTTAACTACCATCTGTTATTGTGATGGGGAACCTTGAAATAGTGTGCTTGGTCTTAGTCACTACCTAAAGCAAATAAAGTGCTTAAAAATGGACTAACAGACTAAGACAATGACAAAGATTGTTAAGTACTGGATGCCGGTATCCACTAAAACAGAAGCATTTATCAAAGTATAGGATTATCTGATGTTGTGTAGAGCTTTCCATTCTTCTGGTGGAAACCAGAAGCTGTAGTCCTGCCACACCAATGCCACTTGGTTAAGGCTCGGTGGCACAAAGTATATAAGAAGAAGAAAAGACATCAGCAAGATATGAAACACAGATGGACTTAGTAGATATGCCTACATAGATATGAAAATTAGATGCACCTATTACACATGCCCATGGTAATGCGGTACATTGATTCTCCAGGTGAAGAAATCTAGTTGTAAAATACATAAGTGTTCCTGATTCACTTATTCATATTGTCATATTTCACAAAAGTTTATATTCAAGCATGTGCAAGCTAATATGTTTCTAAAAGTTAAACCATGCACTTATGCCACAGATGAGGGACAAGGCTCGGGCATGTACTACCAAACTGAAAGGCTAAACATAAACAATTTGGAATAAATTAAAAAGGTAGATGATATACGGTTTCATAGTGTGTTAGTGTGTGTGTGTGTGTGTGTGTGTGTATAGATAGATATGGATATATAGATATATATAGATAGATAGATATAAATATAATCAATGTTTTCTGTAGTAATTGTTCAAGCTCAACTAATTTTAGTACTAGGTATTTTATTTATTATTATTATTTATTTACTTCTTGACTAAATGAGATGCAAGTGATTGCAATAAATCCTATTTTTAGGGGGAATGGGGGCAGAAAGTCGGGAGCATCCAGTGATTTCTTCAGTGGCAAATAGAAGTTGTAGCAGCAAACCGATCTGATAGTATAGCACAAAAAAATTAAGGCTAGTGCTATCAAAATACCTCATACTATAGCCCTGGGTATGATTCTGTCAGACTAAGCAAGTGACTTAACTGACAATGTTTACAGCCCACCCCTGTAAAAAGGCATTAATACCTAGCTAATAAATAAAAAAGTGTACAATTATCCTAACAACTAGTATAGGCTACCTGCTCTTCCTGCAGTGTACATTCATGCCTTTATCAACCTGCTTCTAAAAGTTTGTTTGCAAAACACTTGACATATTATGATAAAAAAAATAATGACTGCAGTCCATTTGAAGGGCAGTATTTTGTTTTGCTGTTATCGGCCATGTGTCCTTTTCCATTGTTTTCTTCCCCGTTGTCAGTTTCTGATGGTTTTATGTAGCATTTCTCAAAAGGTGTTATATTGTGCAGTATCATATCTCAGAAAGCTGTGATGAATGAGTGAATGAATGAAAAAAAAACTTTCCAAGCATAGCAAGGTTAGCTGCCAAGTTAAAGGACACATATTAAGTAGAAGAGATTGTTGACCTTGATTTTTTGAATGTTATTCTTCTTGCCAAGTAACCCGTTGTGAGTGTGTGTGTGCGTGTGTACATGGGCATGTGTGAGTGGGGTATGTGTGAAACTACGTCCGTGCGCATGCTTAAAATACAGCTATTAGAATAAAAAATATCCCTCTATCATATTTACTGTGGTTATATGTGCCCCTAATGGTAGGGAGAATGTCATTTTCAGTACCATAGTATTCTAGGAGCTAGGCAGCTTTGTTGTGGCCACAGTACTCTTTGCAAGCAAATCTGCTGCTAGTTTCTGATTACGCAAGCAAAAGATCAAGGACAGAGTTCATTGGTATTAATTAAAAAGCCAGAATGAGTTAGAAATGTTTTGTATGTTTCTGGGAATACCTTACATAATGAAAAAGCAAAGGCAATAAATCTACAAGTATTTAAGAATTAGAGTAGATACACTGATATGATTTTCAACCTGCACTCATTCTTGCATTTCCTTTGCTGTGAAGTGCACCCAACAATCTATTTCATAGAATGTAATTAACTGAGGCGATGATACATCTAACCACAAAATACAGCTTGCATTTCTACCTGCTCTAACCCTCACTGGACCAGACTAGAAAACTAAACAACAAATGCTAGTTTAGACTTTTGAAGACAGTTCATTTAGCATTACTATCTGGAATACTCGACACAGCAGTTTGAATCCATTGAATCTTTTGTCTGACATATGTTCCTTTACTTACTGTCCATGTTGGCATGAATGACTTGACGCATACCTCCCTGGACTATATGAAGAGAGACATGATTGAGCTCACTGATTATGTGTCCCAGGCAAGTATGTCCCTAGCCTTAAGCAGCACTCTGCCATCACCCAGAATGAGGCCTCAGTACAAACAGAAAATGACTTACTTTAACAATTGGCATAGTGTCTGGTGTCATTCCAGGGGATCCAGTACCTGAGATATGATCAAGAGACCACAATGCTTTGCCAGAGATGTCCTGCATCTGTCTCATCTGGGCTTCAAGCTTCTGGCAAGGGCTCTTCCCTCCCCTATAGTGCCTTTTTTAGGAAAAGTGATGAGGTTAAAACTACCAACATAAACATTTAAACAAAACACAAATTGAAGGTCATGCTGCTAAACACTAGGAGTCTAAACGTAAAACTGCACTCACTGCAAGCATTTCTAACCCTGGAAAATGCTGACATCTGAGCAGTCACAGAAACCTTGTTCAAAGCTGTGAAGAGCACCCCAGCCTTACCTGGTTGCTCATACTATCATACATTCAGACCCCGACCTGTGGGCAGTAAAACCAAAGAAGGAGGAGTTTCAATATACATTAAAGACATACACACCTCCAGGCTGGTCAAACAGTATGACACACAGGAGACACTCCAGGTGCAGTTAACCATTGACAAGATCCCTATTCAAATCATAGCTAGCTACCGGCCCCCAAATCTGACTCAAGATGCTCAATCCGCCTATTTGGACCTGTTTGAATCTATCAAGATTCAACCCTTTACCCTGAACCTGGGGTGACTTTAACTTCTCAAACATAGATTGGTAGAACTGCTCATGCCAGAACACAAATGCCTAGAGATTCCTTGAGTTTGTTAATGCAAATGCCTTGGAACAGCTAGTTGATACCCCCACAAAAGGTGATAATATCTTGGACTTGGTATTAACCAACATGAGTAACCATTGCAGCATCCCTATAGTATTATCCTTCCTGGTAAGCAGTCACTTTCGAAGTTATCGTCTCCCCCGACCCCCGTCTAGCTAGGATCAGACATAAAAATGTCTCCAAAGCTGATTACAGCCTCCTGAGGGATGATATAAACAGCATCACAGCCCCCTTCCCCTCTGTAGGAACTGGCACCAATGTCCAAAACTACACCAAAGCACTATGTGAGCATTTATATAGATGCATGGAATCAGGAAGTCCTGACAAGATTAAATCATCCTCCACAAGGAAGAGTAAACCTTTCTGGTGGACATCTGCAATAAATAAACTCTATAACAAAAGGAAAAAAATGCAGTCCAAGACCAAGAAGGAGCAGGTTCACAGTTGGAAGCAATGTCTCCTTAGCCTGAACAAGCAAATAAGAGCACTAGTGAAATCCTCCAAAGCAAGCTTTGAGTCCAAATTTGCCACATCTACTAGAGACAATCATAAGGCCTTCTTCACATATGTCCGCAGCCTCAAAGGAAGCACCCAGATCTGTTCAGAACTGGTGGTCAAGGACACCACATATACAAATGCCATAGATATAGCAAACTTGCTGTCTGACAGATTCAGTGAAAACTTTACCCCTCTATCCCTCCATCAGTAAATCGGGACATCCCCAGTACCTGCCCCCTTCCCCTTATATCTAGGGAACAGATCATCACCACTGCTCTCTCAAAGGTAACAAATACAGCCTCCATGGGACCCGATAACATCCCAGGCTACATCCTACGTGAACTCAGGCAGGAACTTGCAGTACCATTAGGCAACCCATTCAACCAAAGCCTGAGTACTGGCTTCATCCCAGCTGAGTGGAGGACAGCCACTGTCATCCCTTACAAAGGTGGAGCATCCACCAGTCCAGGAAATTATAGACCCACCAGCCTAACTAGCTTGATCTGCAAGGGCATGGAACAGATTATCATGGACCTCATTAACAAGGACATTGGCAACCTCCAAACACTTTATTCCACACAGTTTGACTTCGTCAAGGAGAGGTCATATCTGCTAAATTTGGTCGACTTCCTTGAGACAGTCACCAAAGCCATGGACGAGGGGAAGACGGTGCACATTGTCTACCTTGAACTGGCAAAAGCCTTTGACATGATTCCCCACTTGGGCATAATAGATAAACTCTCTCAACTAGGCGTCAATTTATATGTTACCAGATGGGTAGCAAAATGGCTCACTGATAGAACTCATGTAGTCAAAATAGGGGAGGCCACCTCAAGCAGTAGACCTGTAACAAGCAGCGTACACCAGGGTTTGGTCTTAGGGCCTCTATTATTTGGGATATACTTTTTTGAGGTACAGGCCAAAACCACTGGGCTATAGCTGACCAAATTTGCAGATGACTGCAAGCTGGGTGCTGTCATTGGTTCCCCTAGTGATGTGGTCATCCTCCAAGAGGATCTACTCAGACAAACGACTGGTGCCAGAAACATGGCCTCAAGCTGAATACCAAAAAAAATGCATCATCATCCCCTTTGGGGAAAGTGACGTCTCCACGAATTATCAGATTAATAACAATGTCAAAAGGAAGCGATCAGTCGTGAGGGATTTGGGCACCAAGGTTGATAGCAACCTGACTTTTGACCACCATGTTGCTTCCGTTGTACAGAAACCTTCTACATGGCCCACCTCATAAGTAAGGGTATCTCATCCAGGGACCAGGAGGTCATAACATCTCTGTTTTCTTCCCTTATAAGGTCTGTTATTGAGTACAATGCCCCATTCAGCATATACCTTGCAAAGCACATGCAGCAGCTGGACAGACCACAGAGGTTCCTCACCAGGAGATCTACTATACACAGATAGGCTAAAAGCCCTATCCTTCTGCTCAGCTTCATACAAACTCCTCAGAGGTGACCTCTGTCTGGCATACAAGGTGATCATGGACTCCACCTTCATGGGACTGCTGCATATCCACAAGTCAAACTCCACTCGAGTAACACGCACACTCACCCTCCACCTGGTCTGTGACATCAACAAGACTTATTGGCTGGACAGATTTGTGCCCCAGAGACTCCCCCATCTATGGAATAGAGTCCCTCTCCACATCAGGCAGAGTACCTCTTTACCCCTTTTGAAGCACAATCTGGATAACTGGATGGAAAACAGACAATATACTTCTGGGATTCCAACTGTGACAGGAGCATCAGGTGCTGATTTGTCTAAACATGGGCTAAACTCTTGTCTAGGCTTATAAGGGCCTCAAGGTCAATAGCCTAGTAAACTCCTATGATCCTATGATGATCTTATGCAACAGCCTTTAATCAATGCTGTCAGTCTATCTTACATTAATGCTTATTGCTATGAATAAAACCACAAAACAAGTGTTTCTTTTAGTATGGTTTGGCTAAGGTTTGTAGCAGTAAATGCGACTATTTTTTACCTTCTGCTGTAAAAGACAGGGGCTTACTCGTTGTTCCAAAATGGTTTATCATTACAGTCACAGAAGACATAACATTACCTTTAAATAATGGATTTCAACTAACTAATATTAAAACCCTGACAAAAATTGTTATTGATTGTATTAAAAGAAATACAATTTTGCATTATTTATGTATACATTTATTCTTTCTAATTCCCCAAGCCTCATATTTAGTAATGCCATGTGACACAGTTATAGCCATTTACTGTCTATTGTCTCATGTAGTCATTGAAGCTTCCCATCTCTAAACACCTCTTTCTTGGTTACTGATGACATTACATTGATAGTCTATTACATCATCCATGAAGGAAGTAGCCCTTCTGACATAATTCAAATGGAGCTGTAAATAGTAAAGCTTGGCATTATGCAAAGTCCAACTACTAACAATATTAGCAGGTCAAACCCTGTCAGCTAGAGTCACTATACATCCAGGTTTCCTGTCATATTGATTGTGTGGAGACACAGAATGATGTATTAGTGCTTGAGTTCTCTTAACTATGCTGGGACATATAATGATGTCATAATACTTGTACATATATTCACTGAATTAGGACAAAGAATGATGTCATGATGCTTGAATTCATTCATCTCAGTCTGCCTATAATGCACTAGTCTGAGTGGTTAAGTCCCCACTTCCCCATTTGGAAAAGAAAGCAGTGTATAAGGAATTCCAGTCCACCCCACCATTGGCTGATTATCTGAATCAGTCAGTGGACTTGATTTACTGATGTGGAAGTTGAATTCTAAATTTTACATTGGTGGAACTGTTGAAATCTAGTATTGTGAATGTGTGAAAAGTCCTAAGGCAGACTTGGGGTTTCCCATTGTTTTGTGAATCAGATTTAATGCGTAATGTTAGCAGGAGCTGCCTAGAATCAAGCTGCTAATAATAATGTTACACCTGTGGATACAGGTGTCTACACAAAGACGGTCTGCTTATTCTGTGAACGTAAAGACAGCTAACTGAACAAAGATATGATGATCGGGGGAATAATAAAAAGTAAATCAGCACTATCTAATAATGAATGAAGAGAAACAAGACCAAACATAGTTTCATAGTTTCATAGTTTGGTACTAGGCTATCTGCCCTGGGGCATATATAAGCCTAGCCATAGTGATGTGGCTTTCGCCACCCCGTGTAATGGTATAAAAGTGTACAGAATAGATTTAGAATACTGTGCCTCTGTCTAGTAGTGACACAGTGAAGACACCCTTACATAATAGAATTAGTTTACTGTGCCTCTGTCTAGTAGTGACACAGAGATGACCCCTAGGGTAAACCTACAATCTCCCATCCACTCGTCAAGATTTCTCTTGAAGAGAGTCAGTGAGGGGCTCTGCCTAAAATGAACTGGGATTCTGTTCCAGAGTATGGGAAGCCTCTGAGTTATGAATCTGTCCCTCCAGCATGTCCTATTCATATTTGTGCTGAGGTTTAAATCTTTAGCTCTCGTGGTTCTGATGGATTTGGATTTTTTGAGGTGGAGCATGTCCATCAATTCCTGATTGGACATGGCCTTGTACGTCAGGCACAGATCACCTCTGAGCAGGCGGTATGCTACTGAATAGAGCTGGAGTTTCTTTAGTCTGGCAGCATATGACATATGTTGGAGACCCTTGATCCTCTTGGTGAGGTACTTTTGGGGTCTCTCTAGCTGTTGCAAGTGCCGGGTGAGGTACATACCAAATGGGGCATTGTACTCAATCATGGGCCTGATAAGGGAGGAGTATAGGGGTACAATGACCTCCTTTGATCTGGATGTGAATCCCTTCATAATAAGGTGGGCAAGGTAGAAAGTCTTTCTAACCACTTTGGCAACGTGGGTGTCAAATGAGAGGTCACTATTGACTTGGGTCCCCAGGTCTCTGATTACTTTTTCCATACTCAGTGGGTTACTGTCTATGTGATAATTTGTGGGTACTTTGTTTTTCCCAAAGGGGATGACTATACATTTTTTGGCATTTAGTTTAAGGCCATGACTCCGGCACCAGTTGTCTGTTTCAGTGAGGCCTTTCTGTAGGATGTATGTGTCAGCTGGTGTATCGACTATGGTGCCTAGTTTGCAGTCATCTGCGAACTTTGTCAGCCACAACCCTCCCATGTTTGCTTTCACATCTGAGAAATAAATGCCGAACAAGAGGGGTCCCAGGACAGAGCCCTGTGGGACACCACTTGTGACTGGCTTTGAGTCTGACATGGCTCCAGTGATTTTGACTTTATGGGTTCTATCCTTTAGCCAGTTTGCCACCCATCTTGTGACATATGGATTTACATTTAAGCTGTTGAACTTGTCTATGATGCCAGAGTGGGGGTATTGTGTCGAAAGCTTTAGCCAAGTCCAGGTAGGCTGTATGGACTGCTTTGCCCTCGTCAATGGCTCTAGTGACTGTTTCAAAAAAGTCAACCAGGTTCAAAAGGCAGGATCTGCCCTTTACAAAGCCGAACTGGGTGGGATCAAGTGTCTGTAAGTCCCCAATGTCTCTGTTTATGAGTTCCATAATGATTCTTTCCATAGCTTTGCAGACCAGGATGGTTAAGCTTATGGGGCGGTAGTTACCAGGATCTGTAGAGGTACCTCCTTTGTGGAGTGGGACTACTGTTGCTGTACTCCAGTGTTCAGGTACATATCCTGTAGTAAGGCTAAGGTTAAATAGCATTTTTATGTGCGGGTTTAGCTCCTCTTGGAGTTCACGTAGCACGCAACCCGGGATACCGTCAGGTCCCATTGATGCTGTGTTTTTAGCTTTGCTGAGGGCAGTTCTCACCTGGACATCTGAGATGACAGGGAGGTTACATTCAGCTGGGATAAGTATTTCTTCTTTTGGGGGTGAGGGAGGGGAGAAATTTGCACTGAACCTGTCTGCCAGAATGTTGGCAATATCTGTGGGTTCAGTGTATTTTTTGTCATTGTGAACTAACTCTGAACATATCTGAGGGTTTCTGCCCAGGTTTCTAACATAGCTGAAGAAGGCCTTGTGGTTATCTTTAGTGTCCATAGCGATTTTTCTCTCAAAGTTGGCCTTGGATGTTTTTATGAGAGAACGTAGCTTTCTACTAGTGCTGATCAGAGATGCCTTCTCTTTATGGGATTTTGCTCTGTCGTGCAGTAGCTTCCTTCTTTTGTTATACAATTTGTTTATGGCTGGGGTCCACCAGACAGGACACCTGCCCTTGGTGGAGAGGGTCTTGGTTTTATTTGGGATTGCATGATCCATGCATTCTTGGAGATGTCCGTAGAAAGCATTTGTGAAGGATTCTGCATTCTGGGATGTGGTTTCCACTGGCCCAGTGGGCTTAAAGGATACCATCTCAGTTTTAAGAAGTGTAAAGTCAGCTTTTGAGAAGTTTTTCACTGTAGTCTTTTGTGTTGGGGGTGGAGGTGGGATATGTATATCCAGGGTGATTAGTTTGTGGTCAGATCTCACTAGTGAGGGGTATACTTCCTGTGTGGAGCACTTTGTCCCCATGTTTGTGATGATCAGGTCTAGTATATTATCTCCCCTTGTGGGAGAGGTGACTAGCTGTTCCACTGCATTTGAATTTATGAATTCCAGGAACCTTTGGGCTAGGGTGTTTGGGCTAGAATAATGCACCCAGTCTATGTTAGGGTAGTTGAAGTCTCCCAATATGATGGTGTTTGGTGAGACATTCATATCCTCCAATGTCTTCAGGAAGGCTGAATGGGGTTCCTGAGATTGGGAGGGTGGTCTGTAACATGCTACCAGTTGTATAGCAGTTTTGCCTATGGTTAGTTGCACCTGGATGGTCTCTGATGCTTCATGTGTTGCCACTAACCTGGAGGTGTGGGTGTCCTTGATGAATATGGACACTCCCCCTCCCTTTTTGGTTTGGCCCGAGTTTTGGGGCCGAAAAGCATGATACGAGGTATAGCCTGGTAGTGCTGGGGTGCTCTCAGGAGCCTTGAACCAGGTTTCAGTTACTGCACAGACATCGATGTTCTCCATACTGAGGAGTGCTTCGAGAGCCTGCATCTTGAGATTTAGACTTCTGGCGTTGAGCAGCATTACCCTTAATTTTTTTCCATTTTTGTTTTCTAAGGAGGTGGGTTTGTCTTTTGAGCCTTGCCTAAAAAAGGCACTATGGGGGAGGCAAGAGCCTTAGCCAATATCCGGAAGCCCAGTGGTAACAGATGCAAGCCGTCCCTTGCGAAGCAGCGTGGCTTGTCCAGCATGTCATCCCAAGCAGACAGACATTGGATCCCCCTAGAATGACACCAGTTACTTGATGACAGTGTCCTCTTGAAGATGTTCTATGTTTCTATTTTGTTGTAAGTAAGAGAGATTCACACATATTATTGAAAGAGACTGGACAAAAGAACCAAGTTGTATGTCATTGCTGGCATTCAAAAATCACCCCTTGCAAGACATACAAACATTAATGCAAAAATATGTTTAAGCATTCTTTTATCATGGAAGATATGCACTGAGTGAGTGAGTGAGTGAGTGAGTGAGTGAGTGAGTGAGTGAGTGAGTGAGTGAGTGAGTGAGTGGAAAAGGGAAGAGGTCAAGATTAGTCAATGTTGTTTTATAAAACAAACAATAAAATGTTGATAAAGCTCATGCTAGTAAGATAAAAGAAAAGTATAATTTAAGAAAAAAAATGACAGTTCTTGTTTTAGAGTGCACTAATGCTAATATGGTGAGTTGTATGTTCTCTGCTATGTCCATGTACAGTCTTGCTGATGAGTATGAACCACATGGACAGGAAGAAAAGAAACAGAGCAGTTATCATTTAGACTAAATAAAGCAGCATATAACTAGATAGCCTAGCTGGCATAAGATAATTTGGGATGTGACAGCTATGGAAGAATACTATTTTACTGATGTAGGGTGCATTCAATTTTTTTTTTATTACAAAAGACAAATTAGTAATTTTCTGTATGCAATAATTTATACAAGCAAAATTAATGTGCATATAATTTATTCTAAGACAGTACAAGTACTTGAAAACAGACCTATATTTTAGTAGTAGACCAGAGTTGACAAATGCAGTGTAGGCATGCACACAGTCAATTTGTAGAAAAGTATTTTTGACAATAAAAGATTGTGCAACCAGAAATGATTTACATGATCATCATCATCATCAACAACAACCCCCTTTTTCTCATTTTTCTACATGGGGTTGGAATATCGTGTTAACTGTCACCATCTCTCTCAATTCAATGCCACACTCCGCCTTCTTCAACACTTATGCCTGAATGTTGCAGATCTTTTCTTATGCAATCCATCCACCTCTTTGCTGGATGACCTTGTTTCCTCTTACCTTCTTCATGTCTGTCCCAAATCTTCTTCACTTGATTGTATTTTGCTTTTCTGCAGCTGTCCCTAAATCACTGTAAGCTGTTCTCTTTGGTCTTTTCTGAAATTGGAGCTAATTTGGCTTCTGCTCTTATGTCCTCATTTCTTCATCTGTCCCACAGTATACATCCTGCCACCTTTCTCAGGCACTTCATTTCCATCACCTCTAGCTTTCTCATCTGCTTTGCCTTTACGGCCCAGGTTTCTGTACCATACAGTAGTACTGGTTGCAGCATTGTTTTGTGCACCTTACTTTTCAGCTTCTTTTACATTCTTCTGTGATACACTACACCAGACACTTCGTTCCAGTTGGCTGCAGCTCCTCTGAACTATTTATTCAGACTTCCCTTCTCCTCAACCACCTCTCACAGATACTTGAACTATTAACCTGTTGCACTACCTTCCCTTCTATCTCAATTCTCACCCTCTTCTGATTTCCCCAATTTGCTGCCATTACCACTGTCTTATCCACACTTAGTTTCATCCCAGGTACCTTCAATTTTGCATTCCAGTCCCCTATCCTTTGCTGAAGTTCTTGTTCAGTCTGCCTGTAATGCCACATCATTTGCATACAGCAACTTTGTTGATCTGTTCCCTCTGACCTGTTTGATAATGTAGGCCATCACCAGTATGAACAGCAGTGGGCTCAGAGTTGAACCCTGGCGCACACCCACTCCTACTGGAACCCCTCTGTGAGACCAAACACTGTTCATACTTGGATCATTGAGTCCATAGCCTGCACTAATTCTATCAGTGTTTTTGGGACATTGAACCTTCGCAGTACTGACCAAATCAGATTTCTTTGGACTTTGTTGTATGCTTTCTCCAAGTCTAGGAATTCCCAGTTGGAATCTTTCCTCATCTCTAGCTTCTTCTCAATTATCTATCTTACTGCAAACATCAGGGAAGCTGTGCTGCATCCTGATCTGAATCCAAACTGCTCATCTCTCTTCTTACTTTCTACTACTCTGTGTATCCATTTATAGATTATTCTCTCCAGAACTTTCATGCAATGTGACAGGAGTTTGATACCTCTGTACTGCCCACAGTTGTAGATGCCCCCTTTGTTCTTGTACACCGGCATGAGTATACATATTCTCCAGTCATCTGGGATACGCCTTTCTCTACATACTGCTATAAGTACCCTCAGGAGCCATTTCTCCCCATCTCACCCAGCATCTTTATCATATCTGCTGTGACCTCATCTGAGCCTGCTGCTTTCCCTGACTTCATTTTCGTTAGTGCTAGTCTTACTTCTTCTAGGGTGGGCTCCTCTTCTCCTCTCGTTGTAGGCTATGTCTGGGGCAGTATAGCTTCTGTGGGATTTTCTTCATTCAGAAGCTGCTGAAAGCACTCCTTCCATCTGCCTTTGATGTCTGTGGACTAGTGAGCAGGTTTTTGCTGACATCCCTTATGAAGGGTGTCGGACTAGCTTCTTTATCTATTATCTATTTCTTTGCAATCCGATATAGTTACTTTGTGCCACCTACTGATTCACTTTCCAGAAGCTGGTAGAGTACCTCCGATGCCCTGTTCTTTGCCATTGCAACTCCTTTCTTAGCTTCTTTATTAGATAGTCAGTATTCCATCCTAGCCTAGTCTATCTTTTCTATTACCCACATTTTCCTGCACTCCTTCTTTCTTTTGATGACTTCCTGGACTTCTGCCTTCTACCACCATCTTTCCTTGCACCTTATTTCCATACCTGCCTTGGCTATGTATATATATATATATATATATATATATATATATATATATATATATATATATTCTGCAGTCCTCACAAATGCTGTTTTGAGGTGCTGCCATTCTTCTTCTTTAACTCCACCTATTTCCTCCTCTTCTTTGATGCTAGACCCCTGAGTAATTCCTTGAACTGTTGCACTTTTTCTGCAGTCAACTTGAAGTTCTTCATCCTGGTCTCCGTTGGTCTTAGAGCCTTCTCTGACCACTGCTTGCAGCTAATTGTGGCAATGGGTGGTTTATGCTGTAGGATGAGTGTTTCACTGGGGATGACTTTGCAATCAATGATTCTACCCAGTGCCCTTTCCTTACTAGGAGTAAGTCAACCTGAGTTGCCTGAATATGCATGTTAACGAGTTGTAGAAAGGATGCAGATTTATACTCTTCCTTAATAAGAGGGCTTTTGTCAGATATATTAAATTGACTGATGTACTAAACTTAAGCATTTCTTTAAATAACTTATATAGCTAACTACAACTTGATGTCTACAGGAATGACAGCAGTTTTTCCAAGCAATGATTCAAAACAAAGTGACAGTAATACAGTGTTATCGGTCATCAGTTTAATAATTTGAACAAATAATTGTTTCAAATGCAGAATAAGTAACACTAAGCAAAAGGTTAGACTGCATATTTTGTACATAACAGTATATGATGTGGGACACAAGTAATTGCAAAGTGGCAGACTATCTTGGCTGTATGAATGCTTTTAATGACAGAAGAATGGTCAATTATGCCAAAAAACTGAAGTCACTGACATTGATTGTCTCAAGAAAGCTATCATATTATTTAATGTTGTGGGTTGTACTACACATTGGTTGTTGCATAGTTTGTTAAAACAAGAGAAGTCTATATATAAATTGATTCAAAGTATTCTTCAAATGATACAAAAGTATTTAAATCCAAAACTGTCATTTAGTGATTACTGGGTGTATCATTACGACAAAAAGAAGCTAAAAGAAAGCTGAGAATATATTTGGTTATGTAGTAGCACTGCACAGACTGACAGGACATTGGAATCAACAGACATAGTTTAAAAAGCACACTAGAATGTGATATGCATGATGTAAGTACATACAAAAGACTTTATTCAAATTAAACTCAATCATAAAAAGCTTTACTGAACTGAGAACTGATAGAAAACAAGTACCAGTTGAAAGAGATGCAATGGAGCTGTAGCAAAACGTGGTTGAATATCCATCTATAAAACAAGTTCTTAAATCAAATCACAAGCAAATGCATTATCACTGGGGTAACATTTTGCAGTATAAATGTGATTGATGTTTTAAAAAAAATTATTGTAACAAAATGTATTAAAATGTGCCATGAAAGGCAAATGTATAAATTGTCAGATGACAAACTTGCAACTTGGAAAAAGGCTGGTCTGCATTTTCTAAGCAACATTGGTATCAAGCCTGAGTTAGGATCTACAGGTAACAGAGAATTTGAAATGAAAGCTTTACAAAGCATTGCAACATGTAACTTTAAAAGATGATGGGCCGGATTCATGAAACCTCCGTGTAAGACTTAATATGTCTTACTCGGAGGCTGCAGTTGAACGGTATGATGTCAGCGTGCCATGAATATTCATGAGGGCATGCTGACTCATCCGTAACTCTTACACAGACTGAGTAGGCAAGCAGGGGGCGTGTCTGACTGCCAAGCAGTCTAAAAGTCCATGCCCCTGCAAGGTTTTAAAAAGCATAATGTCAACAGACAAGAGCGAGTCCGCTCAAATGTACTTGCACCCAACACCACACACCCTGACACTGTAAACCCCCATCAGAGTTTTAAAACGGAAAAAATTAAATGTTTTTTTTAAATCCACGATATAGCTGCCCGTATTTGCGTTTGTTTGCACTGGTGTGCCCATTGCTTACCCACAGTTAGCAATTGTGACATTGAAGAGCATATAAGAACTACTTATGCAAATTAATCCAAATAGCAATAGCGTAATGGTAGAGCGTATGCACAAAGAGAAGGCATTCATGGTTCGAGTCCCACCACTCCCCTTCTTATTTATGTTTTAAATCAGTATTTGAAATAATACCAGACAAATATGATTAAAATTTTATTAAAAGCAGTGACATGGCCAATGTATCAGCGAACAAAATATATATTTTTAAAAGACCCAGATATATAATAGCCTGCCGTTAAGCAATGTTTTACACAGCTAAACACAGGTGCCCATAGTTTAATAGCGCTATACCCATCTAAACAGAGGTGCCCATAGTTTAATAGCACTTTATCCAGCTAAACAGAGGTGCCCATAGTTTAATAGTGCTTCACCCAGCTAAACAGAGTTGCCCATAGTTTAATAGCACTTCACCCAGCTAAACAGAGTTGCCCATAGTATAATAGCGCTTTACCCAGCGCAATAGAGTTGCCCAACATTTAAAAACACTTTACCCAGCTCAATGTGCTTGTGTGGACTTGTGCGCTGCGCCAACCAGGGCACCGTAGGGCACAGGGGAGCAACATAGAGCTAAGTTGCTTAAACGCAGCCACACACCCTAGCCTGTCTAGACAGTATTAAAATAAAAGAATGACAAGGTTTGAACCCAGGACCCTTTGCATCATAATCAAAGCACAGAACCACTAAGCCGTGACAACATAGGGAAAGCAGCCACTATTAACATACATAAACTTAGGAATGGTAGTTTAACCATTACTAAGCAGGTCTGCAGTCAGCCGAGAATTTTACAAAATGGCCAATCATAAAAAAGTGCGGGAAATGCAGCATATTTAAGCCCCACAGGCAGGAATACATGCCATAACTGATTGTAGCTCACATCTGCAGTCAGAATGTCTGTTGTTGGAGAGGGAGTGTGCTTCCGAGCGCAGAGATGGGGCACCGAGGAGTCCAAATACATGGTTTGGCTCCTAGTCCACCGTCATGAGGCAAGACTCCTGCAGGGCCAGTTCCAAGGGATGGAGTACAAGGCAGAGGCTTGGAACCGGTTAGCTCGTGACCTCACCAGTGCCACAGGCATTCCCTGGACTGGTGAGCAGGTCCGTCACCACCATGCGGACCTGAAGAGACGAAAGGAGGACCGCCTGAACCAGTGGATACAGGAGGCCCGTGGGATGCAGGATGCCCCACAACTGAGTATGTAGCCATGGAATGCAGTATGTAAGGATTTAAAATGGAGTATGTATAATGGATAGGAATGTCTCAATATCCCTTCATTTACTTTACAGCTGCAGGTGACCGTGTTACGAATCAGCAAGCCTATGAAGATAGGCTGCTAAGGCTGCGCCGCCAGGCAGGTTAGTGATTATTCTGCATGTATTGTTATATAAAATATGGGAGAGAGCATGAAAGAAAGTGTTGTAGTCCAATAATACAGCCATAAAATGGACTGAATAAGTCCTCTGCATGTACTGTCAGATAAAAACGTTAGAGAGGCAGAAAAGAGTGTAGTAACCCATTAAGAAAGGTAACAAATGTCTGGAATAATATCTCTGCAGGCACTGTCATATAAAATAATATGTGAGTGAGCCTGAAAAAGAGTGTGCTAACCTATTAATAAAGGTATAATATGTTGTGAACATGTCTGCCATATATACCGTTAAAACAAATAAAGGAGTGAGCCTGTGGAAAAGTGTGTAATGTCATTAATAAAGGTCTAAAACCCAGAGTGTGTCTGTTTCACTTAGTATGAAATGTTGTTGTACCCTTGCATTATACAAATAGTAATGTGTTAGAAAGTGCTGGCAACCCAGAGTTCTGCAGTCCCATCTAAAGTGGGTGATGGAAGTGCTAGTAGCTGTGAAGTAAATATACAGTCCTCAACAGTCAGTTACTGGCTGGCATGCATAAGTAAATCTGGCACACGAGTAGCATGCGAATATGTTCCCCAGAAATGTAAGTGTGCTTCAATAAATGCAGGGTTCTGTACAATTAGAAGTGAAAATGTCATGTGAAAACATCCAGATATGTAGATAAAGAAATATAAATGCAACCATGAAATATGTAGCAGTAACATCTGCATCCTGGACAGTTAGTATGTGAGATATAGGTCAAGTATAGATTGAACTAGCCAAACCCATTACACAACCTAATGCATGGTGGCAAGTGTAATAATACATGTAGGGAATATACACCTGCAGTCACTAGGAATGTAGTGTAGAGTAAAAGTGTTTATAAGATGTTAATGGAGGTTTTTTCTACACCCTACTGTTTGTGCATAAACCATGCAATTCCGCACCTCAATGGGTATGTGTAATCTTAAATATTTGTCGGGATATATGTCCTATTGTTCCATAAATATTTGCACTCATGTTGATGCATGTGCCCTGTTCAAACACCATGTTCATGGTGGCCTGTTGCTACCAATCATCCCTGCATGCGGTTGGAATAACCACTGTTGTTCAATATATGCATGTGTTATGTTTGCTGTTCAACTGTTGGAACTGTGGTGTGTTGGGTTAATGGGAATATTACTGCATACTGTTACAACTAATCTGGAATGCTGTTGTTTATGTTGTAATGAAATACACCGAATCACAGAACGTATGGGAAGGCTGGTCCCAGCGGACCCACCTGTCCCTCCTCAGTTGGTGAGTGCACCTGGCACCAGTGGCTCTGGTGCCCAGCCAGGACTCTCCTCCACCATTGGTCCTGTGCCACCTTTGGGTGAAGCACTGCAGGGGATGGGGCTCATCTCCCCTGTGCAAGCGTGGGTGGAGAAGGGCCACCTGTCACCCTTCGAAGGGTCCGGGCTGTGGTGTGTAGGGAGAGCCAGCGTTCAGTCGCTGATCCCATACGCCAGCTTGAGGCAAGAGTGGTGTGTCTCACTGGTGAGCCTGCCCGTCCTACTCAGCCCCCAGCACAGCCACCCCCGGGGCTGTGAAGGTGCAGTGGTGACTGCCCATGGGTGGGGATCTCAGTTCCACTGTTACCATCTGTGGGCTCATGGGCTTGCGATTTCCAAACAACCTTCCCCGTCAATTGTGTTCACCCACCCCATGTGTCAAATTCCACCCCTGTATGCATCTTGTTTGTCTTGTCTGTTTACCTCCCCAACCTACCTCCCCAAATATACCTATTTCCCCTACCTCACTTACCACTCTCACCTGAAAAAAAAAGGGCAATCTGTACCCGAAAAAAATTACGCCCCATACATAGCTTCCCATTTTGCACACATGTCCATAGGACATGTACACCGATAATTCTAATTGGCAGTGCAACAAACTATGTTGTCCTCACCCCTCTCTCAGGGGTGGAAGGTCTCAAAACTCACTCCAAATTTTCAACATATGCACAGCTGTTGCTGTTAAAGAAATGGGCAGCTATGGGCCTTCCCTACACCCTTCCTGCACATCCCGAGCTTGTTTTCCTACTGTCTGTCCCTCTCTGTGCCCCCTTTTTTCACCACTTTCCTATCTCCCCATTTTCTTTTCTTTAAAAGAAATTAGCGCGGGGGTTAGCAGGAGTAAGCACTTTTAAGCAGTAGTTAGCGGGGGTGCGCAAGTGTGAGCTTGTGTGCGCTTAGCTAAGCATTGCTAAGCATCACGCAAACCCACGCCAACCCGCTTACAACTGCTTAAAAGTGCCTTAGTCACTCTGTATGACAAGGCCCTTGTATTGCTCAGCAGCAAAATAAAAATACCCTTGTCAGTCTCAAACCCGGGACCTTGGACTCACCAGTCTGCATGAAGTACCACTAAACCACAGCAGATATACAATAACTTAGTGCTGAAAGCAATTTATCATGCATTACCATGAGTGAATGTAAAGGGAAAATAGGAATGGCATAACACAAATCTTGTTCTGTGGGCCTTAACCAGCAGGTGTTGTTGAATTGCATGACATGACTGTGAAAAGAGAATCAGCCATGCTAGTAGGGAATAAGGTTACAGTAGCAGCTTACAAACCCCACACAGTATCAGAGCAGGATACACACTGGCATATTAGCATAGGTCACAGGCCAGACCTCCCAACAGTGACTGCTCTACAGTGATGACCCTGATTAGTAAACAAAAGTTAGCTGTGCCCCTCTGACTCCCTGTGAAATGTACTAACAGTAGGCAGAAAGGTGTTGAATCTCACTTAATAACAAATGTCAATAAGTGAGAGTAGACACCGCTTGCACGTCAGAAAAGGTGTAGTAATAGAAATGGTCTGAATCACCCAAAGTCTGAACTGAAAAATGTCAGAACTATATCACAGGTGTATCCCAGTTATATGTACCTTTCCCTGAGGCTGTTCAAATATATATGTGAGAGTATCTGAGGCCTGGAAGAGTCAGAAACACACAGGCATATCAGCTTGTCTGCTGTTACACACTCTGCAAATAGCTGTAGAATGAATCCCACAAGCATGCCCTTATGTAGAAGTACAACACAGAAATAGCAAAAGATGTAGCCATGTACTGCTAGCAACCACCTGTGACAATGCCATTGTTCAGGTGCTGAAAAGACTGCTGTGGTGCACAGTCAAAGAATACTAGGCTGACCTCTGTCTACCATCTGGATATGTCCACAGGTGGGAGCTACTCAGACAGACTACAAGCCTTCATAGACTTACAGGTACACAGCAACTCTGCATGTTCAGCAAGATAAACATCACACGATAATAAATAATGCACACTGCAGTTCTGCACCCCTACCCAAAGGTACTATATACCCGTGTAGTCAGGCACAACCAAGGGTGTAGGTAGGCATACACAGTACAGAAATATGTCCAGTCGTCCTGAGCAGACTGTGCTAATGCCAACACAAACCACAAACTGTTCAGATGTGAGTAATGTACTAATGACAGTATAGCTGTTCACAAACAGTGCATGTGCCTGATATTCATAATTGGTAGTACAACATACTTAGATGTCCTCACCACTCTCTCAGGGGTGGAAGGTTTCAAATATCCCACCTAATGTATTGCATATGCACAGCTGTTGCTGGTAAAGAAATGGGCAGCTATGGACCTTCTCCACACCCATCGTGTACATCCCAAGCTAGTTTCCCTACTGTCTTCCCCTCTTTGAGCACCCTTTATCACCACAGTCCTATCTCCCCATTTACTTTTCTGTCAAAGACATGAGCATGGGGGTTAGCGGGAGTGAGCACTTGTAAACAGTAGTCAGCGGGTTTGCACCAGTGTGCGCATGTGTGCGCCTAGCTTAGCATTGCTAAGATATGATAAGCTCCGCCAAGCTTAGCTTACTATTGCTAACATAAAATAAGCTAAGCTAAGCTTAGCTTAGTATTGCTAAAATACAATAAGCTAAGCTAAGTGTTGCTTAGCATCACGCCAACTCACTTACAACTGCTTAAAAGTGCCTTTGTCACTCTGTATGACAAGGCCCTTGTATTGCTCAGCAGCAAAATAAAATACCCTTGTCAGTCTCAAACCCCACACCTTGGACTCACCAGTCTGCATGATGTACCACTAAGCCACAGCAGATACACAATAACTTGGTGCTGAAAGAAATATAACATGCATTACAAGGAGTGCATGTAAAGGGAAAATAGGAAAGCCATAGGAATACATTGCAATAAAGAAATATGACATGCATTACAAGGACTGAATGTAAAGGGAAAATAGGAAAGCCATAGGAATACATTGCAATAAAGAAATATAACATGCATTACAAGGACTGAATGTAAAGGGAAAATAGGAAAGCCATAGGAATACATTGCAATAACTACTGTTGTATGCCAGTTAATTCCCTAATTCCAAAAGAAAGTACATACTCCCATGTATCCAGTGTTAGCATTAGGAGGTGTGAGTAAACTTACACACTGAGAAGAGTGTACTTGAAGAAGCAACAGTCAGGTTTCAGTACAACATGCATTTCACTGGCTACAACCCAGCTTCAGATATGAGACATATACCAACCTTCTGACTGACACAACAGTGTCCACAGCAAACAAGCATGGTCCCCACCTTGCAAAACTGAAAGGCCTATGCCTACCTAACCTATCATTTTATAGCAGTGTCCTGAAATCACAGTGAGAACTGCAATTACCACACAGCAGGCTGCATGCAATTACTAAATGGTGGGCACCAATTGGTGCAGAGGCCATCACATGCACATGTGCAGATACCTACAAAAGCAGCCTGTACTTGCTGTCCACACATGCAATAATATCATTGCAGCAACTGGAGAGAGAGAGCGAGTGAGAGAGACAGACAGACAGACAAACAGTTGGAGAGACCAACCCAAAAAAGAAAACAGAGGCGGTTGGAGACACCAACCAAAACAAAAAATAAAACAAACAGAGGCAGTGGAAGACACCAACCTAAACAAATAAAAAAAAAAACATCAACAGGTACAACAGACTGAGGTGAGAAATACAAAGGTAAGGTATGTAACACAGATGTATTTGCTGGCATCCGAATGATGTGTCTGAAGGGTACTCTACATTCTGTGAACACTCCTTATGTGGTAGCAGTCCGTATCTATATGTATATGCAGATGTGCATAGGGCAAGGGACATACTGCAACTGTTAGTGAAGGCTGGACATATATATGTATTTGAAGGTTGCTATGTGCACATATCTATGTAGGTTGTAGTGTGTGGCATTGAAAACAGCAAGCAGTGCAGGTATATGTCATGTGGTGGTTAAATGCTGTGGGACTGAGTTACAGCCAGTGAGGTCTGCTATGGCTATATGGCCTGAGGACAGCGAAATGCATTCTGCACAACACTGTGCAATATTATTACATAATTGTATGTCTCACAACTGTTCCATAATTGATATTCCCACCATGAAAGGTGGGCAGTATATCTGCATATATGTGCATGTATATGTACAGCAGTGGCTGTTTACAAGTATGTGTATATATATATATATATATATATATATATATATATATATATATATATATATATATATATATATATAAATATATATATATATATATATATATATATATATATATATATATATATATATATATATATATATATATATATATATATATATATATATATATATATATATATATATATATATATATATATATATATATATATATATATATATATATATATATATATATATATATATATATATATATATATATATATATATATATATATATATATATATATATATATATATATATATATATATATATATATATATATATATATATATATATATATATATATATATATATATATATATATATATATATATATATATATATATATATATATATATATATATATATATATATATATATATATATATATATATATATATATATATATATATATATATATATATATATATATATATATGTATATATATATATATATATATATATATATATATATATATATATATATATATATATGTATATATATATATATATATATATATATATATATATATATATATATATATATATATATATATATATATATATATATATATATATATATATATATATATATATATATATATATATATATACATATATACATATATATATATATATATATATATATATATATAGATATATAGATATATATATATACACATATATATATAGATATATATATATACATATATAGATATATAGCTATATAGATATATACAGATATATATGGATATCTATGGATATATATATATATATATATATATATATATATATATATATATATATATATATATATGTATATATATATATATATATATATATATATATATATAGATATATATATATATATATATATATATATATATATATATATATATATATATATATATATAGTGAGAGAGGAGACACAGGGTCAGACGTATTGCAACAGGTGCCTGGTGACCAAGGCATGGACTGAACACCAGTGTTGATACTGCAGTGCCATACCCCATTCCAAAACACTTTACCCACTAACTACCAGATAGGTGGTTGCCTGACTAACACTGAAGGTGTCAGAAGGGAACATGGGACACAGGTGGACAGTAGCCTCCCATTTGATATTCACAGTGCCACACTAGTCTTGTAATCTGTCTACGTGGTATGTGTAATCACAAACGATGTGTCATGTACGGAAATATAGGTCAGTGTTCCCCTGTACTCATCACAATGCCCCATGTGGTATGTACCTCACATGACAACTACAGCAAGTGGAAAGGCCACAGACATACCTCACAAAGGGTAATACTGCCCTGAAACACATACCCTATGCAGACTGACTCACATAACCACAGCTACAGTGTGTTGTATACCGGCCACCCAGAGGTTACCTCTGCCAAACATACAGAGGTATGCCACACCCATAGCAGTCAGACAACCACCATGTCAACACCTCACAATCCCACTGGGCTACACGGCCTAGGTCCCTAGTCCCCACAACCTCACTAAACAGCACATGCTGGAGGGATAGGCTCCTATTGGCAAATATGCCATACTCTGGAGTAAACCACCCAGCATGAACAAACAAGGCTCCTCAGTAGCAGATGTCAGACATACCCCTGATGATTGTCTGGGGATAGGTAACATGCCCTGGGAATCACCTCTGTGTATCCGGTTGACAGGAGGAAGTGAAATCTAATTACATGTGTGTCACAGGCCAGGGTAGCATATGGCTAGGCTGCTGTAGGCCCCAGGGACAATAGCGTATTACCTACTTATGACACAATGCACACAGACATGTACACAGTGCAATACCTGCTATGTGAGGTGGAATGAGTGTGACAGTGAATGTGTGCAAGGTCTGTGATGGTGTGATAGCTAGGTGTGAGGTTGTTTCTGTCATGGTCGTTTGTGTCCTAAGTGTGAGGCCAGAGAAAGATGTGTCAGTTATTGGGATGCAGACATAGTAGGATGGTATATGTTGTGACGTAGTTCCTTGTGTACGACTGTGGTGTCCCATCATAGGCTGAAGCAATACATGTATGCTCAGTAAGTGGTACTGCTGGTGAATCCAGCCGACATTTGAACTGTTGTACCACCTGAAGCTGTAGGCCTAAACAGCACAGTATGGTGTATGTTCACATTCCCTGGTAACACTGTCTTGTGTGTTTCCTGCAGTCTGCACAGATTACATTCCTCAGGCATAGGTATCTGTAAGTAGGGGCACACAGTACTGTAAGGTACATAGCAAATGCTCATCTGTGTTAGCATACATTTGTGTGTTGTATGAATGTCTGATGTGTGTGTAATGATGCCTGTACCATGTCTGCAATCACATGTGTGATGCAGGGTTTGCGTGTGTACCTAGCAACATGTATACTCTGTTACAGCAGTATGCCAGCTATATTAACAACTGTGCACATATGTTAGGTAGGGGTATGGCATCAACGACTAGGGTGGGTTACTGGTTATACTGTAACTGTACTTCACATTCATTGCAATGGATGACATATTTCTGCATGCATTAGCTTGATATGTACCCCTGGCAAGGCTGTGCATTGGATCCCAAACAGTGAGCCGAGTACTGGTGTATACTGGTGTGTCATATGGAGTGTGGCAGGCACTGTCAGCCAGTTGTGGGCTGAGCACTGATATGTGGTATTGAATGTGTGTATCCTCTGACAGATGAACAGATGCTATATATGGCAGTTAACTGATATCTGTACTGTATAATGTTAAGTGTGCCACATGACTTGCTCACACATATCGTTTACTTGTCTTCCAGGCTTATGGCTCATCACAGGAACCCCTGCTACACAGCTGCAGAGGAACAGGAAATCCACCACAGCCTGGTTCAGCACTATACCCTGCTGTTTTTCAGGGCCAGCCAGCACCAGCAGGAGCGTACTGCACTGTGGCAAGAACTTGTTCATCGGGTAAATGACATAGGCATGCATAACTGGACATATGAGCAGGTACGCCATCACTGCAGTGATTTAATTAGACATGTCCAGCGGCATGCGTCTGATATCCACAGACAACAGCTTGCCACAGGTGGTGGGGTGGCCATACATCCCCCCTCACCAGAGTGGAGGAACTGCTGCTAAGTGTGGTGGCTCCTGGCCTACAGCAACAACAACATCACACATGTGTCATCATGGAGGCCAGAGCCACCCAGCATAGTGACATGGAGCGTGCAGGTAACATGCCCTAGCTGTAGACTACTGTTACCTGTATTGTTAGATTATGCATGTGTGAGATGTGTACTGTGTTTAGCAGTTGTGCTGCCTATTGTGTGCAATACTGATAATTTGAATAGTATCTGTACACCTATGCCTGTTGTTCTACTGTAGTTTAGCACACTCACAGTAGCAATGCCACAGTTGTGGCCACTGACAAACTGTGTCATATTCTTGCAGGTCCCTCTGGTGTGACAGCAGGGCAGACGTTACATGCTGGTGAGTGTGTTAACACTTTAAACTTGGTATTGAACTGTGCATGTCATAGGTGAGGTGTAGGCCATGTACACATAACACACCTACGCATAATGCATGCTGTGCATGTTTGCTGTGAGACGTGAAACATCTCAGTAATGTCAGTAGCTGCCTCAATCACATGCAATGCACAGAGCATCAGACACAAATGTGGCAACACTGTACTGCACATTGGATAGGCATAGTTGACACACATGTACACAACATAACACGTTTGTCATACGCAGTACACCTCAACATGCTACACATAGTGTAACCAGACACCCGCTGCCAGGTCACACTTCAGTATCCCACATGTCATCCACACACCACACATACCATACCTGAGGGTAAGGGCCTAGCATGGGACTGTGCAACACTCCTCAACACATAACACAGTCATGTTAGGCAATGCTCCCTATTGGACACCTCACACACCCTTGTGCAACGTGGCTGTGTAATTGTGAACTTAGCCACGGCACTGCAGTTCAGGTACAGCATGCTAGGCGGTGGTCTAGCACACTTTAGTGGCCTTGAGTGACCACATGATGCATGATGATGATGGCTAATGGTACTACACCCCATACTGTTACAATGGCCATGTCCAGGATTGGTATCCCATCACGTATACATGCACCACTCATCCCGTGTGTGTACATAGCATGCATGTGCTACACCTGTGTCCACAATTATCTGCTACAGACACAGACACTGCAATCAGACATGGAAATCCATGTGACACACAGATAACACATGCAGCCATGGTATGTATACCTGTGTGTGATGGTGCACAGGACATTGCAGAGCTTATAATACTTGCACAGAAATGTTGTGTCCTTGTACACATTGTGTTCCAGGGTGTAGGCAATCACTGAACATGTACACACATGCACCACAGCCATGTACACTGTCATTAACTATGGCTGTCTACACTCACACTGCATGGACTTGATCAACACTTATTCTGCATGCTGACACATGTGTGTGACTGTTTGCCTTGTGATACTGTCACCCACCTTCAACCAGTATTGAGTATGATTTGGATTTCTGTTGTGTGTGTGTATCTGCTGTAGTGAGGAGTGTGCATGTGTTCCTGTGTGCATGTGTTCCTGTGTGCCTGTGTGCATGTCTGCATGTGTTCATGTCTGCATGTGTGCATGTGCAGACCGTAACGTGTGTTTCCTGTCTTCCTCTCACAGGTGCTGAGGTAGGGCTTGGCGAAAGCAGCAGGTGACCTGAAGCCACTGCCATGGATAGTGGTGATGATGACACATGTATTTTGGCACAGGGAGATTTGACAGGGTCTGTCGTTGGTCCACCAATCGACAGTACACAGCGTTCAACCCCATCTATGTGCACACTCATACTGCCATTACATCCCTCACCACCAATGGCCATAGGGGAGGGACAGCATACAGTTGGCATTGACCAGGAGAGTGTGGTACCCATGGCACGTGCATCCCCTCACAGCAGCCATAGCCATAGACCCGGAATGGTACCACATAGGTGGAGGTCCAGGGGTTCTTGGGAGAGCACCACTGGACATATTGCCCCTGGCAGGCGTGCCCTCACAGGTCTTACGATGACCACTATGTTCCGGGCTGTAATGCAGGCTCAGGCACGTATGGAACGGTACACCAGGCAGGGACTTAGGGCGCAGAGGGCACATAACACCACTATCAATGGCAGCATCCGTGACCTTGCCTGTGCCATCCGGACATACACCGAGGTCATTGATAGATGTTGGGGGGAGACATTAGATGCCCTCCACAACATGTCTTCCTCAAGCCAGGACCATGCGGGACGGTTGCGACGTCGACGTAGACGCATGCCAGCAACAGCAACAGCTGGCAGTGGTCATGGATGGCCCACAGCTCACAGCCACTCCCATAGTGGCAGTACCAGCCCCAATGCTGGGGCTGGCCTGTCCATTGTCCATCCCAGTAGACAGTCCCAGCAGGGACATGGGTCCAGTCATCATACCTCTGCCTCTGATGACAATACCCAGTCAGGGTTCATACCCGTTACTGTCCATAGCACCCCTGCCAGGCACAGGTACTGTGTCCATGGCTGGAGACAGTGATCTGTACAGCCAAGCAGGTACAGTCTGTGGCTGTCCCACAAACCACCGTATATGGCAGCCACATGGTGGAGCTGTGTGCATGCAGACACACACACATTAAGCAAACAACTAGGGCTCACACATACACACACACATTACATCAACATTGGCCCATGCTGTACTGTTGTCCCACACACACACACACACACACACACACACACACACACACACACACACACACACACACACACACACACACACAGACATGTCGATTGGATGGGTCAATGTCAGGCTCTGGCAAACAACAAAATGCCCTGTGCATATGATGATACCTGTGCCGCCTCCTGTCATCTGCATTATCGACGGAGGGACAGGCTAACATGGTGCTGATGCACAGGGTGACACTATAGCAGTGTAGCAATAATAGCGAGTTGTCAACAAGGAAGTCTAACTACATCCTTGTAGGTATATCTGAGCAGACATTATGCATCAAAGCTCTGATTGTCAATGTAGCATTGTTTACACCACTGTTAGGTCTGAGTATGTATTATCCACCCATGTGCCACTTGGCTGATGTGTGATGTGTTGCCAGCATGTGTTAGCGAGTGGACAGTACATGTGTGATGTGTGCAGTACAGATTAGCAAGTGTACATCTGTGAACATGGTGGGTGCGCACTGTCTGGATGTACGTGCATAGTGGACACATGGGACATGTGGCATACCCTGTCGTACACATTATTAACATCCCATTGCATCTTTCAATGGCCAGTATGCATTCTACTACAGTTATGTACTAACATGGGTAGACGTGTGTATGACATGGGTTGACACTATGCTGCGGGTGATACCGTTAATATCAGTCAATGATTTGCAGTCTGGTAGTATACACAACCTCAACAGCATGACTATAAGCAATCATTGGATGATGTCCTGACAAATGACACACAGTAGTAGGGAACCCAGTATCAATTGGATCCTTCCGGTGCTACACTATAACACTAACCAGTGGTGATGACCACCACCCATTACTGTGACCACACCTGTGTGCCATACAGCCATCTTAGGTACATGCAGACACACTAGGGATGTGTCCATCCAAATCTGGGAATGCATGGAATGGCCTACAATGCATTCCCTGGATGGGACGCATATCCTACACAAGGGTATCATACAGACAGATACCTGTTGTGTGATACATGCTGTATAGCAGTAAGCCGACTATGGCATAGTCATCCTCATGTACTATACATACTATCCTGTCAGTACCACACTGGTGGTAGCCCTCAACATGTATGTCGGGTACCATTGTGTACATACAGACCCATGTTATGTCATGTGTCCCTTGGTATCCACATATCCATAGGTATTGTGGAGTCCCAAGGTGTATCACAGACATTAGAGGCCTGAATGCATATCCACAAGGCAGTCGTACACCTATAAAGACTGTCCATTCTTGGCAGACTTTGTTGTGTATGACCATGTCTGACATATACCCCAGGCATATACCCTCACTCACACTACTCTTAAGTAACTGTCATGGGTGTGTGTGCCACAGATGACCTTGGCCACAGAACACGACAGTGGATGGCCATGTCACATACATACATATGTGACCTACGATCTGAGTAGCAGCGGCACAACCTGTCAATGGAAACAAATGTATTCATGTAGTATGCAGGCTTCACACCTATGTACTGATTGAGGGGACATGTACACATATATATTTGCCACGCAGATACCTGATGTCTGCAATGCACTTACTGTTGTCATCATACTATGTCATACCATAGTAAAAGCAAAACCCACACTGTGTTGACCAACAGTGACACACACACAGTCAGCATTTGCAGGATTCAAACCCCTACCTAACTATGTTATGATACTAGAGAGAGACACATTAACACGGCGCTATTTGCTTTACTGGCTGGTTTCCCTTCTCCTGCTGTATTTGTAGGATGGTGACATCATCAGACTTTCCAAAGAGGAATGTACCTCTTTCAGTGTGTTTTCACAGTCTCCAAAAAGGGCACTCCTTTCAAAGACAATTGCACACATACACACACTCACTGTTTGCAGGATTTAAACCCCTATCTAACTGTGTTATGATACTAGAAAGAGATCCAGTGACATGGCGCACTATTTGCTTTACTGGCTGGTTTCCCTTCTCCTGCAGTATTTGTAGGATGGTGACATCATCAGACTTTCCAAAGAGGAATGTACCTCTTTTAGTGTGTTTTCACAGTCTCCAAAAATGGCACTCCATTCAAAGACAATTGCACACATACACACACATTCACTGTTTGCAGGATTCAAATCCCTACCTAACTATGTTATGATACTAGAGAGAGAGAGACGCACTAACACAGCACGCTATTTGCTTTACAGGCTGGTTTCTTTTCTCCTGCAGTATTTGTAGGATGGTGACATCATCAGACTTTCCAAAGAGGAATGTACCTCCTTTACTGAGTTTTCCCAGTCTCCAAAAAGGGAACACCTCTCAAAGGAAACTGCACACACACACACACATACACACACATACACATACACTTTGCAGGATTCAAACCCCTACCTAATCATGTTATGATACTAGAAAGAGGTGCATTTACACAGCACGCTATTTGCTTTACTGGCTGGTTTCCCTTCTCCTGCTGTATTTATAGGATGGTGACATCATCAGACTGGACATGGTGATGTGTGTACACTTTGTTTTATGCCATTCCAGGAATGGTCCATGTGGGTCAGCAGGTGTCAACAGCTTGAACATGACCTCAGTATCCTTACCTTGTGTGATCTATCTGTGGACACATTGACATTCCGTCATATGTCAACACATATTTATGCACAGCTTCTTGGTTTTGTGGATACTACATGTGTCTGGGATGTTGATAAAGGGCTATTCAAAGTCTATGTGACACATGTGTAGATGTGTTCATTGATGTATGTCCTGGGTGGCTGCCTTGCAAACAGTCTAGCATGTTTGGGAACCATGATCCACACATGAACATACCACAGTTGGTAGGGTTGTGTGTGTGTCAGCTTCCAATAGCTCTGTTTATGACTGCAACCATGATGGACTCCATGACCTTGCAGATCAGACCTCATAGGCATACTGGACTTGACTTCCCATGGTGTGTTGTGCACCAACACTTGTGGGGAGTGCCATATGTAGCTGTGACACATTCAATGGTTCCACATCCTGTGTAGGGGATGCGGCTCAGCTGGCTGTTCAGGTGCATGATCTGTTTGTTCTGTAGTTTGTGCATGACACATATTGGGAATCAATGTATTCCACCTGCTGCCATGCTTTTGGCAGTGGGGGTAGCTGCTCATCCATTCTACATGTGATATCTCCTGGTATGATGATGTGGACTATTGTCAGTGGGGGATGGGTATGTACATATGGGCCTGTCTGTCATGATGTCGGCATTGACACTCAGGTACAGTTGGCCCTGACTCAGGACATATATGTGTGTACATTGATATTTATGACATAGCTGAAGGAGGTGTCATGATTCAGTCTGGACTCCTCAGCTCCTCTTTACAAAACACTAACGAACATGAGCACTAATCCCTGTTATACTCTTTTACATGCTTAACACCCTACTGATCCTTTGTGATCAGGCTACAGAGTATGTCATGATAATATCCTGGCATGTCCAGGGGTCGGTTTTGTGTGTACTCTTCAGTCCAGCTGGTGGATATTGTGATATTGACACAATGTCACATCTGCCTCATGTACACAGACAACCCTCTCCTCCTCCCAACAAACTCAGATATATGTGTGAGATGCACCTATATAGACATACAGGGAGCTGAACTCTCTTGACCCATGACTGGCACAGTCTATCAGGTGGTGAAGGTAACCACACACACCACATATCAGTCTCACATATCCTCTAGCAACAGCACTCAAACCACATTAGCACACATTGACATACTCAGATGCTGTAAATGTACTCTACCTAAGCAGCAGAGACCTCCAAAGCAGACACACACACACCTGCTACCCCACTACAATACCCACATATCACTAAGTTCACAATGTCAGTGTGCCACACAGTCACTGCCCTTCGGGCTAAACAACACACCTAATACACTTGTAATAGGCGACACTTATGTTCAGACACACTGACATACCACTCACCAGCCCTGACAAGGGAATAGTCACTTTGGACTGTCTGTTGGGTGCCAGGATCAGCCACATAACACAGGCAGTCAGGTCACTCCAAAGCAAGTACAAGACTGGCACCATCATTGTCCATGCTGGTGTGTGTAACCTCAGACGTTACTCCCTGGACCACATGACATGATACATGGAGGTACACTCTGATCATGTAGCCCAGGCCAGTATGACCCTGACCTTGTCTAGCATCTTACACCCACCAATTATGATGTCACAGTATACGGACACACATATCACATTTAACAGTTGGCTAACAAATTTGTTTCATTCATAGGGGATACAGTGTCTGTCAGCATATGGTGACATGCTCAACATGCCACGTAGCTTCACTATGGACAGCTTGCACCTGTCACCCTTGGACTTTGGTATGCTGGCTAAGGCTCTTGCTACCACCAGAGTGCCTTTTTAAGCAGGGCTCAGAAGACAAACCCACCTCCATAGACATTACAGGTTAAATGAAACTAAGGGTAATGCTGCTCAACAACAGTTGTGTTAACCTCATATTGTGGCCACTCAGGACTCTCCTCAGTATGGAGGAGAGCAATATCTGTGCACTGACAGACACCTGGTTCAGGCTCACTTATGCACACCAGCACTACCAGGTTATGTTTCATACCATGCTGTCTGACAACAAGACTTGGAACAGACAACACAACTAGGGGAGTATCCATATACATCACAGATACACACACCTCCAGGTTAGTAGCACTGCACAAAGCATCACAGACCATACATATACAACTACCATTGTGCAATACTGCCTTTCAGTTTGTTGCCTGCTACAGAACACACTCCCAAACTCAGGAACCACACTCGGCTTTTGTGGGAACTATGGAGAATATGAAGGTCTCCACAGACACCATTATATTGTGTGACTTCATATACACACATATTGACTGGGGATACTACTCAAGCCCCGACAACCTCACCCAACAGTCACTACAATTTGTGGACTCATATGCTTTGGCACAACTAGTCAGCACAGCCACAAGGGGGAATACATATTGGACCTGCTCATCACCAACATGGGGACTCTATGTTCCACACCAGCGATATACCCCTCATTGGTAAGGTCAGAACATACATGTATCTCACAGGACATACATATACCCTCCACACACCTATCCTGGGTAATCTTGGTGAACTTCTCATGAGCCAACATCTCACTTCACGAGCAAGGTGGTATCCTTCAGAGATCCTGAGACAGTGGCATATACGGCTCACACTGCTGCATCCTTTACATACACATTCTATGGACACCTAGTGGACTGCATGGATTGTGCTATCCCAAATAACAACAAGACCCACTACTACAATGGCAGGGGACCTGTCTGGTAGACCCCAGCCATTAATAAGCTGTACAACGTCAGGAGGATGCTACTACATGATAGAGCACAATCCCAGACTGGGAAGGCATCTGTGATCTGTACTAGCAGACAGCTACAATCACTCATGGACTTTTCTAAGGGCCGCTTCTACCAGACAATTGCACCTGACACGTAGGACTATCACATGGCCTTCTTCAGTTATGTCAGGAACCTGGGTGGACACTCACTGATATGCTGTGAGTTACTGCATACTGACTAAACCTACCCTGAACCCACTGGCATTGCCTACATCCTGGCAAACAGGTTCAGTGCAGATGTCTCCCACCAATCCCCCCTAAGGAGCAACTATCCATCCCAACAGAGTATAACCTCCCTGACATCACACAGCAACAGGTGAGTGTTGCCCTCCCCACAGCATACATTACAGTATCAATGTGACCAGATGGTGTCCCAGCCTGCATCATACACAAGCATCATGACAAACGCAACCCTCACATTACATCACTGTTCAATATCGGAGTTACCACAGGACATGTACCCAAGGAATGGCGTACTGGGACAGTGGTCCCGCTCCACAGAGTTGGTGCCACAATGGACCACAGACAATATTGCCCTATAAGCCTATGTAGCATGCTCTGCAAAGCTATGGAGCATATTGTCATAGGACTCCTACACATAGACATCGGGAACCTACAGACACTGTGTCCTACTCATTTCAGCATTTTTGTGGGCAGATCTTGCCTCTTGAACCTGTAGGTATTCTTTAAATGGCTAACAGGTCCAATGACATAGGGATGGCTATCCACACAGCCTACCTGAACCTTGCAAAACCATTCAACACAATAACCCACTGGGCCATTATGCATAGGCTCACCAGTGTCAATTTGGACACATATCTCACACAATGGATTGATACCTAGATCAGGGATAGCACCCACATGGTCAGGATTGCAGGTGCCATGTCTGACTATACACCAGTTACACATGGCATCCCACACAGCTTGGTCCTGGGATCTCTCTTGTTCAGTATATATTTGTCTTACATACAGGCTATCACAGGGGGAATATGGCTGAACATGTTTGCACTTGACTGCAAACTGTGTGCCATGATCAACTCTCCAGCTGCCACATGCATACTCAATCAGGGTCTCACAGAGATGGATGACTGGTGCCTGAGCCATGGCCTACAGCTAAATGCCATTAGTTGCATAGTCATCCCCTTTGGGAGTAGCAACATGCCCACACATTACCACATAGGTAGTACTCCATTACATACATTAGGAGTTGTTAGGGGTTTGGGGACATCACTTGTTCGTACTGTCACCTTTAACATTCACGTTGCCAAAGTGGTTGGACACACCTTCTATGTGTGCCACCTTATCCCATATGGTTTCACATCTAGATCGAGTGAGGTCATTGTGCCCCTATACTCATCACATCCATGCTTGGTTACAATGCCACATTTGGGGAGTACCTTACCTGACACCTGCAGCAACTGTACTAGCCAAGGACGGTCCTCACCAAGCAGATCTAGGGACTCACAAAGATGCCCTGCATAGTTCAGATGCAGTAACTCCAGCTCTACTCAGTCGCTTACCACCTACTCAGATATGATGTGTGCCTGTTGTTTACAGCTATACCCAAATCAGAATTACTGGACATGCTCCACCTCAAGATATCCAACTCCCTTGGAGCTACACACTGCAGGGACATATACCTCAGCACAGATGTTAATAGGAAATTGTGGAGGGAAAGATTCTTATCCCAGAGGCTCCACTCACTACAGAATGTAATCCCAGTTTGACATAGGCAGAGCCACCCACTGACCACCTACTGGAGACATCTTGACGACTGTATGGGTGATTGTATATTTGCCCCTGGGATATCTTTTGTGTCCCTGCTAGACAGAGGTACACTAGCATAAACGTATATGGGCTATCTTGTGTGACAGGGTTGTGAATGCCAAACACACTCTGGCTAGGCTTGTACATGCCCTAGGGCAGATAGCCTAGTATCGACCTCTGAACCTATGCTAATGTTCAAGATGCACAATGTTTATTGCTGATACTGTTTGCAGGTCTTTATCATCTTTGCTTTACCAGTTTCCATGAAGAACTTCAGTATCTGCAGAACATATTTGATTATGACAGGGTTCCACTATATTTTAGATGTGTCTGTTGTCATATAACTGTGTGCACAGGGCGGATTGCTGTATAGTGACAGATTCCTGGGTTAACACATGCAACCGCCAGATATGCGTGACCCACTGTTGTACTCAGACATGGCCTAAGTGTGTGAGCATGCCCAGTTCTGACATTACATGTTTTGTTGCCTGACATTTGTCTCATTTATTCATGTGTGAGCATGCCCAGTGTGACCCTTCAGTATGTTGCTATCTGAGGTCCACTACATTTGCTGATGTGTGCGAACATGACCAATATTAACATTTATACTGTGTGTGTTGGAAGTCAGGTTCTGTTCTCACTGCAGGACTCACCTTTGTGTCATAACTCAACAAGGATTATGCTGTGCCTGCAGGGTTTCCATGTAATACTTTGCATAGACTTATCAACATCCATCATACAGGTAGACCACTGCAATACTGTCATGGTTTAGTGGTCCAGTACTTTGGCTATAGTGCACAGTATCCTGGGTTTGAGGCCCATCACTGCTTTATATTTTCATACTTAGCAGACCACACTGCTTAAGGACCTGTTAACGCAAATATGAGCATGTTGGCTTTTGTTCAGCTATGCCCTACTTAGACCAGGCTTGTCCGACATTGCTCAATATTCACCAACATTGCTGGACGTTGTCCAATATTACTGAACATTGACCACAGTTGTGCTAGTTGGTGTGTGCGATTTTTTTTGCATATACTACATGGTGGTAATTGCTGTTTAGCACTGCTTTATATTGCTTAACACATGGCATTCATGCCTTAGGTGGTGCTGCAGGGCTGCCTATGTCGGATGCACATACTACACTCCCTGCACATGTTTGGAAGCAGGTAGTGACAACTTAGGCATCCCTTTTACTTTATGTGCGAGTCGGAGAGGGGTATTATTTCCTACTGAGCCAGTGTATGTGTTATGCCTTGCCTCTTTGCCAAGGCCAAAGCATACTGGGCATGCCTCCTTCTGCCTACTGGGGCAGGCTCAGGTTGTTCCTCCTCCGAGTCACGCTCTGCCTGTGATGGCCTTGGCAATGGTGGGGGGCTGTTTGGCCCAGGCCTATGCTGGTCCTGCTGCAGCTGCTTTTCACAGGATCATATTATGTAGCATAGCACATACCATGACAATTTGGGTACATGTAGTTGGTGAGTACTGCAAGGCTCCACCAGATTTGTCCAGGCACCGGAACCATGACTTGAGCAGCCCAAACACACGCTCTATTACATTACGTGTTTGTGCGTGTGCCTCATTATGGCATTCCTGTTCTGGTGTGTGTGCATTTCTGATGGGTGTAATCAGCCATGGCTCCAGTGCATAGCCAGCATTCCCCACTAGGTGACCATGTGGGATGTCCCCATTGGCAAATGTCTGGTACAGCTGCATCAGATGCCAGATATGGGAATTGTGGTAGCTTCCAGGGCAGCCTGCACACACATTCAGTATTATGCCCTGGGCATCACACACGACCTGGCAGTTGATGGAGGGGAAGCCCTAGCGGTTGAAGTAGACCCTACCCCGCTCGCCGGCTGGTGCTTTGATGCATATGTGCATGCAGTCTATTGCACCCACTACCTCAGGGTATTCCGCTATTTGCTGGAAGAGACGCATACTGCTGGCCAATACCTCACGGGAATTGGGGAAATATACATGATCACCGACATGTGCTGACATGGCATCCAGGAACTGGTGTAGTACCCTGAATGCTGATGCCTGTGATATCCCCATCATATCACCAGTTGGTCTCTGGAAGGTACCTGTTGCTAATATTCTTAGGCCAACACATACCTTGGTTTCCACTGGGATGGGTTCCCCTCTGTTGGTTCTGTGTGTGAGGCGTGGCCTGCACAGCTCAACAATTTGCTGCAGGAGGTCTCTGTCCACTCTATAGTGCTCCACTATCTCCAGCTCATGTAGCCCCTGGTAGGTTACCCTGGGCCTGTACACTCTTCTCAGTCTCCTCACTGTGGGTTGTCCAGCAGCATTTCCATTGTCACCACCCTCAGCATGTTACATATGTCGCCTTATAACAGCAATGGCAGCCCCTAACATTTCTTTGTCTCAGTAAAGCTTTTTCAGTTTTCACTTCTATTAGCTTACTGCAGTGTCTCTTGTGAGAAACATAATGGACTGTTGTTTGCAGAGTTTTAAGTGCTAGGCTGGGCTGGACTAGTGTACTGCCTGTGTAATTGCCTGATTCTGATTGTTTTCACCTGCTAGCTCTGCTAGTACTCCCTGGTAGCTTCCTACTATTTGTTGTGCTTCCTTTTTCCTTTCTGTTTCTTCAGGAGGGAGCACCGCGCACACAAGCGCAAACACGAGCACAGCAACTAAGACGTGCGCACACATGCTTACACGGACTAAAACTTGCTTATTCAGGTTAAAACACATGCACACCAGTGCAAACACGCTTACAACTCTTTAAACAGCCTTATACATGCTTACTTTGGCTTAAACGCACACACTCATGTTTACACGGGCGCACTCTGTCTTACTCGGGTTTACAGGCACGCACACGCGTGCATGCAAGCTCAGCAAGAAACTTTGGTGTTATCCATGGTATACACCTTCCATTTCTTGGCTTTCCCTAGCCTACCTGTTGACACACCTCTTTCCATGATGTCTAAATGACAGCGGACACATGCCACTCTGCTCCAATGAGCTTCAGTTCTTTCATACATACCCCCTTCGTGATGTCACCTATCTTCTACTCTGTTACTCCCTATATCCTACTCCTACACTCCACTGACTGTGCTCATTTTCTATGTAAACTAGCGATTCACTATCCTAGCACTCATTTACATAAGATTGCCTACTAATGCTTTGTTACATGTCTTAGACTGAGCTTCCCCTCTTAGCAACCTCTCCTCGGTGGCCATGTTGCCTTCAGCCTGCCATTCCCTTGCATTGTACATTACCACTTTCAATAAAATCCACATTTGTGGGTTTTAATTTGTAGTATTCTGTTTTTTAGAGCACAGCCCGTTTGCGCGGCACTGCGCTACGCTTAAACAACGGAAATCGGCGAAAAAATATATTTTTATTTTAATTTTGCATCAGGGAACATTTCCAATGGCCGTATATTTGGCCATTGGCATGCTTCCTGAACCGGATGCAACCTTTATTTGGAGCTGTCATGGCTCCGTTTTGCTATTTGCAGAACGGTACTCAGTTGTCAACTGAGTACATTTCTGCAAATAACACTGCTCTTACTCGGACAGGTTCGGGTTTCCTGAATCGCAAATCTACCTTATTTGCATGCCTTTCACCTACAATTGAGGTGATTTGCATGTCCCAGCCCTGTCTATGTAAGAGCCATTTTAGGAGCTCTCTTACACACCCCTACAGGCTGTTTCTGGATCGCTCGTCAGACATGATGGCTGCATGGAGTCTTACTCTACTCTTAGACTCCGTGCAAGCCATCGTGACTCCGGCCCGATGTCAAACTACAGATTATATCACAGGTGATAGAAACATCTAAAAACATGACTAGGTACCTAAGTAGCAGTATCCATCATTTTAATTAATGATTACTTTTCACAGATACCTTTGACAACAGCAAGAACTCATTCCTTAAGTTATAGTCAATAGGCAGTGACCTTGAGCAGTTAAGAAAGGTCACTTCCCATTGCCAGAGAGTGAGTGCATGAACTAGAAACTGACAGATGTACTATTCTGACTTTGTGTACAGCTTCAAAAATGGTTGGCATAAAACCTTCACAAAGAAACCAGCATAGCTGGCTTTAGGCACCAGGGAACCCTGTGGTCGCTGGGGGCCCCCTGTTCCTTGGGGGTCCCCAACTGCAGCAAGTTATCTTACCTAGATATTTTTGTAATATCTATCAAACCACCAAAAGCTAGTGCAGTAATATTTTATATTAAACCAGGTGGGTAAGAATTCTTATTTATATTTCCATTAAAATTCAAAGATACCTCTGATTATAGTAACAGTGTTTTATCAGGTAACTGGCTTCACAATCCCATTAAATATTTTACCACTGACATGGTACCCCTTCCTTAGTTAAACCATGCTGGTGGACATTCTCTCCATTAAAACTAACATAGCCAGCTTTAGATATGTACTATACACATGGCTGCAGGGGGACCCTTAATCATCTTTGACTGTGGGGGTGGGGACAAAAAAACTTGCTGCTGGTTGGGGAAAAATGAGAAAAAAAATTAATTCCCTGATTACAGTCTTTAACCCGAACAGGACTGTGATATGATCCTGTTAAGATAAAACTGAGGAGCAAGGCAAGCATTAGACAGCTCAGCAGCCCATAGTGACTGATCTCAGTACAAATCTTGAATTTCAAGAAGAGCTGATACTTCCAAACTACAGGGTTGGTTTTCTCTTTCAGAGAGTTTTAAGAACATGAGATACTATAATTCAACGTTTTTGATGAAATATTCAGCACAGTGCCAAAATTAATAGCAGAATAAAGGCTCAAAATCAGGAAGACTTTAAATATTATTCTAATCTGGTTAAAAAAGGTAACAGAATAACACTTTTTTCATCAACATGAATTTTTTGGACAATAAGTATAAAATTCTGTTGTCTGGGTTTATTGACTGTCTGTAATCCTGAATGATTTACCAACAAATCAACTTTTTTATGAAGGATGGAGCAAAATTATGAGCAAAATCAGGGAAGGTCTGTGAAATCAGCGACAATGACAAATATTACTCCTCACTGAGGTAAATAAAAGTGACTTACCCCTGCTGATGTTTGATGATTGCTAAACAGCAGTCATTAATCTGATGTGGCAGTACAAATGCTGCATGATGTATTGCTATTTGCTGAAATAAGTATAAAACTTGTAATACTATGGTGTGTGTGCATGTGTGTGTGTGTGTGTGTGTATGTGTGTGCAAAAAATATTACTGATTTTTTTGACTGTGCACACACCCAATAAAAGCAGGACACATGTATTATTCTTCTGTGTATCTCTGAAAACTGCAGTTAACAAGTAATTATATTTTATTTAAAAGTAAGGCATAAAATACATCATAGAACATTCAGACACATAAATCTTCTAGAAGTCTGGTGGTCCTCCAGTCTCCAGACTGTATGAAGCTGTTGCTGATTGGGGGAAAATGAGGAGAAAAAAATTTATCATTTTTTCTGATTATGCTCTTTGACCTGAACAGGGCTGTGATGTTACCCTGTTCAGATAAAGCTGATAATGGCCTTTGCTCATAACCGTAACCATCCAGTCCTGCTCAGATGTGTGTGTACAGAAAGCTCATGTAGGCTATGTGAGGTGTAGGGATTGTGTGGTTATTACTTCTTCAATTTTCATCACAGTCAAACCTTAGATATATGCACAGGGGGGTCATTATAGCTTGTGTTTGGGCTGAGGACAGTGTGGTTATTGATATTTTTACTTTTGTCACGGACCTCCTCAGAGGTGGACAAAGAAGGTTATACCTTGTACAAGGGCAGTGTACTGTCTAGGAGCAACAAAGTAGAATACATTACTATAATCATTATTTTGTTTTCACTTTCCTCAAAATCACACTCAGGCACGTATACAGGTGGCTGCCTTTGGGGGCTAGGGGTGAATAGTGAGAAGTTATGATATGTATATGTATGTCAGCAGTCACTTGAAATACATGACTGGCAATTTCACCATCTTTCATCCTAATCTGACGCCAGAGGGATGCATAGATAGTGACTGTCTTTTTTGGGGGTGTTAGGGAGGCAGGCAGCATTCCCAGATAGGGCCTGTATATCCACACAAGAATTGGCTTGTTAATTCATCGTGAGCTACTATTTGGTCAGCTTTGATCATTAAGCCTTGGGCACAACGTACTTCTTCCTTGAAAGAAAAAAAAAAATAAGACTGAAGTTCTTTTCTTACTCATGATTTTAATTAGGCCATCATTGGATTAAAAGATTGGGAAAATGCTTTAAAATTGCACCCTAGAGCATCTTTAACTCCCTATGGCTTCTGGGGGCACTGGCTTATTTGAGTTATTTTCTAAATGGTTTTTACTGTACTGTTTTGATAGGGAAATGTATGTTGAAAAGATACAAGGAAAATTAAAGCTGAACAGCAACAATTAATTTCTTTCCTCAATCATAATTTCTGTTCAAGCCATCACTGGATGAAAAGGTTGTGAAAAAGAAAAACAAACTTTAAAATGCACTTCAGATCATACAAAAAGTTATGGTTTCTTGAAAAAGTTGAAGAGTAAGACAAAATGTGAGAAAAGGTAGAAAAAAGTAATGTTCATAGTATGAGGAGCCCAAGATGGGGAAAACAAAAGGGAGGACTGGAGGGTGTGTAAGTGTGGGTGGGGTGGGCAGAAACAGTAGGCAGTGCCTATAGTGCCATTTCACCTACGTCCAGAGCTGTACATAGAGTTGTTGTATCATTGTTCCAACTAAATGCCAGTAACTTTAAATGTCCCTTTGTGAGATGGGCCAACATAGTATGGTACATAATGTAATGTAAGAGCATTGTAGCTACAGGTCAGTCTGTGCTTACTGCTCCTAAAAGTTTGCAGCATGAACTAAAAGGTTGCTTAGATGGGGTGGCAGTGACAGGGTGATAATTAGACTGGAAGTGCCCAGGTGAGCCTCCAACATGATATGTGCTGGGGCCCCCAAAATGTTAACACCAGCCCTGGAAACCAGCACAACCATCATCTAATATAAGCTGTCATAACAGTGACTTTTTACCTAGTAAAAGTTAACATGCACAACATAACAATGACTTTGAGTTTTGTGATACAGTATTTTCATCTGTGCATTGTGCTCCTATCATGAATGGATATTGCAACTCAAAACACAAAACAAAAGCTTGGTGGTACACATCCAAGCCTATGAATGTGTGACAATGGATACTGGCTCCAGGACTGCAGAAAAACTATTAAATAATTTCATAAGTCTCACAGTTGTTGTACAGAAATCTTTAAGGAAGTTCAAGGAGGCTCAATAATGCTGAACCCTTGAGAAAACTAACAAAACTAAAGAAGTCTAACTCCTCACTTTAATTAAAATGGCACTTTTCAAAATACAAGATTTTTCCAGTTATCCTTCAACATCCCATCATATTTGATACACATATTTTAATAAAATCAAATGTAGCATACATGAATACATGAAGGGAAGGCCATATTCATAAACAAAAATAGGAAATAAATGTTACAGACTAGCATTATTAAAAGATAAAATGGACTTCATAGCCTTACAATTATATAACAGGTTATTTCAAACAGCACTGCACAAAGCTACAAGTTCAGTAACTTTTTGCATGAGAACCCATGAGGCCCACCAGATCCTAAGGGAACCCACTGACATACTAAGGCAAGATACCAAGATGACCAGACCATTTTCAAGAGAGGGACAGATGACCATGACCACACACTTTTCTTGAGAAAGATGGATATTTGTAATAATAATGATCAAAAACAGGTTAAACAGATGGCCATTACCATGGGGAGTGTCAGGGTCTCCAGACTGGTAAGGGTCTTTATGGCTACCATACATAACAAGCAGATCAGCATCCAGACTCTCTGTTTATTACAATATTGAGCTATTAATCAGAAGTGTTTTACTTGCATAGGCACAAATTATATATATATATATATATATATATATATATATATATATATATATATATATATTTACTATGGCAACGTTGAAACTGCCTTGGTCGACTGGCACATGGTCAAAAGGCAGTTTCCCATGTAGGCAGAATTTCAACCCAAAATCGATTGAGTTACACTACAGCGAATGGGTAGTGTAGGGCGATCATTTTGGTTCGACATTGCATTGTGCAGGGAGGTTGCACTTCAGTGAGGAACAGGTAATTAGCCCATTTCCTCACTGTAGTGTGATCTTGGAGTTAGTATATTTAATATACAGGGGGTGTGAGGGGCAGTAGCGCCCATAGCTAAGGATAACCATAAATCATCCTTCAGCTATATCCATAGCCTAAACGTAGGACCCAGATGTGTGGTGAACTAGCTGCATATGGCATTGCACACACTGATCCTGAGAAAATTGCTAGCCTATTGTCCAACAGCTTTAGCAAAAATTTCACTCGGCTGTCCCCTCCAAACATTCCACAAAACATTTTCTCTACATCTCCCCCACCTTGCATCTCCAAAGATCAAGTCATTAATGGTCTCTTTAAGACCAAAAACACAGCCTCTATTGGGCAGGATGGCATCCCAGGTTGTATTTTAAATGGTCTAAAATATGAGTTAGCAACTTCATTAGGTACTGTATTTAACCACAGCCTGAGTACTGCTTTTGTCTCTACTGAATGGAAAACAGCAACTGTCACCCCCTTCATAAAGGGGTACAGCAACAGACCCTGGGAACTACAGATCCATAAGCTTAACCAGCCTTATATGTAAGGCCATGGAACAAATCATCATGGACCTTATAAACAAGGATATAGATGATCTCCAAACCCTTGATCTGAAACAGTTTGGTTTTGTCAAAGGCAGGTCGTGCCTATTTAACCTGGCAGACTTCTTTGAAAATGTCACCAGAGCCATAGATGAAGGCAAATCTGTGCATGCAGCCTACCTTGACTTAGCTAAGGCCTTCAACACAATTCCACATTCGGGCATCATTGATAAACTCTGTCAGTTGAATATCAACCCTTATGTCATCAGGTGGGTTGTTAACTGGCTCACTAACAGATCAACAGATCACACTTACTCAAAGTTGGGGATTTTACCTAAACCAGCAGACCTGTCACTAGCGGGGTTCCACAGAAGTCATTGCTGAGCCCCCTATTGTTTGAAATATATTTCTCAGTTCAGGCCAAAACAGAGGGGCTGTGGCTGACTAAGTTTGCTGATGACTGCAAATTAGGGGCAATCACTGTATCTCCAAAATATGTCAATATACATCAACAGGGACTTACACAAACCAGTGATTGGTGCCAAAGCTATGGACTCAAACTCAGTGCTAAAAAAATGCATTGTCATCTCCTTCAGTAAAAATGATATCCCTGCAGACTATCGTATAAATAATAATACATTAAGTAACAACTCAATAGTGAGAGACTTGGGAACACAAGTTGACTGTAGCCTAAATTTTGACTACCATGTGTCTACTGTGGTAAGGAAGGCATTCTACGTCGCACACCTCATTTGCAAAGGCATTGCCTCAAGAATGAAAGAGGTCAAAACACCCCTGTACTCGACCCTCATCAGGCCAATAATTGAGTACAGTGCTCTCTTTGGTATGTACCTTTCCAGGCACCTGCAGCAACTTGAGAGACCTCAGAGATTTTTAACCAAGAAAATGCAGGGTCTCCAGCGCATGTCATACATTGACAGACTGAAGTCATTGTCACTGTACTCAATAGCATACAGACTACTTAGAGGAGACTTGCACCTAGCATACAGAGTGATCTCAGATCCAGACCTAATGGAAACGCTGCACATCCACAAGTCAAATGGGACAAGGGTCACCAGCTCCAGGGACCTTATCCTGGCCTGTGACACAAATAGGACCGGCTGGAGAGACATATATGTCTCTCAGAGATTGCCACTCCTCTGGAACAGGCTACCAACTCACATCAAATACAGCCCTTCTATGACTCTGTTTAAGTGTAGCCTGGATGACTGGATGGGAAACCATAAATTCCTGCCCAGGATTTCACCTATGTCCCTCTTAGATATGGGCAGTCATTGCTAACTAAAATCTGGAGCTTAGGCAAGATCCTTTATATTTGGCTTCTCTAGTATTATACTGGGTACATATGGCTAGGCTGATAAAGACCTTTGTGTCAATAGCCCAGTAGTCACCTATGAACCTATATCTACATCTATATCTATATTTAGTTGCAGATCATAATGCTGACTTTCAAAAAGAGCTAATGTTTTTTTCCTTGTTTTGCTGGTTTAAGAGATTAAAGTCTCTTAATGCCAGCTCCTATTTGTGCAAGATTAAGTAAAATAGGTACTTGGAATTTGCCTTTTCCCCACTATTGTGTAATCTCACAATTAGTCTAAATACTTTCAGGGCTGTATGTGTTTTTTTAATCCTTTAAATAGATCTTTTCTTGGTCATTCATGTGAGCAATAGTTTTTCATTAAGTAATCTCACACACACACACACACACACACGCACACACACGCACACACACGCACCCACACGCACACACACACACACACACACACACACACACACACACACACACACACACACACACACACATAAAACATTATTAAAAATAAGTAAATTATACATACTCCCCCGGATTCTCAAACGCTTGCATGGAGAGCAAGATCGGTGCAGGAGCACAAGCAGGCAATATGTCTGTCGTGAGATCCAGGAGCAGCCTGCAGGGGCATGCACGAGCGCTCCTGCAATACTCCTGCACGGACTAAGCCCTGGTATGCAAATCACCCCATTTGCAGGAGAAATATGTACAAATGAGGTGATTTTGCAATCCAGGAAGCTTGCAACAGTCCGTGCAAGACTAGTGCTAACTGCAGAAATGTACTCGGTTAGTAACCGAGTACATTTCTGCAAAATCCAAAACGGAGCTACGACAGCTCCAAATAAAGGCTGCATATCATGTAGTAAGCATGTCAGTGGCCACATATAAGGCCACTGGCATTGCCAACATAAAAAAAATTACAAAAATCAACTTTTATTATTTTTAGCTGATCTCGGCTGTTTAAGCGTAGGGCAGTGGTGCTCAAACAGGATGGGGGGGGGGGGGGATAACAAAATTAACCTAAATTAAGCATACTAACTAAAGTCAGTATTCTGCCATGCAAGTCAATGGCAGACAGAGGACAACATGGCCAGTGAGTAGTGGTTGCTAAGGGGGGAGGCTCAGTGTGAGACATGTAACTATGCATTAGCAGGCAATCCTATGCAAATGAGGGGAAGGATAGTGAATCCCAGTTTTCCCCAGCATGTGAGGCAGGTCCCAACAGTGTAAGGGTAGGAATAGCATGATGCAAGTCTAGGAGTTAGGTGACATCATGTGGGTGTGTGTCAGGCATACTGCAAGCCGAGTGGAGCCCTGTGGCTTGGGTTTCCCCCTAGCTTAGCACAGCTAAGCTAGGGTGTGTGTCTAAACCTGTGTAGCACTCTTTACAAAGCCTAAGCAGGTGTGTGCGCTGCGCAGCAGGTTTTACAGGAAGACAAAAGAAGTTAAACCAGGAAATAGCAGTGTACACATGTTAGCACTCTGTTTGCATGGGGCGCACACAAGCTTAAACAGGAAGACAATGGGAAGGGAAAACAGCAGTAGGAAGGTAATCAAAGAGAACTAGTTTAGCTGGCAGGTGAAATGTATCAGAATCAGACAATTACACAGGAAGCAGACCAGCCCAGCCTAGAACACTACTATAAACTAAGAAAACACCTTCCCTCTGGGTTTTCCCACACTCTACACCACCGGTGTATACAAGCAGGGAAATCTTAACAAACAAATCTGCAAAATGAGAAGGTTTGCAGCAGGCAACATAGAACAACATGTGCAAGAGGCTGAGGGTGGTGAGGATGTGAATGCTGCCAAACAACCCACAGTGAGGAGACAGAGAAGAGTGTACAGACCCAGGGTAACCTACCAGGGGCTACATGAGCTGGAGTTAGTGGAGTGCTATAGGGTGGACAGAGACCTCAGCTGTGCTGGCCACACCTGACACACCAAACCAACTGAGAGTAACCCATCCCAGTGGATACCAAGGTATGTGTAGGCCTAGGTATACTAGCCACAGGTACCTCCCAAAGCACAACTGGAGATATCATGGGTATCTCACAGGCATCAGCATCCAGGGTATTCCACCAATTCCTGGATGCCATGTCAGCACATGCTAGTGAGCACATATATTTCCTAAACACCCATGAGGTGTTGACCAGCAATATGCATCTCTCCCACCAAATAGCAGAATACCCTGGGGTAGTGGGTGGTATAGACTGCATGCACATATGCATCAAAGTACCACCTGGTGAGCAGGGTAGGGCCTACATCAACCGCAGGGAAATCCCCTCCATCAACTGCCAGGCTGTTATGTGATGCCCAGGGCATTATAATGAATGTGTGTGTGTTGGCTGCACTGGAAGCTATGACGATTCCCACATATGGCATCTGACGCAGCTGTGCCAGAGATTTGCCAATGGGGACATCCCCTACGGTCACCTATTGAGGAATGCTGGGTACACACTGGAGCCATGGCTAATGACACCCATCAGAAATACACACACACCTGAACAAAAACGCCATAATGAGGCACACGCACAGGCTAGACTTATAATAGAGCATGTGTTTGGGATGCTCAGGTCATGGTTCTGGTGTCTGGACACATCTGGTGGAGCCTTGCAGTATTCACCAACTACATGCACCCAAATTGTTATGATATATGCTATGCTACACAATATGATCCTGTGGAAACAGCTGTAGCAAGAGCAGCATGGGGCAGGGCCACATAGCCTCCCACCAATGCCAAGGCCTGCACAGGCACAGAGTGACTCAGAAGAGGAACAACCTGAGCCTGCCCCAGTAGGCAGATGGAGGCGTGCCCAGTATGTGGAGGCTGCAGCAAAGAGGCAATGCATAGCACATGCACTGACACAGTAGGGACCCAGGGAATAATACCTCTCTCTGACTTGCACATACAGTAAAAAGTATGCCAAACATGACATTACCTGTGCTCAACCATGTATAGGGAGTGTACTATGTGCATCTGACATAGGCAGCCCTCCAGCACCATCCGCAAGTCTGGCACACCCTCAAGGTAAGTCAGTCAACCTACCAATTGCCAAATAGAGTAGAATGTGTCATTACCTGTAGCTATGGTATAGATGTGGACATGCAAGGGAATTGGGTGGCTGAATGTGATGGCATCAGACAGTAGACTACCATAGTGGCACCATGACATCTGTAACACATACTGAAGTCACCATAGTAGCCAGTACTATACAGGGTGACAAAACTCACTGCAGGAAATGTGCTGAGTGACGTGTGTCCATATGACCCACACATGCCAGTCAGGACGGTTCACATACCCAACAACAGTCTCAGCCAGTAGGACAGATGTAGACAAACCCAAACAGATCCTGTGCCATGGCCCCTGAATGATGGCTATGGTTAATCTCCCCCCCCAGGTCTACACAGACAGACCACAGCAGGGCAGGCAGTGGGATGTTAGTTCTGAAGGGTAGGAAGTCAGACAATAATATGTAGGGCAACCAAAGCCACGATATGTAATACATTGGTATGCCTCTAGTCAGCATGATAGTTAGCAATACAGAATGAAATGGAGTACCTGACATACCAGTACAGTCATAGTAAATGTGTACAAGTGTCACGTGTGCCCCCCACATCCTATATAGTAATGTAATAACAGTCAGGTGTGCCCCCCCAACCCTGTGTAGAAATGTAGAAATAGACAGGTGTGCCCCCCCATGTAGTAATGTAATAACAGTCAGGTGTGTCCCCCATCCTGTGTAGAAATGTAGATATAGCCGGCTGAGCCCCCCCCCCCCCATCCTATGCAGACATGTAGGAACAGTCACTGCCAGATACTTGATGGATACCCTGCAGAAACAGCATGCCACCTGTTGGTATACAACACCAAGGTTAGCACTGCAGTACAAATTACCTGGACTCGATCCACACATTAAATACAGAAGGCCATACTGGGCATGCTCACTCACTTGAAGGCCATATCTGCTAACACCAGTGGACCAGACATATCTGGCAGTTGCAGTTGTTAGTGCAGACACTCGGCAGTATGCACCACGCATGCCTTGCACACACAGTGGCTATGAATACATATATGTAAGGACAACACACTATAATAAGCCAAAGATAGATGTGCAGAGATGTGTTGAAGAGAGTGACTGTGACAAGGAGCCATCCAGGCCTGTCCCACCCAGCACACAGCCAAAGGGCCCCAAACACTTGAGGTTCAGATGTCACCAGTATCTGTCAGCATTACAGACTATTGGTGCACGTGCCAGTTGTGAAACATGACCATACAAGGAAGTAGTCATCTAACAGCTGAATACACATACCTGTGGAATATGACCCTGTGTGTGCCCGCATGTGGTATGTCAACCTCTAGATGAATGGGTTATGGCCCATGCACACACACACTGCCCTTCCCACAGCCCTACTATGACAAGCCTGCTAAGGTCATCCACTGTGAAATACACCCTTGGGAGAGTTGTAGCCCAGTAATCTCTGTGGCATGTACCGTAACGTCGTACTGCTGTAGTGTAATAAACTAGTTAGGTAGGTGTTCAATTCCTAGAAATGCTCAACCTTTGCAAGGCTGTTGATGTCATCCACCTAGTAATACACCTCTGGGAAGCTATAGTCCAGTAATCTCCATAGCGTGTTCTGTAACTGCGTATTGCTATAGTGTGATAAACTAGTTAGGTAGAAGTTCTATTTCCAGACATGGCAAGTGTGGATGTTTGTGTGTGTTCCTTTGTCAGTGTAAAACACAATGCTTTTGAGTCTATTCACAGACACTGCAACCTCCATTGGTCCACTTTGGCAAGTGTGCAATGTCATCACCTGTGAAATACACCTTTGGGGAAGGGATAGGCCAGTAATCTCCATGGCTCATACTGTAACTGTGTACTGCTGTAGTGGAATAAACTAGTTAAGTAGGAGTTCTAACCCCAGCCTTGCAACTGTGTGTGTGTCTGTCTGTGTAGAAGGCAATGCTTTTTAGGGCAGGCACACTCCCTACAATTTAAATGCTCTACCTTGGCAAGGCTGCTGATGTAATTCACCCTGAAATACACCTCCAGGAAGGTTGTAGCCAAATAATCTCTATAGTGCGTTCTATAACTGTGTACTGCTGTAGTGAGATAAAGCACTTAAGTAAGTGTTCTAATCCCAAACATGGCAAGTGTGTGTTTGATTGTGTGTCTGTCTGCTGTTTAGGGTAGTCACACTTCCTAATGCTCAACTTCAGCAAGACTGCTGATGTCATCCACCCAGAAATACATCTCTGGGAAGGTTGTAGCCCAGTAATCTCTGTAGTGCACCCTGTAATTGCATACTGCTATAGTATGATAAAGTCGTTAGTTAGGTGTTCTAATCCCTGACATGGCAAGTGTGTGACTGTCTGTGTAGGGAGCAATGCTTTTCAGGGTAGTCACACTCCCTACAAGCTAAATACTCAACTTCAGCAAGACTGCAGATGTCATCCACCCAGAAATACACCTCTGGGAAGGTTGTAGCCCAGTAATCTCTGTAGCATGTGCCATAACTGCGTACTGCTGTAGTGTGATTCAGAACTCTGGTTGGGTTCTATACTCACCCATGGCAGTTCTGGATGTTTTGTGTGTGTTTCAATGTCTGTGCAGGGAGCTATGCATTAGAGGCTAGTCACACTCAGTATATTTCAAATGCTGTGCTTTGGCAATCCTGCTGATGTCAGCCAATGTGTTATACACCTTTGGGGAAGGAGTTCACCAGTAATCTCCTTGGTGTGTCCTATAACAGCTCCATGCTGTAGTGTGATATAGATCTCTGTTAGGGGTCCTATACCCACCTAAGTCAGTTGTGGATGTCTTGTGTGTGTTCTAATGTCTGTGTAGGGAGCAATGCATTTTAGGCTAGTCAAACTCAGTACATGTCAAATTCCCTACTTTGGCAATCCTGCTGATGTCAGCCAATGTGTTATACACCTTTGGGGAGCAAAGTCTCGAATAATCCCCATGGTGCATCCTATAACAGCATCATGCTGTAGTGTGATATAGATCTCTGTTGGGGGCTCTATACCCACACAAGTTGGTTGTGGATGCTTTGTGTGTGTTCCAATGTCTGTGTAGGGAGCAATGCATTTTAGGCTAGTCACACTCAGTGCATGTCAAATGCCCTACTTTGGCAATCCTGCTGATGTCAGCCAATGTGATATACACCTTTGGGGAAGAAGTAGTACAGTAATCTCTGTGGCGTGTACTATAACTACATAGCACTGTAGTGTAATAAACTAGTTAGACAGGGGTTCTACTCCCTGGCATGAAATGTGTGTGTGTGTGTGTGTGTGTGTGTGTGTGTGTGTGTGTGTAAAATTTGTATCCTGTGTAGAGGTGGGTGAGAGTGTGTGACACCTTGGCCCAATGTGGAGCGGGTTTTGCAAATTTCTTATATGGTGGCCCTAGTGTATATCACAATGTCCACTGTACAGGGATAACAGCTGTGAAATAGCTGAGAGGCTGGGGTGTAAATCCATACCCATACATGTGACATCAAGGCCAGGTAATCACAGTTAGCAGCCCCAGTATTACCCAGAGCACACTCTAAACCCATGTCTCATACACACACACATCACTTGCCGAGGCAACAGCCAATATGTGTTTAGTACACTGCATATTGGTGACTGATAGCAACTATGGTGTGAATGCAGTGGCCTACAGAGGGCATGGCACCCTGTCCATCAGTACGATAGGCACATAATTGCAGACAGTGCACCTTCAGTATGTTTCCCACTGGACGCCTGCAACAGCTGGGGTTCCATCAAATGTGATCCACAAAGGACATACCATGCCTTACACACATGCCGTGCTTGGACAGATGCCACTGACACCACTGAATACCTGTAGCATGCAATCAGTGTAGGTGCAGGGTCAACCTGCTGTTCATTACCTGGCCCCGCCACATGAGGGCAGGACTGTCACATCTGATGATAACATTCTGGGTACACAACATGGGCCAGACAAGCCAGGTACACTTCCACATGCCACTGTACATGAATGTGGGAGGTGTGCACATTCCAGACACCGTCCATATCATGGCATATAGAACACATACATGGCAAGCATTGCACAGCACTGGCCATGCACAATAGTAACCCAGGTGACTGGATGGTGAATACAATACCCACCTGTGTGGGTAATTCCAGACACTACACCCCTTATCCATAATGCTGACCATTCTCATGTGGCCTGATGCCAAGGTATACCCTTCACCTAGCCTTGTACAGCCATCTGGCACAGCCAACCACTACACACACCTGTGAAGCAATGCACATATGCATGCCAGTACTGGCACCCTGTGTCTGTGTGTGTGGTGAATAATGCTTCCGACCACATTCATACCCAGTACCACCCCCATTGGCATACTGAAGCATGCTCTCTAATGTCAGACGCCTTCACATACCCTTTGACCATAGAACCCCTGGATAAGCCTTGTGGGCCATTTGATACCTATGCATTACTGCATTGTGGCAAAGTAACTGGTTAGGAAATGTATTCGTTACCCTGCCAAGTGTGGCAATGTGTATGAGTCTCTTAGAGAGTGTGGCTGTGTTGACACTGACATCTATTCATGTGGACAGGCTCGTGTGCTACACCTACTGTATCACAACAGTGTTGCAGATGTCACTCACCAGCACATAAATGTCTGGGCAGCTCACCAGCATGTGAGCTATGTGGCGCATACAATAACTGCATACACATGTGATAGCTATACATAGTCAGTCAGGTGTTTGAAACCCTGTACTGGTAGGTGTGTGACACAAACATGCTCAGGTTTTACTCACCCACACCTTCCCTGACATACTTTGTCTCTGTCTGTCCCTCTCACATTGTCTCTAGTGGAAGTGGAGATGTACACCTGCTTTGGTTAAGCAGCAGCTTGTTTTTTAAAAGTGATGGTCATGATTAGCTGATTGCCTCTGCACCAATTGCAGTTCTCCTCTAGCTGAGTCCATGTGGAACAGCTGTGGTAACATTCCCATAGCCAATTGCATGGAAACACACTCCAATATCTAGGAACATCATGTTGGTGTTGGCCCTTTACATTCACTGTGGGCAGGAACTAGATCTGTTGTTTGGCAAAGAGCATCTCAGATGGATTGGGGATTTATGTCTAACAGCATACACTGTGGAAACAGGACAACACACAGAAGGAGGATGTGCCTGACCTGACTACAGACTGTAAGTGCTGGTATACTGCATGTGGAGGAATGTTGGTTTAACAGTGTGTGTGTGTGTGTGTAGATATGGCTGTCTTACATGTTGTAATACCTGCCATGTCAGTTCTATGTTTATGAGGAATCCACATCTGCAGGGTCATCTACAGACTGGGCAGTGTGTTGTGCCCTTGGTGTCATATGTTACCCACAGAGCACATATCTGTGAACTACAGAAGGTAGTGTGAGGATTGCAGTCTGTAGATGGTGAAAACTGTGACACTTACTGACTTCATATCCCTCATAGGACACATGTTGCAACAAACCCTGTTACAACAGTACATGTATGAGGTTATCACAGCAACATGTCAATATTGGCCCAGTGTATGTGCTTCCAGCCACAACTCTGTCAACCTTTGTACATATGTCATGCATTAAGAGGTACATATGTGCTGTACACCATCATTAGTGTCATCATATCTGGTAGCAAGCCAGTGAGATATCAGAATGCTGCACATGTTATGTACAGTAGGGGTTATATTTGATGACATAACCAGGACATTCTGTGGTCGTTTGTACAGTACTGAGGTCTGTGTAATTATGGTGAATGCCGACAGTGTGTGCATTGTTAATATGTTCTTTAGCCTGTGTACAGACTGTGGTGGATGTCAATGTTATAGGTCCCATCCTATCTGATGTTACATGCTGCTCCACTGTATGTTACCGTATTGGCTTATATGTTTGTAGGGCCATATACACACATATCCCATACCACAGACAGCCAGCAGACCACACCATGTAGCAGCCCAGTATATGTAGTGTTAGTCTGTGAGTGGCACATATGAGGATGGTATTGAACAGATAGCTCATATACTGTACTTTTATGCTGGCTTACCATATGTGTCTGAGGCTGTGTTCACATTGGATGTGGTTATACGCCTTCACACAGGTGTATCTTACCCTGTACTTTGACATGCCTGCAGAGCCTGCTATATATGTAGGTACATGTGCATTCTCCCATAGGAGATGTAGGCCAGTATTGAGCCAGTCTGCCTGTAGCCTGCAGAGTGCATTGTTACATGTCTAGCAGCTTAGTGTATTTATCCAGTGAGATGTCAGGTGCAGATACTTACTGGATGTACTGCTGCCGGGTGTCCCTTAACAGTCATGTATGTCAGACAGAGAAGTGGGATGCTGTACAGATGTATGTCAATATCTAGTGCGTAGTATGTGGCCATGGCACCCCTTTTCCAGTGGTTATTATGTGTCAGCCCAGACAGGGGTGTGTGAATGCATAACCTATGGTGGCATATGTAAATCAGTCGTTATGTGTTATACCCATCTACATGGCTGTTAACATCCATATTGTCATGCATGGTACACATATTTAGCACTAAGGGGTTCTATGTATACCTCTGGACTGCAAAGAGTGTTTCAGAATGTCCACATATATTGGCCAATATCTGTGCTGCAGTCCATGGAGGCATCACCTGCTAGCAGTGGTATTTTACTAGAATGTCCTTAGGATGTCTGTCAGTAGCCAATGGCACACATGTGGAAAGCAGATATGACCTCCTACACACACCGTGTCTGTGAAGACAATCCCAATTACAGTAGCAATAGTCTACCAATATACCTGCTATACATACCTGAAATCCACTTGCACTATGATGTTGGGACTATAGGGGTTGGGGTAGGGCTACACTCCATGTCCAGAACATATGGTTAGAATATCTGTACATATAATCATCTATATATATATATATATATATATATATATATATATATATATATATATATATATGGGTCCATATGACTTGGTTGACTGTTCATTTGGTTGACTGTTTATTTGGTTGACAGTTCATTTGATCGACAAGCATTTTCCCCCTACCCCAATGTTGTGTGACCCTGGAGTTGATATATATAGTTAGGGGGGGTGTGGGGGGCCCCACCTAAAATGCTTGTCGATCAAATGAACTGTCAACCAGATAAACAGTCGACCAAATGAACAGTCGACCAAGTCATATGGACCCATATATATATATATATATATATATATATATATATATGTATATAATTACACATATGCATATCGACATATCTGTACACATAGGATGTGCATACATATATAGCTATATACATATATATCTATATGTACATACACGTATACCTATATATACACATATGTATACATATGTACATATGAAGAGGTGTACACATGGCCATATATATATGTAGCACTATACAGGTATGTATACAGACATATGTATGTGTATACCTGTGTATGTGCATGTAGACACCTATACACCTATATGTATACAACCATATATCTGTCATGAGTAAATGTCACGGTTGTGTATACCCTCCCACATGTATCCCACCATATGTATCTGATATGTGTACATTATGATAAAACATATGTGATGCAACAGTCATATTAATGACAAGGACTACACAATCTAGGATGTAAAGGCAAGTGTTCAATACCACTCAGGTTGGGTAATAACAACTATAGTGGTAACATAATAGCTGTCCCCATAGTAGCATAGTGGTCATGTGTTGTGACTTCAGTGTAAAGGGCCCTGAGTTCATAACTTGCAAGGGCTGCTCATTTTGTTGCTAGGCAGAACAAGGTATGTTGATACAGAGTGGTTAAGGCAGTGTTTGTACAATGTAAACCACACACATCAGTATCACGACATTGCTGGGTAGGGTTCTAGTCCCAGTGTTGGCAAGTAACAGTATGCATGTATGTGGATGGGTCTACATCAGGTTGCAGGGTATACACGCCTCAGTGGGCCACCTGTCCATGTGGACAGGCAATACTCGGTATAGTAACTTGTGAAATGTGTTCAATTGTACCCCAGATATGTCACTGCCATGGTGTCAGCACAGTGACATACCTCGTTGTGCAGTATGACTGGAGAGCATCCTCTTGCTGACACATGTACACCTACAACACAATTGCATATCAGTTTATAAAGCACAACCAAGCAGTGTTACTAACAGCTAGAAGGCATCATTGCTGGATGGCTACACTACCTGCCAAATATGCCTCAAACTCTGCACCCTACAACATGTTACACTGCAGGACTGTGGTGCACTGGTGTACAGTCACCATGTGCATCAAAACCATATAAGCCTGTCCTTGCATCGATGGTATGGATGACAGGGATGGGGCACAGGTATCATCATATGCACAGGGCATCCTCGTGCAGAGAAAATGTACACCTACAACACAATTGCGTATCAGTTTAGAGACCACATCATATGCACAGAGTGTGGTGTTGGTCTGCCAGAGGCTGAGGGTGGGCCATACATTTGACACCATGTGTGTGGGTGAGGAGTGTACTCTGGGGAGCTGGCTGAGGTCATGTGGTGTGTGTAGGTATGAGGTTACCCTAGGTGTGTTTGCATAGTGTGTGGGTATGCACTCACACAGTTCTGCCTTGTGGCTGCCCTACACAGGTGTTTATGGACAGCTGCAGACCATACCTGGCAGGGTGTGCAGTTCACTGCCTCTGGCCATGGACACTTGGACTGTGCCTGCCAGGGGTTCCGCAGGCATGTGCATGTACAGGTGTTGAAGTGCTACTCTTACCTGCTGATGACATTTGCCCGCTGGTACCACATCCCTCCTGGGACACTGCAGGACCATGTGCATGTGGCCTGCTGTGGTGTGGACAGCACACCCCCTGCACTGCCAGGGCTGCTACTGCCACTATGGGAGCCCCTTTGGTGTCCTAGCATGCCCAAGTTAAGTGCCAGCTGTTGGTGTTGCTGACCCACGTCCACCCGGGTGTTGCTGCATCCCCACCACATGTTGAAGCATGGACACACCACAGCTAATGAGGGCCATCATCTCATCATGCCATCTATCCACTTGATTGGTAGAAGCAAGGATGGCACCCAACAGTTCACGGGGGTTGTCACTTACAGATGCAAAGTGCAGCCCTCTGCAGCCTAAGGCCCTGTCTGGTGTAACGCTCAATATGTGCCTGTGCCACCATTACAGCCTGGAACATGCTTCTGCTGGTTGCAGCTATGTTGCTATGCCAGGAGCATGATGTCCAGTGGCCCTACCATGAGCACCCTGGGACATCTGCCTATGTGGCAGCCTGCCGGACATCCGGCTATGCCTGCTGTGAGTGGATACAGTAGGCATGGTTACCACACTTTCCTGTGCACTGCCACTGAATGCCAGCTCTCCCTCTGCTATGGCCACTGGTGATGGGATGTGTATAGGCACTGTAACTGTGAGCAGAGGTGGGGTGGCTAAAAGGGAGATGTCAAATGTTGGCACAGTGTCGGCCCCTGACAACCCCACCTGTGCCTCAACATTATCATTATCATCAATGTCTGTATGGACACCTACATCAGATTGGGTGCAGGAGGGATCCTGACCCACCTCGCCACCTGTGGGGGAAAACAATAACTGCACTTTAAAACCTGTACAGCATTGCTTAACAGTACACACACGCACACACACACACACACACACACACACACACACACACACACACACACACACACACACACAAAACTCTATAATATCAACCTGTCCATGGCTTTACAGACAGTCCCACATATACATCCATATGTTACCCCATCCTGCATCACAATTGCTAACATACACACATTGATACCACTCATTAACATCACAGTCTTTTAAATGCCCACACAAGTGGGCACAACACAAGGCCTGTTGCTACATTACCGGCCTGACCTGTGTGTAGTGGAGTTACATGGCCTCAAAGCTGTCATTCAGTATGCACCCTCTGTATGGCCAGAATGATGTGCATGGCCCCTATATGTATGGGCTACTATGTTGTATCCATAATAGCTCCCACTGGTATGTCATGTGTATGTAATGCTCAGTACATGCCAGATATGCTGTTCCGTTGGCCCATCATGTGTCAGCTGTAATTTTTGGATACACTCCCTGGTGTTGACTATTACTTCCCCAATGCATCTGTAGAGCTGCATATGTGGGCTGTAGGTAACCTCTCCGCTGACAGCAATATTAAGTGTGTACCTAGAGTCTACCTTCCCTCTGGATGCCTGTTCCATGCTACAGGCCATAGTATACTATTTGCTGTCCTGTGAGTACACGACAAGTATTCCTGTTGTGCAATGTGGCACTCCATGCCCATGTACTGCACAGCCCCAAAGGGGGGGTAGAGCCATATGAACACCCCACAATCACACATGTGCATACATGGCCACGCACGCAAACACACACATGCACACACGCATCATACATGCATCAACCTCAGACCACTTCACCAGAGTGACCCTGCAGACAAACTAACTAACCACCAGGATGCACGCACACACATACAGATGAGGTTGCACAATGATCGTACACACAGTCCTCCAATTACCCATCTGCCAACATGCAGAACATATGGTACAGAACAGCATGCAGTTCAACTATACTCAACACCTTGCTAGCAATGGTATACATGTGTATGATGCATGTGCTATGACTAGGTGGTGCCCCTTCCCCTAGATATCACTGCACCCATATACACATTATTGCTGTGCACCTGTTCTGCACCCTGCCATATACTGTGCACCATAACTCACAGGTGTCCAACCTATTGTGAAATGTGTTGTACTGTGTCAGTTATGTCAGCTGTACCTCTTACAGCCCCTATGTGTTTCAGCAACACATACTTGGGATGATATATGGACTGTTGTCATTGGTGAATGCCTGATGCCTGATTTACAGCTGTCAACATCAACATACCATATGTGGCTACTGTAGAAATGCTTACACTGACAACCATCAGAGCATACCATGGCTATGGGGGATGTACACACCTTTATTGCTTTTACACACACATATGTGATCTGCCATGGGACCACAGCACTGCATATCTTAGCTGTACACAAGCCCTGTATGTAGCATATGTCCTGTACTTTCACATGCAGTGTCTACAGATTGTGTTAGGTGTGCAGCTGCTGACTGCAATGCATACACACCGTGTGGGGATATGTGTGCACACCCTTATCATGATGGTTTATCACACTTCTTGTTGTGTGAGCTCATGGCAGGGGTATATCAGCGTGGGCCTTCTGCAATTGCCAGTGTATGTTCAGCCTACCCTACGCATGTCCCCCTATTCTGCATGACTGCAAGGTCTACTCATGTGCACATCCCATGATGTTCACCCAATGCCATCACTATTGCAATGTGAGTAGGGTTACAGCTGCCACAGGTCCTGGACCTGACTATATGCAGATATAACCATTCCTACCATCCTTAGGATCCCTGCTGCAATGCACTGGTGTTTCATGCTGAGACCACCCCTCAGCATTTATGCAGATGCATGACAGGTGAGCCCTCACATATGTGTCAGCTTGCAGTGTCCCATACACCGAACACTGCATGTTGCAATTTAGACGCAGCTGATAATGTGGACTACTGTAATGCCATATGCCATAGTGTATCTCAGCAGCAGTTGGCTTTGCCCTACAGGTATGTACACTGGTGTTGCACTGTATAGGGGTGTTCAGAATATATCACTACTGTAGGCCATGTCTACCAACAGTATGTTACCCCTGTGGACACATTCCGCAATGACAGGATGTTAGTTGTCATGCAGGTGTGTGACATACCCTTTCAATACCCCATCATATTTGCCCTTGTGAGACCATATATTTCACAGCAACAATGCATGCACATGTACAGCATGCACTCAGGGTAGGTGTGTTAGATGTGTGCATGGAATATAACATCACCATTACATGTCCGGTGTGTTGGCATGCATCTACGTAAGACATACTCACCAGCTACAGGCTGCTGTCTTGCTGTTACCCCGGAGGGACCTACATAAGTGGGTGAGAGATACAATGTCAGTGGCCACACCTGTGGCACTGCTACAGGCTGGGTGCAGTACTACCATACATCAACCATAAATTCCCACAATACTACCACATCTGGACATCTGTTTATCACTACAATGCAGCAACACAATATTTGTATGACATATCAGATATGCATTATCTACCTGTACCACTGCGGATATTTACACAACAGTGGTCTACTGATGTGCCTTGTGTCCATACCTGCATGCTCCTCAGCTGGTGTGTGAGTGACACCCACCTCCACAAAGGGATCCAGTGGTTAATAGTGTTCTGGACGGGCAGACGCAACGAGGCTGGCCAGGAGCTCCTCCACATGTGTCGGGGGGATGGATGGCATGGTCCCCCCTGTGGCGAGGTGAGCCCCATGTACTGCGGCAACATGCCAACAGGCATTGTGAAGCAGGTCGCTGAAATGATGCCGGACCTGCTCATAACTGCAGTTATGCAGGCTGACATCATTGACCCTGTGGACTAGATCGTTTCACAGTGCGGTCCACTCCTGCTGGTCATGTGCTGTCCTGCCAAAGAGAACCTGGTAGTGCTAAACCAGGTGGTTGATAATGACCTCATTATCCACCACTGAATACACGGGCAACCTGATGTGTGCCATCTTGCCTGAAAAACATGAGGATGGAAACAGGCCTGAGTGACTCATATGGCAAGGTTACCACAGTTCGTAATACACATCTCTGTCACCCCCCCACCATATCCGATTCAACAGACTATACACACAACTCATTAGGTATGGCTACAGCTTAACTACCGTTTGGGCAGATTGTGTATTGCACCACACCTTCTGCTATGTGATTGTAGTCATGTCCCCTGTGTGGAGACTAACATTGCTTGCCTGTTATAGACTATTTACTTGCATGCCATTATCAGGGCCACTATGGTTACATATATGCCAGTGGTATGGCTGCTCTGAGATTGCTGCACATCTGACAGTCTGTATTATTGTGGGGGGTTCTATGCATGCTGTTGGACATGTACCGGGATTGTGTAGACTATTACTACCAACATATGTACTGTGACAGTGACACAATAACATGTATATATTCCATTGGCCAGCTGATCCACCTCTCCACACCTATCTGACCAGGATACCTGGCCACATCACATGTGTGTGCCAACCTGGGGCCTCCTTGTGTACTGTTACAGCAATACCATCAGGTGGAACCACCTGGGGATGTTGTCCCCCCCCCAGGGCACACACCAACATGTTCCTGTCCCCTGAGCTCAGGTCTAGGGTCTGTTCCATACCAGGCTCTACAGACACATGAGGGATATGCTACATCAGTCTGAGGCACCCAGTACACATTCACATGGCCAACATGCTCCTCCTGCTCAACCGCCAGACCTGGCACCTTCAGGACATGGACTGCTGTTGTGAGTGGCAGTTGGTGGGAGCCTTGTTCCCATTGTGCCCATATTGGGGACCATGGGGCATCCACATCATGGACCACACACACCATCCATGGTGTTTACCCATCACATGTGTTACATACCACCCCTAAGACTATCCTCTACCAATCCTAACCACCTCCATGTGTGTATCTGCCATACTAACCCCATATTCCCATTCCATACTTCACAGGCAAGGGCATTGTGGTGCGAGGACGGGACTAACATGTGACATACCCATCCATGGTGTACACACTGCCAGCTGTAGATATCTGTGTGTATTGCTACGTGTGCTTCTGCCTCACACATAGCACACATCACTGTGGTAGTGATATATCGGACATGTCTTTCCATACATATCTGTTTATGTGTGTGTTTGTACAGATGTAGACATTTGCATATAGGTATATATCTATATATGTGTAGATATATGTGAATTCATATATATGTGCACATATATATGTCTACACATGGGTATATGTATATTTCTGGACATGTATGCTGATATACATTTATCCTTATATATTATATCTGTGACATATGTACACATATGCATACCTATATGTGGGGTACATTCAGAAATCAGCTCCACAATCTCATGACACCTTCCTGCACAGCTGCACTGTTCTGCCTTGCTGCAACACAGACAGGTGCCACATATGGACATGGCCTGACATTAGTGGGGTATATGTGGGACCTGTTTGCAGGTAACCCTATTACATACCTATGGCATTCCAGCATGCTACATTACAGATTCACCTGGGTATCCTGTCAGTGGTGGTTCATGGCTCCCACATGTCCATCATACTGGCATTACCTCCACCACCGGCTATTGGCCACGTCATATGCATAATCCCCATTACAAAATGCACACTATGATGGCTTACATCCTGTCTGTCAGTGCTGACCTGCACAGTTAATAGCTATGGCCCTCTACCCAGAGGGACAAACACTATTGTCCGTAGCAGTTGTTCAGTTGACCATCATCACTACTCCTGCTGGCACATATAACTCATTCCACATCATCTATCACATTACGATGGAGCAGGTACTACATTCTAATATATGTACATATACTTCACATACCTGTTGTGGGAATGATGTATTAATGACTGGCAGGTGCATTTTCAGCTGTAATTTTTCTGAGAGTTTTCTTTTTTTCTGCTTTTGTTTTAGCTTGCTTGCTTTCTCTCTCCTGTGAATGGTTTGAGCTGTTTGGGGTAGATTGCAGCCTGGCTTTAGTAGGTAATGCACTTGATCAGACAATGGCCTCTGCACCACTCAGTATCCTACACTTGCTAACTGCATGCAACTTGCTGTGTAGTACTTCCAATTACCACTGTCATGGCAACCACCTACTATAAATCCCTACATCATGTGGGCGTGGTTCCTTTACCTTTCCTGTGTGATGGACATCCTTCCTGTGTGTGGGCATCAGTGTTACAGACAGCAGGTAGCAGTACCTCTTCCAGGGGAACTGGCACACTTAGGCTAGCTACATATTTGTAGGAGGTTCCAGAACTACAGACTGAGTGTGAGAAGAGTTGTGTTATGCTTTGTATAGTACTGGTGTTACAGGGTGTGTGTATACATACTAGTTTACCTTAGAATGCAGTCTGTCTGCATAGCTCTCAACTGTGGGCCTATCCTGTTGGTGGCCAAAGGTGTGCCTATCATGTTTTGTCTGTCCATCACACAGGTCCTGTGTCAGATATTTCACTGGCAGTGTGTGCTTTGAGTGCTATCAATACATGGCTACATCCATTTATGTTTCTAACCTCAATTCCCTGGCTAAGGGTATGTTGCAGACTATCCTGTAATGCCAGCAACTTGCTTAGTGTATGGCAACAGTTTCCCACATATGGGCCTGTGTTTCAGCCTCTGTCCTCCACCTACATACCAAGCTTTGCACATATGAGATGCTGTCAGGGGTTGTCCTGTAGTGGGCTGTGTGTATATCACACTGCCATTGCTGCCATCAGTCCGCTGCTGTTGTATCCCCCACACATACAGTGGTGCTGGGGCCATATATGTGTGGGCTACACCAAAACAATACATGTGTGCCCTTATGCACTTCAGAGGCCAGAATATGTAACAGTGGTATATGGGCCTGTAGTATTGAGTCTGGGGGGGGGGGTGCACCATAACTGACCTAGGCTGTTACAAAATGTGGGGGTATCAGGGATGAGCTGCCTTAAGGTATCTGGATGTACAGTACCGTATGCTTCACCTATATTTACACTACTCATATAAATTGCGTTAATGCAGGCCTACTGCCTCCTGCCATACAAGACTGTTCTGTTTGTCATTGTGCTTGTGATGGTGTCAGTTATGCCTTGTTATGTAACAGTTACATCCCATTTGGTCAACTGAAGTCTTCAACATCTAGTGATTTTGTACAGAGTGTAGACAGAGGCTGCTGAACTATACACCTGCATTATATACTGTTGATTGTTTGGTATCCGGTGGCCCAGTCTGTCTTTACTATTGTACAATTTGAAGGCATTGGCCTGGACAGCAACAGCTGTGAAACTTTCCAGACTACTGCATTAGTATAACTGTTTCACAGTTGCATTACTCTGTTTATATGGATGTCAGTGTCTGCACAGCTATATGACATGGCATATAGAACTGTAATAGTACACAAATAAAGATTTTCCATTTCTGCAAACCTTTGTGTGGTGTTTTTTCTATGACCTCTCTGTGGATATATTTTGCAGGCAACAATTGTATTTGTATAGGTGGCCCATACAGTGTCCAGTTGTTCAGGTGTGAACTGTAGGCATAGTGGCTGTTCCATATTGCGTGCACCTTCTACATATGTATCTTACTGTACATATCTCTGCATGTGTCTGTGTAGTCACATGTATATAATTATATATATATATATATATATATATATATACATATATATATATATATATATATATATATATATATATATATATATATATATATATATATATATATAAATATATATATACATATATATATATATATATGTTTATCTGTATCTGCATATATGTGTCTCAGTATATGTATCCTGGGGATGTTGATAGATTCCATATTTTACATTTCCTATGGGAGCCAAACTCTACTGCATGATATGTTACCAGTACCAGCCTGACATCATACAGGTGGGTTGTAGTGCTGTTTACATGTTGTGCACATATTCATAGGTTCATAGGTAGGTACTAGTCTTTTATAAACCTAGCCGGAATGTGCTGGCTTTTGCCAACCTCTTAGATTAGTTCCCTGTGCCTCTGTCCAGCAGAGCCATTGACGTGATCCCAGGGGTAAACTTTTTGTTTCCCATCCACTCGTCAAGGTTTCTCTTGAAGAGGGTTAGCGAGGAGCTCTGCCTAATGTAGATTGGAATCTTGTCCCAGAGCATGGGAAGTCTCTGGGACAGGAATCTATCCCTCCAACATGTCCTATTTATTGGTGTGGTGAGGTTTAGATCGCTGGAGCGTGTGGCTCGAGGGGATATGTTTTTTTAGGTGGAGCATGTCCATCAATTCTGGGTTGGACATGGCCTTGTATGTCAGGCAGAGATCACCTCTGCGTAGGCGGTATGCAACCGAGTACAGCTGGAGTTTCTTCAGTCGAGCTACATAGGGCATCTGTTTGAGGCCAGTGATCCTCTTGGTGAGGTACTTCTGTGGTCTTTCCAGTTGTTGTAGGTGTCTTGTAAGGTACATCCCAAATGGAGCATTGTACTCTATGATGGGTCTGATGAGTGATGTGTATAGGGGCCCAATGACCTCTTTCAATCTGGATGCAAACCCTTTTGTGATTAGGTGGGCCACATAGAAGGATTGTCTAATCACTTTGGCAATGTGATTATCGAAGGAGAGGTTACTATCTACTTGGGTCCCCAGATCCTTTATTACATCTTCCGTATTTAGGGGGCTACCACCTATGTGGTAGTTTGTGGGTACTTTGTTTTTTCCAAAGGGGATGACTATGAACTTTTTGGTATTTAATTTGAGGCCATGGTTTTGACACCAGGTATCTGTTTCAGTGAGACCCTTTTGGAGGATGTCTGTCAGCTGGAGAGTCAATTATAGCTCCTAGTTTGCAGTCATCTGCAAACCTGGTCAGCCATAGTCCTCCTGTGTTTGCCTGCACCTTTGAGAAGTATATGCTGAACAGCAGGGGTCCTAGGACGGAGCTCTGGGGAATGCCACTTGTAACCGGTTTAGAGTCAGACCTAGCTACCACAACTCTTACCATGTGGGTTCTGTCCATGAGCCAGTTGGCAACCCATCTCATGATGTAGGGGTTTATGTTCAGGCTGGTGAGCTTGTCTATAATACCTGAGTGGGGAATGGTGTCAAAGGCCTTTGCAAGGTCTAGGTAGGCTGTGTGGACCACCTTTCCCTCATCTATAACCTTGGTAACTGTCTTAAAGAAGTCCACCAGGTTTAGGAGGCATAATCTGCCCTTAACAAAGCCGAACTGGGTAGGGTCCGGTGTTTGGAGGTTTCCTATGTCTCTGTTAATGAGATCCACGATAATGTGCTCCATAGCTTTGCAGACCAAGCTAGTCCGGCTTATAGGGCAATAGTTCCCGGGGTCGACTGTGGCTCCACCTTTGTGGAGCAGAATAACCGTTGCTGTGTGCCACTCTTTGGGCATTTAACCTGTGGAGAGGCTGAATTTAAACAGTGTGTTTAGGTGAGGGGTTAGTTCATCTTTGAGCTTGTGTAGGACGCAGCCTGGGACACCATTTGGTTCCATTGATGCTGTGTCTTTGGCTTTGGAGAGGGCTGTTTTAACCTGAGTGTCTGTGATTTCAGGGGCACTACATTCTTCTGGTATAGTTATGGGCCCATTTGGGGGTGAGATGGGGTAAAGTTTGCACTGAACCTGTCTGCCAGGATGTTGGCTATATCAGTCGGTTCAGTGTATTTTGTGCCATTCTGCACTAAAACTGAGCAGATCTGAGAATTGCCACTTAGATTCTTGACATAGCTAAAGAATGCCTTGTGGTTATCTTTGGAGTCCGTGGCAATTTTTCTTTTGAAGCTAGCCTTGGATGATTTTATGAGGGAACATAGTTTCTTGCTGATACTGATCAAGGATGTCTTCCCTTCTTGGAATTTTACTCTTTTCTGTACTAGTTTCCTCCTTCTATTGTATAGCTTGTTTATGGCAGGGGTCCATCAGACTGGTTTCCTTTTCTTGGAGGAGTGAGTCTTGGTTTTGTTTGGGATAGCACAATCCATACATTCTTGTAGGTGCCCGTAGAGTGCATTAGTAAAGGATTTTGCAGCTTGCAGCTTGGACAGAGTTATTCTTAGCATGGGGGCTTTGAAACTTCCCACCTCGGTCTTAAGTAACGTGAAGTTTGCTTTTGAAAAGTTTTTCATGGTGGTTTCTTTGACCGGGGGTTGTGGCTGAATGTGGATATCCAGAGTGATTAGTTTATGGTCAGATCTAACCAGCGAGGGGTTGACCTTCAGTTTGGAACACCGGTCGCCCATGTTGGTGATGACCAGGTACAATATGTTGTCACCTCTGGTGGGGGTGTTGACCAGTTGATCCAGGGCGTTTGAGTTTATAAATTCTAGGAAATGTTGGGCAAGGGAGTTTGTACTTGAGTAGTTCTCCCAGTTAATGTTTGGGTAATTGAAATCACCCAATATCAGGGTGTTTGGTAGGACCTTTATGTTTTCCAGTGTTTCCAGGAATGTGGAGTGATGGTTCTGGGACATGGTGGGTGATCTGTAGCAAGCTATAATTTGAATAGCAGTTTTGCCCATTGTTAGTTGCACATGGATGATCTCTGAAGCATCGTGCTGTGCCACTAACCTGGAAGTGTTGGTATCCTTGATGAATATGGATACTCCCCTGCCTTTTGTATTTCGGTCTGGGTTTTGTGGCCAAAATGTATGGTATAAGTTGTAGCCTGGTAGTGCTGGGGTACTGTCTGGAGCCTTAAACCAGGTTTCTGTTACTGCACATATATCGATTTTCTCCATACTGAGGAGTGCCTCGAGTGTGTGCATTTTGAGGTTTAGACTTCTGGCATCGAGTAGCATTACCCTCAGTTTTTTATTACTTGTGCTATTTACGGTGGTGGGTTTGTCTTTTGAGCCTTGCCTAAAAAAGGCACTATGGGGGTGCAAGAGCCTTGGCCAGTATTCAAAAGCCTAAGGGTGACAGGTGCAAGCCATCTCTAGTGAAGCAGCGTGGCTTGTCGAGCATGTCATCCCAGGCTGACAGACACTGGATCCCCTTTGAAAGACACCAGAAGCTTAGCCAATTTTTGAAATTGATAATTTTTTCTCTATACTGTGGTAGCATTCTTGATGAGGGCAGGATGCTACTCAGGGTCAGGGTCATACTGGCCTGGGCTACGTGATCAGAGAGCTCCTCCATGTCTCTTTTCCTGTAGTCCAGGGAGGTATGGCTCAGGTCATTCACACCAACATGGACAATGACAAAGTCATATTTGTACTTGTTTTGGAGTGACCTGAGTGCTTGTGTTATGTGGTGGATCCTGGCACCTGACAGGCTGCTAACAGTAACCTTCTCCTTGTTCAGCCTAGTGAGTGGGACGTCAGTGTGCCTGACTATAGAGTCACCAATTAGAAGTGTGTTGGGTATGTTATTTTGCCTTAAGGGCTGTGATTGTATGGCACACTGGTTTTGTGAAGTATGCGTTTCATGGTTTGTGTTGGGGGGGTTTAGGTTGCTTGGATGTCTGCTTTGGAGGTTTCTGTTGTTTTTGAAGATTTTTATTTAGAGCCCCTGAGTATGTTTTCCTGTATTTATGTGTGTGTTTTGCTGGTGCTGGTTTCACAGGTCGATGTGAGACTGTTAGTGTGATGCAAGTAATTCCCTTCTCCTCTTGACTGCCTGGTCCAGTCTTGGGTTGAGAGAGCTTAGCCTCCAGTTTGGCTGTTTAATTGCATCTCTCGCATGCATTGGTGTTTGGTAGAAGGAGGAGAGGGTTGTCTGTGTACATGAGGCAATTGCAACATTGCCTCAAAATGCCCAGATTCACCAGTTGGACTGGAGAGTCCACCTGAAACTGCCCTTTGGAGATGCCTGGATAGGTACAGTGAACTGTTTTACTGATTGGCTGGTAAGGTTGAATAGAGAGCCTTGTCCTTCTCTATAGTATAGGGGGGTCTAGTGCTAAGGTTTATTAGTGCTTGCTATGAGTTTTGAGCAAGTGCCGGGATGAGAAGTGAATGGTTTGAGTGCTTAAGTTAAAAATTTGTCTAGTTCCACGGGAAAAATTGAAGAGTAGACTTTGTGGAGCCGGGAATAGTTATACTCTAGCTAACTGGTGCTGCCCAATGTGCAAAACTGAGCAAATGCGGGTTTTATAGCAGGGAACGAAAGAGATAGAAATCAGCCCAAAATGGCCAACAAATTACTAATTCCTGGGCTGAAACCACTCCTCCAGGAACAGATAGGCTGCTCAAAGCTCCCTCTCTCACAGTGAACAGAGAAACTTCCTTCTATCCAAGTAAGGTGTGGGCAAACACAGAAACTTGTAAGACAGCCCTGAATTCAGTACTAATCTGAAAACTGGACTATACTAGCTTAGAAAGGTGGGAAAACAAGTTTTGTTTTTTTTTTTTTTTGTTTTTTTTTCAGAAAATAAAGCAGATATTATTAAAAAAAACACTTTAAATGCACAGATATGGCTATCACACTTGAGTGTGTAGCCTACAACAGTTAAACAGGTAATTTAAACACAAAAATGACTTTGTTAAAGTGAAGGCAGTAAAATAAGTACAATATGTAGCTGAAACAAGCTTTTTAAATCACAGAAACTCTAGAAAATCGGCATTTTAGGCAGAATTAGCTAAAAGCAGCAAGAAAATGTAGAAAAATGTCATGTCAGGTCCTGCTTATGGGATCTGTAACACTTGGTAGTTTATTGAAGGGCTGAAGTGTTTGGCTGTGGTGGTGGGGGGTTATGCCTATTTATACATGATGTCAAAAAATATATATACACCCCTTCCTGGTAAGGGTTTAGATAAAAACAAAAAGCAAGTTATAAAATATGATGGAAAAAATGGAAAAGTAGATAGCACAAAGTTTGAACAAGCTTGTATTGTACAATATAGCCCTTTATACCAACAGCTAAAAAAAGTAATACAGAAAAATTGGAGTATTTTTAAAGTAGACCATGAGGTATACAAAGTGATAGGAGACTAACCTTTTTTTACTACTAAGATTGGACCAAATATTAAAAGAATTTTAGAGGGAGTACAAAATGTACCCTTCAACAAAAACAAAAAAGTAGCAGAAAGAGGTACTAAACCTTGTGGTAGATGCAAATATTGTTGTTATATATTCCAAGATCCAGTGATTTATCTGGAAAATATGAAAATGAAAAATGTTGTTTACCTCAGGGAAGGTAACTGTCGTTCCAGTAGACTAGTGCACATAGCCAGGTGTAATACCTGTAACTCATTCTATATTGGGAAAACTGAAAGAACACTTAAAACTAAAATGTATGAACATATGTACAATATCAAAAATAAAAAAGAAACTAATGCTTTGTATAAGCATAGTATTAATTGTGAGCTTTACACAGGTTACAGATTTGCAATTCTTGATTATATAAAACAAGAGGCTAGAGGAGGGGATTGGCAGAATTTATTATATAAGAAGGAGCTTATGTGGCAACTGAGGTTGGCTGCAAATCTTTCCCCTGGTTTAAATGGTTATTTAAGTATTCACCCTATTTTAAAAGAAAAAGCAGAAGCTGTTTAAAAACGAAAAAAAAATTGTTATTCTAATTAACAGCTTTATTAAAAGTATAACTATGTTTAATGGTTTTATTTTTGTTAAAGACTTCGATGTTGTATTATTTAGATTTTAAATGCTACTTTCGGGTTGGGAGAAACTTTCTACAAATTGTATTCTAATATTGGTTTTTAGAACAAGTCTTTCTTTAAGAATGTTTTTGCTTAAATTAGCTTATTGATCTTGTGACATTTATTCACCAATCATTGGATTTTCTATGATATTTAAGAATGTACTGTGTGACTTTTTAACTGTTTCTGATGAAGTCAAGGTTTCATTGGAAGCTTAACTTTTTATATCATTTGGTGACAATAAAAGAGTACGTGGACTCGCAACATTGGTGCTATACATTTGTTTTATTGTTTTTGGAGCACTGATTTACCACCATTTATTTTGATATATATATATATATATATATATATATATATATATATATATATATATATATATATATATATGTGTGTGTATGTATATATATCTACATAATTGATATGTTGTATATGTTTACATATTAATATATTTACTCATACACATACATTTACATGTTGGAATATATTCTCTGCACTGTTGAATGACTTGGCTGGTTGATATGTTTTGAATACATCAGGGTTATGTATATTTGACATGGCTTAGTGATAAATCACTTTGGCTATGGTGTTTGGAGTCCTGTGTTCGAGCCTAGCAGAGGCTGTTTATTTTGTTGCTGGGCAGAACACGAGCTGTTGGATACAGAGTTGTTAAGGCACTTTTAAGCAGTTGTAAGCAGGTTTGCACAGGTTTGCTCAGAGGTAAGCACTGCTAACCTGCCGTTACATCTGCTTACAGAGAGTTAGCTTCATATTTGCTTAACCAGTGTAGGCATTGCTTACCACCGCGCAGACGGGATTAAGCCCGCTTACTAGTGCTTACATATACTTACTATTGCTTATTTGTGCTTAAACATGCTTACTAGTGCCTTATTCATTCTGACACTGACACTTCACATGTGCATTTCTTGCAGTACTCCAATTCATAAATATATGCTATTTAGTGGGTTTTGCAACAAAAGTATTGGTTATAACATGCTTTGCTATGTAAAATAGACTGTGCTGCAGTGGGACTCGAACTGGGGATACCTGCTGGTTAGGTGAATGCTCTGCCCTCTACACTATTGCTGTGCTATTTCATTTGCATATATCTTCCTTGTTATCCTCTTCAGCCTTTTCAGCAGCTTTAACCGTAGCTAAGCAATGGGCACACCCACTCACTTATGGGTAGCTTTAATCGGATTTTTAAAAGAAAACAAATGGGTTTCTACATTTTATTTGTATGTATTGCTGCTGTTGTACACATAGGGGACTGTTGGTGGGGATATGCGGACACCTATGACCGGTCTCGCTCATTGCTTACCCTTTTCTCCTGTTCTACATTGTAGGGGATTTTTTATTCTGATATAGCTCTGCTCTCAGACACGCCCCCTGCACTCGTACATGCTCCATGTAAGCCTAGGAGCTTGGGCAGCGTGCCTTGTTATTATGCATGGTGCTCTGCCGTTCTGCTCTTAAATGGGTGCTTCCATGCAGGACTAAGCTAGTCCTGCATGGAAGTTTAGTTAATCCGGGGGACTGTGTTTACTGTATTATAGGAAGATTCAATACCTTGCTGAATGTGGTTTCATCACTGCAACTTCTTCCAAATGGCATAATGTGATCCTGCTAACTTAGTACTAAGGCTCATCTGGCTAAAGTTTGATTTCTAGAGTTCATAGGTTCATAGCTGAGAGTAGTTTTATGTTTATTGGCTACATGTTGTTAGAAGTTTTCAAACTAGGTGCTGTCTAACTGCTAGGAAATGACCTAGCTAGTCTGTATTAAAATATGGAAGTTGCTGCTATTTCACTTTAGACATGTGTTACATTATGTGTATTCAAACAAGTTATGATTTTTTTAATATATACTGTAGGCTGCATTTAGTGTTTTGTTCTAACATGATTATTTAGTAAGAGATTTGAATTACAGTATACCTGTCAGTTACTCTCATTACTTTTTATCTCCTGCTCAAAGACTCAGTAGCTGCTTAGTGGCTTTTTCATTCGGAAAACTGCACTTCATTACAGCAAGAATGTCCCATCCCTCTGCACAGTCAGGAATAGTTGGGAGGACTGAACAAGGTGTAACTGCTCTGACAAGCTGTTATACATCTACAGACAGAAATTCAACTTCAGCTTTACCTAGGGGAGTTTAACAAAGTACTGTTCACAACATTAAAAATGTAGAACATAATATACATAAAACAAATACACACTAAAATAAAAAAAAATTGTTGAAATAACTAATAAAACTAGACTAAGTTAAGTGTAGATGATTATTCTGACAATAGAATTATAGAAAAAAAACAAGAAAGGTGAGCAGGTAAAGAAAGTAAAACCAAAGTAATAAAAAAAGTTTACAAAGAGCACCCTAGATGGATCTGATTCACTCCCATCAAAGTTAGCTTGAAAAAAGTCTGGCCTGTTAATTCCTGTCAGGTATATTTCCTATTTTGCAGTAAAACAGCCTCCTCCATTCTAAGTTGCACTAGCGTTTTGCTTTGGCTATAGTTATCCAGAGGGTCTATTTTACCTTGTTGAAAGACATGTTAACCAAATACATCTTAGTCAACACGGAAATATTGACCTGTTAAAATCCAGAATGACCAAGTCAGTGAATTTTTTCCCAGGGGAAAAAAATCACTCGGCATCATCAGGGGTTTGCCCTTTTCCCCACTGTAGTGCGATCCTGGAGTTGTTATATTTAGTTGGAGGGGTGTGGGGGTTCAGCCCACCACATTATAAGGTTTGAAAGTGTGGGTTTTTTTGTGTACGGCAGAGCAATTTTTTTTCCATTGGGAAAAAATTTGCTGACTCGGCCGTTTGGGATTTTAGCAGGTTGATATTTCCATGTCGATTAAGACCTGTTCAGTGAACATGCCTTTCGACACAGTAATATAGACCCATCTCCAGTGGATCTGTATCCTTCTTCGTAGGTTACTCCTTCAGGTAGGTATACCTTAAAGCAATCATCATTTACAACTGCCTTAGGAGTACAAAGGCATGTTTGGCCTTCTGCAATGTTTACAAATTATATAGAATGGGTAGTTTGTTCAAGCTCTCTTCCAGTAATTGAGTGAGTCCATACTTTTAATGCTTTCAAGTAACTTAAGCTCCAAGGCTGCCTTGTTAAACTTTCAAGCATCAGGACACTTCCTGCACATGCAGCTTGTTGAGAAGATAATCTTTTGAAACTGGCTACATCCTTTTGATGTGCAGGCCTGACCAACCTCTTCTTCCCAACACAGAGGGCTGCATGGTTCATATCAGAACTGAGAGATCAGGTACTGCCATATCCAGTACTGTGAAAAATAAAATATGTTTCAAGAAGAAGAACAGCAAACTGCAGAAGTCAGTCCTATAGTCTCACAAATCTGAGGACTGCAGTTATCATGCTTGGAAATACAGTGGATACCTGGGTAAATTAAACTTTGTAAAGAACACTCCTGACTTATTTTCCTATAGTAAACACTCCACCCAAACTTAAATCCAGCCCCACATACAGATTCAATGCAGAACCAAAATACATATAAAATTAGACCCTCTAGCATGTAATTAGTAATCATGTTGCCATTTGTACCAGAAACACTGCTACTACTTCCACACGTCTTTTACTACTAATCTGTTTCTGGCTTACATACGTTACCTCCCCTGTCTCAGACATACTTCAGCTACCCAACCTTCTCACACTCAGTGTATACTCTACATGCTAAACCCCACACACGTTACCTTCCCTCAGTTCCCTGTCTCAGACATACCTCAGCTACCCGACCTTCTCACACTCAGTGCATACCCTACATACTACACCCCACATACGGTACCTCCCCTGTCTCAGACATACCTCAGCTACCCAACCTTCTCACACTCACTGCATTCCCTACATACCACATCCCACATATATTACCTCCCCTGTCGCAGACATACCTCAGCTACTCAACCTTCTCACAGTGCATACCTTACATACTACACCCCACCACACCAAATTTAATCCATGAATAAAAACTGAATTTAAGTTAAAAATGTATGTGTACCCCTGATAGAAGTTCTTCAAAAGCCATATACTTACCCAATGTTGTCATTCCATCTAGAAATATACAACTTACACCTAGTCCACTGTGACATGGACACACTCTTAGACTAACTCAGTGACCTCTGGACCACACTCCAGTAAAACATGAGCACAGACAAATTCCAATATTATCTGCAACAAACTACATTTAATGCAACACCAAATATGTCATTATGACCCTGATATTGTAGCTATTATAGAAAGTGGGCTAGGATCTACCTTTCCCAGTGGGGAAATACTCCCTCCAGGATTAAATATATTTAGAAAAGACTGTTGAATGAGAGAGCCAGATACTGCGGTAGTTGTTAAATAAAATGCAATTGAGTGTTTTCTTTTGTCAGTCTAACATACCTCTTAACTGTACAGATTTTCACAGAACGTCCAGATTTTTGCCTCATATATTAGGTCTATTACTCATACAATCATGTTTTTCTCATTTGCAAATTATTGAGGGTTGACGACAGAAAATAATGACAGACATTCGAATGTCAGACTTCATAACCTTGAGAAAATTCATGCTAATACAAAATCTGTTATTCTATCAACTTTTTAAGTTTGTAAGAGCATTATTTAAAAAGTGTCCCTATTTTGGGGCCTTTGCCCCCCATTACTTATTGCTTTGTCCAGATTTGTTGCTCTAAGAGGTGAGAAGTATGCATATACAAGGAATTCTGTCCTATTCACAGTACATAATAATAAATAAAAAATGCTTAATTTGTTATTATGTTTTGTGACACTCATCTAAGGATACTGTTGAAGACTCCCTGTAACTGGTTATATTCAACATTAAAATGAAATGGTGATCATGGAAGTTGTCAACAATGAATGGAATCTCTTCTAAGATCCATTTCACATTTCACTACACATGTGTTTGTACTGATAGCAAAAATAAAATAATAAAATAATAAAATAAGTATTAAATTCCACTATATCTTAACTTGCTCTCCACGATTCTCATGTTTTCTTTTAATAAGTAAAACATACCTGCAGTTTGCTTCAGAAACCAGAAATAATTTTAGTATTCTGCGTTTGCAATTCATAATGTTAAAATAAGCTACTTGTTTTACTAATTAAACTTTCCCATCTACTAATAATTGTTGTTAGTCTCTTTTGAAGCACAGCCATGTGAGCTACACATTTAATGTCTGTATATTTTCTTGCTCCAGATCAGCTAGCATCCTTTTCAAATTAATTTTCAGTGAAGAAATTATTTGTAGTACATTGATGATACTAGCAGCACAATGCTGGTAGGTGTTCTTCTCATATTTTGATAATTCATTGAAACTTTCGTAAATCAGAGCGCGTAAGCATGTTTAATAAAGTGAGAAAAAATATGCTGCTTATGATATATCCATATGTAGCATATATTCAAGACTTACTAATGTAAATGATTTAACTTAAAGTTGGAGGCTTTTTAAAACACTTGAATAGCACCTAACAATGTTTATAATTCTGTGTATAACAGTATACCTTTCAGGTTGTGTATTTGTATGTTTCTGGTGCTGTTTTCTGTAGAGTTTCTTTTAATTGGATTTGACTTTTTGTGAATCTGGATACTGATGGTCAGATACTTCATATCACAAATCCTTAGGCACATCTGCTTCAGTAGTAATTTCCTAACAGTGTGCAAAGTTCAACATCTATCAGTATCTGAATACAGTAAGTTTTGTCAAGAGCTTTGACCTTGTGTCAAAGACAAGCTGTCACACAAGCTGTTTCAGGAAAAAGTCAGGCTGTTCCAAATGAAACTTGTTTCACAGAAAACATGTTTTCTGTGTCCACATGATGGAAAACTGCACCATGCCTCACACAAAATAGATGCCAGTAGTTTTAACGTTTTCACTTTTTCTGTCTTGTGATGTTAATATCAATGACTTTTTAGTTATGTGACTAACTCTAGAGCTGGCTGGAGTGAAACTGAAAAAAGGAGGTGAACACAGGGACAGTATTATTCACAAATCCTGTAAACGATTATTAAATAATGCTTTCATAGATAACACTCATAAGTCAAAAGTATTACTATGTAGTAATAGTATTGAATGTGAAGGAAAAATAAATGCTTCTGTCATAAATAGTGCTAAAAACAAATTTTACTTTTTTCTTTGTTAAACATGGTAGGACCAGCATTATTTGGTATGAAATGGAAATGAAAATCTTGAACACAACTGGTACTCTGTTTAGGACTATAAGTGACAGAGTAAAATGACAACAATAGTACCACAACTAAAAAGTTGTTGCAACTACTGGTAATACAAAGCAAGTTTTATCACAGAAATGGGAAAAGTTAAAAGCATCAAGGCATGGACAATATTGGACAATTTGCTAGTTTCCAATTTCACAGATTCTGATATATATATATATATATATATATATATATATATATATATATATATATATATTTAGCTTTACAGAACCTGGACAATGCTGATATATTGTCTAAAGAGAATGAAGTGACTGGGCTGTGCCCACAGTACCTATACTGAAAAAAGCAAAGCAGGAAACATACAATTATGGAGATTCTAAAGTGACTATTAACCAAGTATTAATCGAGTATGCATTGCCAAGACATGAGGACCTTTTTACAACCTTAAAAGGGGAGATGTGGTTCACAAACAGTGATTTGGTATAGGTTTAACTGCTGATATAACTGGAAGAATCATCCAAACAATTCCTGATGATTAATGCATATAAATGGCTATTGTATTACAACTCTGTTGTATTCAGAGTGGTTTCTCTGTCTGACACCTGGTAAAAGACAATGGACAAAGGACTTCAAAAGCTGCCTAGTATGTGGTGCTACCTTGATGGTAACCTTTTAATGGAGGAAGATGATAAAGACCACTTGAACAGCCTGAAAGGGTCTTTAGCTTAGAGTCAGCTGAGGCAAATGTGAGTTTTTCAAAGGTGAGATCAATTGTTGGCATATAATTGTCATAAAACAAGACTTTACAAAGCAGAAAACAAAATAAAGGCTGTATTAATGGTACCCTGACCTGAAAAAAATGTCACTGAGATCACATTTTGGACTGGTAGAAACCAATGGTACTACATGAGAATGCTTTGTTTTTCTTTTTTTTTTTTTCACTATTTTGTCCGCGCTATTTGCTAATCATTGATTTATTTTCCTCTTGTATCACCACTTCACTCCAAATTACCTAACTAATTTCAAATATTCTTACCTTTTGTCATATCTAGCATATTTTTATCTATTTTGATATGATTTGGTTTTATTAAAACTGTTATTCAAGTTGATTACATTTCTGATAGATTCAGTGTTAAAAATCTACTATATTATTAATATTGTATCTTGATGTATAATTGAATCTGTAAATGTAATGCTATGTTTTATTTAAAAATATATTAATTTGTGTAATATTGGAGCTGTTCTTCCAGGACTCTGCTGAAAATGTGTTTTTTACTCAGATGGGCTATCCTGGTTAAGAAATGGAAATGCATACATACATAAAGAAATAAACAAACAAATAAACAAATAAATAAACCTCCTTCTGATCAAATGAGCCCATTGTTTTCCCATCACCAGGATGAGGGTCATCCAGGAGTGGCCATCATTTAGAGTTCCATCAGGGTGGTTCAAGGGTGTTTACCTTTATGGGTCTATCTCCCCACATACATGCATCTGGCTAAGCAGGAAAAGGGGGCCATCCAATGGGCTAATCATAGTGGTCATCCCTCGCTTTCACAAGAGATGCTACCAGCAAGAAGCCATGTCCCAGCCCTGAAGCATAAAAAGTAGTTTCCCAGTGTCCTTCAAAGAAACAGCAGTTCTCTATGTGCTCCCTATGTGCCCACAGCCCTCCGCTTCTCCTGGGAGAGGTGTGAAGGGCATGCTGCTTCACTCCAGTCCCTCCCTGCTTAGTGCCTAGTTCCTCCAGTTCCAGGATGCTATCTGAACTCAGTCACTTGAGCTGCAGGCAGGGCTTCATCCTTCTATGTTTCAAAGCCAGACATACATTGGTACATTACTGCAGTCTAGATCTGCAGGGAAATCAGCAGAAAGGTAGAAAACTTAGTAATAATAATAATAATCAAAAAGATCATTCCAGACTAAATGCATGCCAACTTTGATCTTTCATTATCTATCGAAATGATGTATAACAATTATGAAAGTGACACCATTTTAATGCACAAGTTCCTGGATGACACAAAAGAGGTCCAGTGCCATTGCATTTGCTGGTGAAAGATGAGTGCAACTGTACCAGAATCAACAAAAAATCCACAAGCCTTGTATAGGGAATCGGTACATCTTTCCTTGCATTGTAAGACCAACAGCCAATACATCTACAGATCTCATGTTATAACTGTGTCCTGTATTTAGAAACACCTCTGATGAATTAAGTTTCTGATTACAGTCTTAAATGGTAATACACCTGTAAGGCATGTTGTCTTGATTTAAAAAGTAATTAATATATGGTACTCTCTCATGTAACTAGCAAGAAATATTTAAATAAGCCATTACATTTATCCATTCAAAACGTCCTTTTTCCCATGTTTGTGCATAGGGTCAAGGTGTCACTACAACAATACGCATCATCTAGAGCCAATGTTCACACTATTGGGCTACTAGCCCTGTTGCAGTTGTTCTTCTGTACCACACACACACACACACACACACACACACACACACACACACACACATATACATGCATTCATGCCTATGGCTAATTTAAAGTGCCCAATACACCTATTGCATGTCTTTGGAATCTGGGAGGAAGTCAGACCACTCAGAGGAAATGAACACAAATACAGAGTGAAAATGCAGCTTCCTCTAATTGATAATTTGTTCATGTTGCTTTTTCTCTGCATCAATGTATTGTGCTTATAACAGTGGTGGTTCCCAGTTTGGTTTCTTCCACTGTAGGGACACACTAGCTACCTGGTCAGACACATATGACATGTGGTAAAAAAACACCAAAAACGGCATACCAGTAAAGTGTAGAATACATAATACATGGTAATAACTCACACATAATCCACTGTTAAAAATAAAAAAATATTTTCCCTCAAAAATCTGTGAATACAATAATCTTGTAAATCCTTGTAATGTTAACAGCACAGAAAAATGGTGATTGTAAAGAACACAACTACCACCTCCTCGCCTGGATGTGCAGTAGCAAGCCCCACCTTTCTCCTTTGATTGACAGCATATCAGCATGTTCCCACTTAAAGGGACACTGTAATCCTGTACATTTTCTTTTCCATAGCCATGTTCTTGTTCTGTACAGCTCCTCGCCTGGATGCGCAAGCTGTGCCCCTCCACTTTGATTGGCAGCATATCAGCATGTTCCCACTTAAAGGGATACTGCACTCCTATACATTTTCTTTTCCATAGCCATGTTCTTGTCCTGTACAGCTCCTCGCCTGGATGCGCAAGCTGTGCCCCTCCACTTTGATTGGCAGCATATCAGCATGTTCCCACTTAAAGGGATACTGCACTCCTATACATTTTCTTTTCCATAGCCATGTTCTTGTTCTGTACAGCTCCTCGCCTGGATGCGCAAGCTGTGCCCCTCCACTTTGATTGGCAGCATATCAGCATGTTCCCACTTAAAGGGATACTGCACTCCTATACATTTTCTTTTCCATAGCCATGTTCTTGTTCTGTACAGCTCCTCGCCTGGATGCGCAAGCTGTGCCCCTCCACTTTGATTGGCAGCATATCAGCATGTTCCCACTTAAAGGGATACTGCACTCCCATACATTTTCTTTTCCATAGCCATGTTCTTGTTCTGTACAGCTCCTCGCCTGGATGCGCAAGCTGTGCCCCTCCACTTTGATTGGCAGCATATCAGCATGTTCCCACTTAAAGGGATACTGCACTCCTATACATTTTCTTTTCCATAGCCATGTTCTTGTTCTGTACAGCTCCTCGCCTGGATGCGCAAGCTGTGCCCCTCCACTTTGATTGGCAGCATATCAGCATGTTCCCACTTAAAGGGATACTGCACTCCCATACATTTTCTTTTCCATAGCTGTGTTCTTGACTTGTACATGGTTCATTTGCTTTTTTTTTAGGGAGAATATACTTCCTATAGATGTTAACACTCATTTTTGCAAAAGTACACATAGACTAATTCCCATCTATATATTCTTCTTTACTTCAACTGTACTGGCTTCCCTTTCTGACCTTTTCTATGCTACACTACCACCAATATATAAATTCTAGAAATCCAGCAGCCGTCTCAAATAAAAAATAATAATGTAACAAACTGGGATGGCACATTTCTTTCTTCCAACATATACTGTGGTGGTTGTATGATATGGATGCAAAGTGTTTTAAAATTCTACTGAAAACACAAAGATGGAAATTGAACTGGAATTCCAATTGCAATGTTTACATGGGATTAAATCCTCAATGCAGATTGCTTTGCCCCCCCACTTTCTCTTCCTTAATCTAATTAACTCCAAAGACTCTACTTCGCCTTGTAGAAAAAGTGAATGTCTCTAATTCACAAACTGTGTATTTGTAGACATTTATACATATAGCATTTGAAAGTATACTAACATGGGGGGGTTACAGTTCCATAACTTTGAGACACGTCACGCATCCACATGAATGGAAAATGTCGTCTAAATGACCTTGCATCTGATTTAGGCTAATGCTAATTTTTTTGTGCATCCATCACGACAACACTTCTGTAGTACATTACAAAGGACATTATGTAACAATCACTGGCTACCACTAAACAGTCCTCTATTAGCTTACTGAGAATAATGATGCAGTTATGTGGGGCCATTGTAATTATCATATCCATAGCTGTCAAATGCTATGATGAAGTCAGATATTGTTATGTGAGTTAAGTGCAAAGTACAGCTTGACAGATGTCTTAAGGGTTAACTGACTTAATCATAGCATTTGACAGCTAAGAACATGCCTTTCACATAAGCCTTGCCTGCAAACTGAGTGTCACAAAAGCGGTAGTCATGTTTTTTTACAATCGCCAGAAAAACTACTGATTTGTCATGCTCAAAGACTGTGGTTTGAATGAAGTGTTGGTATGCTACAGTGAAACAAGTCAATGGTGTAGCTACCAATATAACAGATATGGGAAAATGTCACATGCAGATATTTCTGCCTCGGTAGAAAAAGAAAAAATATCGTTAACTCAAATTCAAGAACAGAAAGTCAGAATTATTTTGTTCTTTTTTCTTTGTTACATTGTAAGGAAATTATTTTTAAATAAAAACAGCACATTTTGCCAGCATTCAAGATAAAACACATATCTTCCCAATGCAGACACTAATGAGTAATAAAGTAGTTTAAAGGGCACTCATTTATTATTTATTTATTTATTGACATTTGTTGACAGTACGATTGGGTCAGGAGCCCATTTTCAATGGAGGCCTGGGGAGAAAAGCTCCACAAACACATTCCCCAGGATTTAATAAAATCCGTGTAAGCACCATGTAGTGCCTACACAGAATGTATCCATTGACATGGCCACGATCCCCCTCGGCAGCACACCATGCATATTAATGATGGGATGCTGCTTAGGGAGAGCATAGGAACAGGGATATTGAATCTGTGTAGGGAGAGGTGTAGAGGCTACCCATGTTGTGGATGTGTACAGGGTGATGCTTCCTGTACTGTGCCCCCCCTACTGTTGAAATGCTATGAATTGTCAAATGTGTAATATTTTATTTTAATGTTTTTTTCTGTTTGTTGTATGTTCGCATGGTGCGGAGCACAGCAATGCCAAGCTCTGCTCACATATAGATAGCTGACACAAGCCAGACATCTAAAAATAGAAAACCGGATGTTATTAATCATCATAATTACATATTTTTCTTACTTTGTGTTTTTGTTTTTTTCTTTTTTTTTAATTGCTGTTTGCGTGGTGTGGCATGGAGTGCAGCAGTGCCGAGCAATGGTTATACATACATAGCCGACAGTTGCTAGACATCTAAAAATAGAAACCAGACGTAATTATGTCTGGCTCTATTTAAGCTCATTTGTGTAGAATACCACAGTGCTTAGCAATGCTAACAGGCAGCCCAGTAGTATATGAGGAGGTATATGACTTTTCATAATATCCAAGTAGTTAAATGGATAGAGATACAGTCTAATGCTTAGTAGGCCCTGGGTTTGAGTCCATAGCAGTGGTAAAATGTCTGTAATTTCATTGTTTATATATGTTTAATTTTAAAAACAAATATGTGAACTATGGCACTGCTGCATTGTACTGAACACTGCTTAAACATGCCAGTGGTTACTTTTGTTTATGCAGTGCTAAGTTTAGCTAAAACCTTGGTTGTGTGAGTTTTCTTGCTGTTTAGCTCTGCTTAGCTGGTTTGTGTGATGCTAAGCAATATGGTGCTTTTTTGAATGTTGTTCAGTGACCTGTAAGGTGGGAAAAAAGCCTATATTAGGTGCACTAGGCAGGAATTCTGCAACAGTCTTTGGAGTCTGATCAGCTGGTGATATGACAGGTGGTGCTGGTGAAGGTGCATGCTGTTGGGTAAAGAGATGGGGTGTTCAGGAGTCCAGGGTCTTTATTTGGTTCCTGGTAAAAAATCATGAACTCAGGCTTCTGCAGGGTGCTTTCCAAGGCTAGGAGTGTAAGGCAGAAGCCTGAGACTTGTTGGCCAGGGAACTCACCAGTGTTCCTGGTATCTCCCATACAGGTGAGCAGTGTCATCACCATTATGATGACCTGAAGAGGAGAAAGAGGGGAACCTTGGACACCTGGGTCCAAGAAGCCAGAGCTGGGAATGCCCCACAAATATGTAGGTATATTTCCACTGTTTTACCAATATGCAATCTGAATGTCTGCAAAACTTGTATGCATAATGGTGTACTTCTCTCCCAACAGCTGCAGCTGAGAGGATTCGCAATGTCAAGTACCATGCCAGGCGCCTAGTCAAGTTGCGCCATGAGTGTGGTATGTACGGCTTTATTATGCTAACTGTAGTGCAATAAGCAAGAAAGAGTAAAGCATTTACTGCCATAAGATATACACAATAAAAACTGTAGTGCAATAAATGGACAATTAGAGTTGTAGTGCAGTAAATGAACAATAACAACTACATTGCAATAAACAATAAACAATACCAATAACAGTACGGAAAATGGTGTACATCAGGATTGTGTTGTCACAACCACTGCGGTAGAGCTGTATGCATTGTTTGTCTATGGTAAGGTTGCTGCTTTCAAGTGTAGCACTGTAATAGCTATAGAATGCTAAACTAAAGGCCTGCAAACTGCATTATTTAATTCATAGTATGGTCCAAGGCTGTCTCCAGGCCAATATTGGTCACATAATGCTCTCTGTTCCTCCTACTTCAGGTAATAAAGGTATATGGGTGAGGTAGCCCACTCTATGGGCAGATATTGTGTTGACTTCACAGACATTTATCAGCAATACCAATAAAGTGTTAAGCAGCATTGTTGATTCCTACAGAAATATGTTTTAATAGATGCAGTACGGATGTATTCCATGCATGTGTGTTCTACTGTTACTACAGTCAAGTATAGCACTGTAAAACTTCTGGAATGCAAAACAAATTCAGTCACATAATGCTGTCTTTTTCTCCTACTCCAGGAACAAATGGTATATGGTTGAGGTAGCCCATGTTATGAGCAGAAATGATTGTGCTAACATTTCACAGACACTTGCCAGCAATATCAATAAAATGTTAAGCAGCATTGTTGACGTCTAAATACATATGTCTACATATTCCCAGAACAAATTTATTCCTTGCATGTCTGTACTAAGCTGCTGCAGTCAATGTTATATTTTTTTGCAGATGTCTCCTACAGTCACAGCTATTGGGTTCTATTCCCATGCCTGCCAACTAAGGCATGTTGGATGTCTAGTTTATCTACTGTACACAAAAATACCGCTCAAGTGTTCACAATTTCACACAATGTAATTAAAACTGCCTAATCTGTCTGTCAAAGGAGTACCAGAAAAATGATTATCTGGAATGCAATGCATTACTAAATCTGCTTACAGAGCACCTTGGTAGTTATAGAAGTCAACATTATGTGAAGGTGTTCTCTGTAGTTGTGTACCTGCATTTGTTATTGCTCAGTCCATACTGACCCATGCTAACAGTTTGAGAGGTATGTATGTGCTACATCAGCTATAGGAGAATTGCAGTCACTGTACCCAAAACTGACACTGCATGCCTATAGAGCATTTATTATTAGTGTTTTCAGGGATATAGTCTGCATTGTCAGTAATGGATTGTTTCTCTGTCTCTCCCACCCCTTATCTTCATGTATTTATTATTGTTATTTATAATGATTTAATATTAACATATTTTGTTAAACTATATTTTTGCAAAATGTGATGTATTATTATTATTATGTGTTATTATGAGTCAATATTAACATATTTTGTTAAACTGTTTTGTTGACCTTATTGTTTACTCCTTATTGGCATGCTGTTAACATACTGACTGTTATTAACTGTTGCATTACACATAATATATATTAATATGTATTTGGATTAATTAAACTGATGTTTCATTCTGTTAATAACAATAATGGTTTGGTTATTACTAACTGTAACTTATTGCTATACCTCATTTACCACAACACGTCAAGGTAGGCCAGTTCCGGCTGATCCACCTACCTTGCCTCAACCATCCATGGCACTAGGTCCCAGCATGTCTGGGACTCAGACTGGTGGTGCCCCTTATGTTGCCTCTGAACTTCCTGCGGTGTTGGGTAGTACTGCCCCATGGGATGGGGCCCAGCCCCACTCTGGGAGCAGTGGTGGAGGGGGTGTTGTCACTTGGGATGAACTACTAGTCTTGGCACACAGGATAGTCTACCATGTGTTTGACTGCTGCCTGCACTGGATTGAGGGCATGCTGGCCTATCTGGTGGGGCAGCCTTACCCTGATGCCCAGCCTCTAGCACTGCCACCCCTAGGGTAGTGAATGAGCAGTGCTGACAGTCCCATGGGTGGGGATGTGAGTCATGCTGCTGCTGTCTGGAGGCACATGGGACTTGGATTTCACAGCACCCTCCCTATCCAAGGTGTTCACCCCCCTCATGTGTCATAGACTGCCCCTGTCTGCTGTCTTGACGGTCTGAAAATGCATCCTCACATACACAACTTATCTCCTCCACACGTACCTATGTCCCTTCCCCAGCATTCCACTCTCACCTTAAAAAATGGGCACCTGTCCCAAAAAAAAAAAATTTGTCCCATACATAGCTCTCCATTTTGCACATGTCCACTGGGCACACGTAAGTTGGCCCAGCTGGCTTGACAATGCAGTTATGCTGTCCTCACCCCTCTCTCTGGGGTTGAGAGTTCAAAGTCATGTACAAATTCTGTCAAAGTGCACAGTTGTGGCTGTACAAGAAATGGATAGCTGTGGTTCTTTCCTACACCCTTCATGCACATCCCTATCTGTCTTTCTCTATGTTTTTCACCCTGCTTGCACCCCATTTCACCACTTTCCTATCTCCCCATTTTTCTTTTCTTTATTATTGCTGCTGTGTGATGTGTTGCATTGCACAGCTTTGCTAAGCTCAGCTAAATAGAGCTATATGGACTATATATGTTTTTAAACTTGTAATACACACTTACAGAATAAACACCTGTCCCATATATTGAACCCAAGACCATTGTACCTGCAGACCATTGCATTAACCTGCCATGCCACAGAGCTCTTAATTAAAATGGGTAGTTTAAACAAAACACAGTCATTGTCAGTTACAGTCATTAAGCGTATTTCAGCAGAGCTGCACAATGTATCACACAAACTTGATTAAATAGTAATGGAAAAAAATGGGAGTGTACCTTGGACTCTGGTGCAATAGTACACCACTAGAAAGCCAAATACATAATAATGGATGTAAGTAAGGCCTGTGATAGCATGTAAATGTGTCCTTCAGTAGCAACATGTTGAAAGACACCTGCTTAGGCATTAATGGCAAAATACATGTTCAACTGGGACCCTGGTGCACACATACATCCATACAAAGCCATGCACATACTGATGGATGTAGAAACTGAATGTCACAGCGTGTAATTGTGCATATATATCTTGCAAATACACCATCTGTAGCAGTAACTCATTAGCTCAGTCTGTTAATTGCTTTGGAAACAGTACATTTTGCCACACACAGTCCTGGGTTCAAATTCAGTGGTGTATAGAAGTGAATGTACAGTATTGTGAAGGCAGCAATTAATGCCTAAGTCATGCACTCTTTATCCACACAATGCATTTCAAAAGACATGTCTGCTTTTCACTGATGGAAATCACAGGGTTGCAGGTAGGAACACACTTCACATGTCCCTATAGCAAACTTAAATGTGCATAAAGTGTCATGCCATGCATTAATATGCATTCACAGAGAATGTCAACTCAGGTACTGCAAATGAGGGCCACTAATATCACAGTGCACCACACAATCCTTCCAAAGTCACTGTGCAGATTATCAAAGCTGTACGGCTAACATACACATTGAAAATCCCTACTTGTAACAAGGCTTGCCCTCATACACACTGCAAATTACTACCAGACTGTAACACATGGCCTGGCAGTTGTCCAAATGGTGGACATATTCTTATATTTATACCCCATCTTACTCAAGGACACACCAAACATGTTGCCAAGTACTCTGTTAGTGATACCTTAACTAACATACTTACCTTAAACACATGCATTAGTTGGAGTGGAAAGGGTAGCCTCACTCTGGCTCTGCCTCTACAACAAGGCTGATGCAGCTTCCACAGTTACTCCTACAGCTTGTTGTCCTCCAAAGTGTTCACACTCTTTGCCTATGTCTATTACCTGCAGCAGCAGCTGCAGCCTGTAGCACACACATCTCGATGTAAAGTTGTCTGCTACAGATCTTCCCTCTGTGATGATGTAGTCTCCTCATCCCAGTAATGTCCAGCACAACATATCAGAAAGGGGCCCTAATCTACATGAAGGCTTTATATATTGTATAGTTGATGCATGTCATTGGCTGATGACAGCGCAAATCAGCTGTGTTGGCTGCAATTAGCATTTCAGACTCAGAGACTGGTTTAGAAGCAATCATCTGCTACTGGAAAGCATGTTTAAAAGGCAAGCAGCTGGCTATGGGGAATCATTCTGTATGAGACTTTCCTCACACAGATCATGCTTTTGTGAAAACTTTACTATCACCACATATTAACAGAGGAGTACTGCACTCCATCAGGTACATAACTGATTTTGTATATAACAGGATGCAGATTGGTGAATAGACTTACATGGAATAGGGATTACAGCATTAAGCCTAACTTAGACCTCTGATAATGACATGTCATTGATCTCCTGCTGTCTTACACCTACACAGGACATACAATACATCAAGAGTACATTGTCATTTGTCATTGTGGCACACTGGTCTGATTGGACTGTCCCTTTATAGTGGTTGTAATAGCACACTTCTATTTGTGTGGCACTGTTCTTATGACATATTATCAGGAAGTTGCTTGTAGGGGACACACCACAGTAGACTCGAGTATTGGGTGTATGATCATACAGCAGTATCTGTCATGGCACACATGGGAATACCTGAATATTGCCACTATATCAGTTGTATCCACACACTTAGTATGTTTGCACATTGTGGAGTATGACATGTGTGAGCAAGCAGTGGATAGTGCCAGCCATTTTGTCCTTGCTGTATGTCTACATAGTGTACTTCCACATATGCAATCCTGTAATGTGTTCCCCTTTTGTTGTCTTTCAGGAATCATGTACCCTAGATGCCATGCACCCTTTTCTGATGCAGAAAATGAAATTATACTGGAAGGACTAAGGCAATGTCATCACATACTACTGTCCAGGGGAAGGCAAACAGTGAACACTGTGCTGCATTGTGAGCAGACCTTGTCCGATATGTGAATGGCATGGGCCATCAGGGCAGGACATATGGACAGGTATGACACAGTGCAACAGACATGGTCAATACTGCACAGCAAAGAGTAGCAGATGTAGCCAGGGATCATGCTGTCACTAGTGGAGGGCCTGCAGTGTAACAACTACTCTTGGCCACTGAAGAATTCCTGGAGAACTTAGGCACACAAGACATCTCCCAGGCATCCATCACATCATACATCGTGGAGGTGGGTGCCACAGTTTCCACAGCAGACAAGAGTGCAGGTAGGCTTACTGTTATTACCATTGTAATACTGTAGCTGTCAGTGTGTCAGGCTGCACATACTTTTATGTGGGTGTCATGTCTTTATTCTTTGGGGGGAGGATTTTCCCTCAGTTGTACTCTCATACTCAGAATGTGACTAATACAACAAGTAATGTAGTAGCTACTGTAAATGCGAGATATATGGACATATTACTTTGTTGTGCTGCAACATGCATTGGTACTGACATTACCTCATCCTCAACTTTTCACAGGTCTGTCAGGTATTGGCTAAGGCTGGGGTCCTGGTCCTGGTAAGCATGACACTCTTTTGTTAAGGAACATTTATATTCTATTAAAGTTAAGGGCCAGAATAATGTCCTATTTAAACATACTTTCATGTGTAAACAGAGTAGAATGTTTTTATTTTCCAGTCTGGAAGAGGTACCTAAGGATCTTAGAGGGGGCAATCACACGGGTGTAGTTGAAAAAAATGAAACACTTTGGCAATGACAGTTAAGAGCAGATAAGCCTCCTGGTTTAAATGAGGCAATTATTCTAAAATCACAAACGAGCAAAAAACGTGCAGGCACGTAGTATTCTTTCTAAGTAAATTCCAATTAACACCAATAAAAGCCTTGAAAATTAAAATTGAAGACCATTGCTGCAGCCAGAGATAATCCTTTTATTTACATACAATGTGAGGATTTTGTCCCATTGAAAACCAGAACTTCATCAGATAATACATTTTAAAAAACAAAATCTTTTAAAAAGAAATTTAAACCAATAAAATTCTATGAATCAGCACACACCCTCGCAATACGACCAATAAGGTAAATGAATTAATTAAACAGCATAGGCTAAATACATGCACATCTCATCCAATCCACGTTTAAAATAAACCAATAAAAATGTGTAACAGCATGCAATAGCCAATAGCCATCCAATTAAATTCAGCCAACATCACCCACAACGGACACTCGCATTCTGATATGTGTCCGTAACTTCACATTATTTCAATATATAAAATTAGAAGATGTTTGATATCAAAATCATTCTTCTCATATTAACAACCTTATAAGATATGTCTTCAATTTCACATTAAATTCCTTTAAATGCCTTCTGTATAGTATTTACACTTCGAAATGAACTGTAAGTGAATGACTCAAACTATATATAAACAACCCCCTTCCCATGCACATCAAGGGGTAGCTACTATTAAACATATAGCCTTATATTAAAGCATAAAGAATCAAAACCGTCATAATCTATAATTATTAACAATATTAATAATATATTACTAATATATATTACAGACTAGATGTGCCCACTCCATTTTCTAAACCATTATGTTATTTAACCAATAAAATTGCGTATTGGGGGTGCAAAAGCCAATAACATTTTAGTTAGAAATTATTCATCACCAGTTTTACACCTAACCATGCCTATATGTCACAAGCCTGTGTCTCTTCTCACTTAGACACCCTATATTAAATATTATAAAAATATTATCTACATGTTGTAATACTAAAGGGTATGAGTTTGTGTTAATCAAACCCTCATTTAAATTTGCTTACACATTTTATGGTTATTACAATCTAGAAGCATGAAGGCTTCCTTCTGATTTATTTTATTTTACAGCATAGGCTAAATACATGCACATCTCATCCAATCCACGTTTAAAATAAACCAATAAAAACGTGTAACAGCATGCAATAGCCAATAGCCATTCAATTAAATTCAGCCAACATCACCCAAAATGGACACTCCCATTCCGATATGTGTCCGCAACTTCACATTATTTCAATATTTAAAATTGCAAGATGTTTAATATCAAAATCATTCTTCTCATATTAACAACCTTATAAGATATGTCTTCAATTTCACATTAAATTCCTTTAAATGCCTTCTATATAGTGTTTACACTTCGAAATGAACTGTAAGTGAATGACTCAAACTATATTTAAACAAACCCCTTCCCATGCACATCAAGGGGTAGCTACTATTAAACATATAGCCTTATATTAAGGCATAAAGAATCAAAACTGTCATAATCTATAATTAATAACAATATTAATAATATATTACTAATATATTACAGACTAGATGTGCCCACGCCATTTTCTAAACCATTATGTTATTTAACCAATGAAATCGCATATTGGGGGTGCAAAAACCAATAACATTTTAGTTAGAAATTACTCATCACCAGGTTTACACCTAGCCATGCCTATATGCCACAAGCCTGTGTCTATTCTCACTTAGATATCCTATATTAAATATTATAAAAATATTATCTACATGTTGCAATACTAAAGGGTATGAATTTGTGTTAATCAAACCCTCATTTAAATTTGCTTACACATTTTATGGTTATTACAATCTAGAAGCATGAAAGCTTCCTTCTGGTTTATTTTATTTTATAAAACGTTGATATTCAACCTATAAGGTCATGTATAAAATGCGATCACTAAACCTCGAATAAAGGGTATAAATGCCATGTCCTAACCAAACTACATATGGATGCTATTCAACCAATAAAATTGTGTATTAAGACGCAAGAGTCAATGCCGTTAATACTAAACTAGACATGCCCCTTCATGCCTACATTTTCAAATGGTTGATGTTAACTAATTAAATTGCATCAACAGATGCACAAAATAAGGCAATGGCAACCATAAATCTTGTTAGTAGCTTGATTATTATGATCTAGAAGCGTAAAATTTTCTTCTAATTCATTAACATTGTTAGACACAATATCCTACCCATGCTGTAAATGGTTGCTTTTAAACCAATAGAATTGTGTATTAACACGCGATAACCAATACAATTAATACTGGTCTAAAACTGTAATCAAATATCTCTAACCCGAGGCTCGCGCCTCTTTATACCTCATTTTAAGTGGTTAATGTTAACCAATGAAGTTGCAAATTTGAGTCTAGCTACCAATAACTTCTAGGTTGTACTATTATTTGTTGTTCTTTTTGTTGTATTATTTGTTGTACTGTATTATTCTAAAATACATTTAAAAAAAACGTTGAAAGGTAAATTAGGCAGTGAAATGTGTATTTCAATATATTTGTTAAAATAGGTGTACTCGTTTTTATGTGTTGTTTTATCAAGTATAGTTTCATATTCATTAATTAAAAGGTAAATTTTACTGGTCAAGTTTTACTTGATTTACTTGAAGTGATTGTTATAAAGGTCTTGAGATGAGTGTGTATTTTGTTCTGCGGAAGTCCTTTTGGACAAAAGTGGAAAAGAAAAATGTTTGACTACTAATTCAGTTATGGGTATTTTGTTATTATGCGTATTGGTGGGTTTTTCATACCCAATAATGCAAGTATTCATGTACCACTTTTTTCTTCCTTATCACAGGTGGCTGGGGTGTTGGTGTCTGTCCCCTACACAACCTGATGTCAGTGTCTCTTTGGACTTTGATGATGACAGTGGCCACAGTGAGGCACAGGTGGGGATGTTGGTTGCTGAATCTGTCCCAGAGGTAGACATCCCTCTTCTGCTTCCATTGTCACCACACACATTCAGTATGCCCACACATACCCAGTCCTGAGAGACCACAGATATTGGACAGTCAGAGGGTGGGGACATTGAATAGGAAAGTGTGGCAATGATGGCTCCATTGAGTGTAGACACTGGCTACAGCCAAAGAGCTGTTGAGGTCCCACACAGGCAGATTGACAGGGGTCCTTGTGGATGGCCTACTCTCTGTCCACCACGTGTTGCAGGTGTCACATCATAGGTAACTCGATGCATGTTTCAGGCATGTTCTGAATGGAACACCATGCATATGCTTAGGGTTATGGATGCAGCACAGTCTGACATTCGTGACTGCCTCCACCGAATTGAGGACACCCTGGATCAGTTGACTGATACAGTGGACAGAAGCTAGGCTGAAACAGTGTTTGCCCTGGACAGCACATTGTCTGTGCTAGGACGTGTGGTTAGAGTTAAGCATTGGACTCGTGGATGTAGGTCAGAAACCCCATCTGCTAAGAGGCCACACGGCCATGTACAATCATGCTCCCGTAGTGGCAGTACATCCAGTGCTATAGAGGGGGAGTGTGCTGTCCACAGCATGACATGGCAGGCCATGGGCTCATTGTCCTGGGTGTTCTCTTGGAAGACATGGTCCCAGCAAACAGCAGTAACCGTCAGGTACTAGCACTACTTCTGACCTCGGGCATGGAGGTGCCAGTGCAACTCCTGGCACAGCCAGTTCCTGTGCTCAGGGCCAGAGATGGTGAACTGTCAATTCTACCATGTAAGGTCCAGAGCTGTCCAACACACACACATGTAGAGCTAGCACTGAGCTCAACTGCATACACACACACACTCACACACCACTGTCAAATGCAGGTCACCTACAGACACACATGGTACCTTTCCATGGTCCATCTTACCTGCTTCCCTTCCTAACTCACACACATGCTGTCAACGTTTTGGGTCAGCCTAGGCCTCATGCACCCCCACAAAACACCTTGTGCAAGTGATGATACCTGTCATCCTTACCATCAATGCGTATGTGTCTGATGCACAGGGTGACTATACTAGTTGACATGTACTTGTGGAATGCAGTGTTGTGTTGCCATGCAAATAAGTAATTAGTATTCCAGAGCCACAAGCCACAAACTAGTATTTGTATTTATAAATGCAAGCAAACTTCCACAGAAAAAGTAAACTTTCGCAAAGGCTGCTTCATCAGGCAAAAACAGTTTAAAAGTAACAATCCTATATAAATACTTTCTAGTAACAAGATAAATTAATTACATGACAACATTTCAATTAACAAATATACTTAAAGGGCTCGCTACACCTATTACTTTATTTTATTATGCAAGTCCTGTAAGACAGGTTTTAGACTAAAAGCATCATTCAGCCCTGATAAAACATGCTCGTTACAATGTAATATCCATTTACATTCCTCTTTTTCAGTAAAATTCCCAACATCCCATCCTCTTAAAAAATTCAGGTGTAGCATGTAAAATCATAAATTTAAAGACAGGAGTATCATCAGTACTTTTTATATGTCTATATAAAGCATAACTTTTGTTCTTTCTTTTAATTTTAGACACATGGCTACATATTCTTTCTTCTAGCTTTTGTTTTGTTATTCCTATATAATATGTACCACATTCAGTGCACTTAGCCATGTATACTGTATTTTTCTTTCACAACAGCCATAAGCTCTTAGTGTGAAAGCTCTACCAGTTAAGGGGTGTGGAATGATTTTATTAGTGTAGATTAATTTACAAAAGCCATAGTAGTTAAATTTAAATGTGCCTATGTTACTATGGGCATACTTTTTAAAATTAATTTTATGTTTACATAGTTTATCTTTTAAAGTTGAATACCTTTTATAACTAAAAGTGGGTCCTTTCTCATAAATATCTCTTAACTCAGGTACTTGCGAGAGCATAGGCCAATATTTCTTAGCAATGCTTTTGATAAGTGTTGTGTTATGGTCATAAGTTAAAACAAATCTATTTCTATTGTTATCATCATCCTGTTCTTAGGGGTGTGTTTTTCTTGGTCCTTGCTTTTATCATAATATTGATTTTCTGAAAAAAATAAGTTGCAAAGATGTTTGTCTTCTTTTCAGAGTTTGTTCCTTATGATGCTGTAATTGCTTCAAATGATATCCCCTGTTATGAAAATCTGAAGCCAATTCATTGAGCTGAGGCTCCATACAGGCATCATCTGTATTTAATCTACTCAGGTGTGCCATTTGATTCTTAATAATGTTATCAAACATAAATGTGGGGTGCATGCTATATCTAGACAAATATGTGCACCTTTTAACTTCTTTTGTATATAAAGTTGTTCCTAAACATCTCATCCATCTTTAATTAATGTTATATTTAAAAAATCAATATGTGTATAATGTATATTTTTCTTAAATCTTAAGAAAGACGTGGTAGTATGTAAATACATACTGAAATCATTTAACTCATGTAATGAACCATCCCATATAAGAAAAAGATCATCAACAAATCTTTTACAAAATCCCATATTTGTCATGAAATTATTAGAAGTCCCACATAATAACTATTCATTGTCCCAAACATTCATAACAATATTGGCATAACTGTTGGCCATTTCAGTACCCATGCCCATGGCATTCATCTGTTTGTATAGTTGTAATGGAAACATAAATACGTTATTAGTTAGTACAATTTATAACAGCCTACACCATAAGTCTAAATCAAAGTTCATCAAAGATGACTGACTTTGAATATATTTCTTGAACATATTTATGCTTTCTGTATTTGAAATACGTGTAAAAACGAGACTACATCCAAAGTAACAAGATAATATGTAGTTACATCATATCCTTTAGACCATCTATAAAGTTGTTGCAAAAAATCTTTGCTGTCCTTAACAATAGTTGTAGATGTATCTAATATTGCCTTTAGCTGTATCTCCAAAAACATGGACACAGACTCAGTAACTTACCCTCATACTGAGACAATGGGTCATAGAGGAGGGGTATCCAATGATTTGTGTATTATCAAATATATTCTTAGGTTCATAGGTTCATAGATAGGTACTAGGCTATCTGCCCAAAGGCATTTATAAGCCTAGCCAGAATGTGTTAGCTTTTGCCGCCCCCTTAGATTAGTTCCCTGTGCCTGTGTCCATCAGAGCCACTGAAGTGATCCCCGGGGTAAACTTTCTGTTTCCCATTCACTTGTCAAGGTTTCTCTTGAAGAGTGTTAGCGAGGAGCTCTGCCTAATGTAGATTGGAATCTTGTTCCAAAGCATGGGAAGTCTCTGTGACAGGAATCTATCCCTCCAGCACATCTTATTTATTGCTGTGGTGAGGTTTAGATCCCTAGAGCTTGTGGCCAGAAAGTCAATTATAGCCCCTAGTTTGCATTCGTCTGCAAACTTGGTCAGCCATAGTCCTCCTGTTTTTGCCTGTACCTCTGAGAAGTATATGCTGAACAGGAGGGGTCCTAGGACTGAGCCATGGGGAATGCCACTTGTAACCGGTTTAGAGTTAGACCTAGTTCCTGCAACTCCTACCATGTGGGTTCTGTCTGTGAGCCAGTTGGCAACCCATCTTGTGATGTCTGGGTTTATGTTCAGGCTGGTGAGCTTGTCTATAATACCAGAATGGGGAATGGTGTCAAAGGCCTTTGCGAGGTCTAGGCAGGCTGTGTGTACCACCTTTCCCTCATCTATATCCTTGGTAACTGTCTCAAAGAAGTCCACCAGGTTTAGGAGGCAAGATCTGCCCTTAACAAAGCCGAACTGGGTAGGGTCCTGTGTTTGGAGGTTTCCAATGTCTCTGTTAATGAGTTCCATGATGATGCACTTCATAGCCTTGCAGACCAAGCTAGTCAGGCTTATAGGGCAATAGTTCCCGGGGTCTGTTGTGGCTCCACCTTTGTGGAGCAGAATAACCATTGCTGTGTGCCACTCTATGGGTACATAACCTGTGGAGAGGCTGAGTTTGAACAGTGTGTTTAGGTGAGGAGTTAGTTCGTCTTTGAGCTCATGTAAGACACAGCCTGGGACTCTGTCTGGCCCCATTGATGCTGTGTTTTTGGCTTTGGAGAGGGCTGTTTTAACCTGAGTGTCTGTGATTTCAGGAGCTCTACATTCTTCTAGTATGATTATGGGCCCTTTTGGGGGTGAGAGGGGGGTGAAGTTTGCGCTGAACCTGTCTGCCAGGATGTTGGCAATATCAGTCGGTTCAGTGTATTTTGTACCATTCTGCACTAATTCCGAGCAGATCTAAGCATTGCCACATAGATTCTTGATATAGCTAAAGAATGCCTTGTGGTTATTTTTGGAGTCCTTGGCAATTTTTCTTTTGAAACTCACCAAGGATGATTTTATGAGGGATCGTAGTTTCTTGCTGATACTGATCAGGGATGTCTTCCTTTCTTGGGATTTTACTCTTTTCTGTCCTAGTTTCCTCCTTCTATTGTATAGCTTGTTTATGGCAGGAGTCCACCAGACTGGTTTCCTTTTCTTGGAGGAGTGAGTCTTGGTTTTGCTTGGGATAGCACGATCCATGCATTCTTGTAGGTGCCTGTAGAATGCATTAGTAAAGGATTTTGTAGTTTGGACAATGTTATCCTTTAACATAGGGGCTTTGAAACTTTTCACCTCAGTCTTAAGTAACGTGAAGTTTGCTTTTGAAAAGTTTTTCACGGTGGTTTCCTTGTCCGGGGGTGGGGGCAGAATGTGGATATCCAAAGTGATTTGTTTATGGTCAGATCTAACCAGTGAGGAGTTGACCTCCGGTGTGGAGCACCAGTCACCCATGTTGGTGATGACCAGGTCCAATATGTTGTCACCTCCGGTGAGAGTGTTGACCAGTTGATCCAGGGTGTTTGAGTTTATAAATTCTAGGAAATGTTGGGCAAGGGAGTTAGTACTTGAGTAGTTCTCCCAATTAATGTTTGGGTAATTTAAATCGCCCAATATTAGGGTGTTTGGTAGGACCTTTATATTTCCCAGTGTTTCCAGAAATGCGGAATGGAGGTCCTGGGACATGGTGGGTGATCTGTAGCAAGCTACAATTTGAATTACAGTTTTTCCCATTGTTAGTTGCACGTGGATGACCTCTGAAGCATCGTGCTGTGCCACTAACCTGGAGGTGTGGGTATCCTTGATGAATATGGATAGCCCCCACCTTTTGTATTTTGTTCCAGGTTCTGTGGTCAAAATTTATGGTATGAGTTGTAGCCTGGTAGTGCTGGGGTGCTCTCTGGAGCCTTAAACCAGGTTTCTGTTACTGCACATATATTGATTTTCTCCATACTGAGGAGTGCCTTGAGTGCATGCATTTTGAGGTTTAGACTTCTGGCATTGAGTAGCATCACCCTCAGTTTTTTGTTACTTGTGCTATTCATGACGTTGGGTTTGTCTTTTGAGCCTTGCCTATAAAAGGCACTATGGGGCTGGCAAGAGCCTTGGCCAGTATTTGAAAGCCTAAGGGTGACAGGTGCAAGCCGTCTCTAGCGAAGCAGCGTGGCTTGTCGAGCATGTCATCCCAGGTGGACAGACACTGGATCCCCTTTGAATGACACCAGAATCTGAGCCGTAGGCTCAGGTCATTCACACCAACATGGACAATTACAGAGTCGTATTTGTACTTGTTCTGGAGAGACCTGAGTGCTTGTGTTATATGGCAGATCCTGGCACTCGACAGGCAGCTAACAGTAACCTTCTCCTTTTTCAGCCTAGTGAGTGGGACATCAGTCTGCTTGACTATAGAGTCACCTATTACTAGTATGTTGGGTATGTTATTTTGCCTTAAGGGCTGTGATTGCATGGCACACTGGTTTTTTGAAGTATGTGTTTCATGATTTGTGTTGGGGGGTGGAGGTTGCTTGGATGTTTGCTTTGGAGGTCTCTGTTGCTTTTGCAGATTTTTATTTAGAGCCTCCGAGTATGTTTTCGTGTATTTATGTGTGTTTTTTGCCGGTGCTGGTTTAATGGGTCTATGTGAGACTGGTAGTGTGATGCAAGTATTTCCCTTCTCCTCTTGATTGTCTGATCCAGCCTTGGGTCGAGACAGCTTAGCCTCTAGTTTGGCTGTATAATTGCATCTCTCACATGTATTAGTGTTTGGTGGTAGGCGGAGAGGGTTGTCTGTGTACATGAGGCAGTTGTAACATTGCCTCAAAATACCCAGATTCACCAGTTGGACTGGATAGTATGCCTGAAACTGCCCTTTGGACATGCCTGGATAGGTACAGTGAACTGTTTTACTGATTGGCTGGTAAGGTTGAATAGAGAGCCTTGTCCTTCTTTACAGTATAGGGGGGTCTAGTTCTATGGTTTATTATTGTTTACTATGTGTTTTGAGCAAGTGCCAGGATGAGAAGTGGTTTGAGTGCTTAAGTTGAAAGTTTGTCTAGTTCAAAGGGAAAAATTTAAGAGTAGACTTTGTGGAGCCGGGAATAGTTATACCCTAGCTAACTGGGCAGCACGCAAAACCTTGCAAATGCAGGTTTTATAGCAGGGAAATGAAAGAGGCAGAAATCAGCCCAAAATGGCCAAGAAATTACTAATTTCTGGGCTGAAACCACTCTTCCAGGGACAGATAGGCTACTCAAAGCTCCCACTCTCACAGTGAACAGAGAAACTTCCTTCTATCCAAGTAAGGTGTGGGCAAACACAGAAACTTGTAACACAGCCCTGAATTCAGCATTCAGAATACTGTAGAACTTTGGAAAGAAGTGCCAAAAATATACTTATCAATTTATATCTTGAGTTGTTTCAGTAGCACACTCAGTCAGAACTCAGCTTTCAACACAGATCAGAAACCAGCAAATATGATCTTAAATCAATCAAGCAAAAGCAATTAGAATACTGCAGAACTTTGGAAAGAAGTGTCAAAAAATATACCTATCAATTTATATCTTGAGTTGTTTCAGTAGCACTCTCAGTCAGAACTCAATTAGATTCAAGCAATGAATGCAGATGTAACAAACAGGGAATCTTAATTATACTAGCAAGCCTTGAGACAATCAGATAAAACCAACAAGTTGTTTGGCCAGTATTTAACAGGGCAGGGTTAAGGGTGGGGAAAAGTAGCACTTTCCACTCAGAAAAATAACACTTTCAACACAGATCTGAAGCCAGCAAATATGATCTTAAATCAGTCAAGCAAAAGCAATTAGAATACTGTAGAACTTTGGAAAGAAGTGCCAAAAAATATACTTATCAATTTATATCTTGAGTTGTTTCAGTAGCACTCTCAGTCAGACCTCAATTAGATTCAATTAGATTCTTGGTATAATTACCATGTTCATATATAAATAATCATACATTTCCTTAGAGATACATTGTTGCTCAAATAAATAAGAAATTTTCAGTTTAACTTCTTTAGTAATATTATTGACAGCAGATATAATTAAAAGTGAATAATGAACTGTATCTAACATAGATAGCATAGCTGTATCATAATATACCTTATCCAAAACAACTACTCACGTATTGTAAATGTCCTTTTCTACTACTTTCCCAAATGCCAAGACAGTGTTATTATATACAGGTACATAGGTACTGTTTCTCTAATATGGTGTATTCACCTGGTCAGTGTGACCTTTAAAAACAATTCTCAAGTTAAGTTTTCTGGTAAATAACTTAAGCTCAGTTAATATTTTTTAAATGTCAGCTTGTTAGCAGGTATAAATGTTAGTCCTTTATTTAGGACTGAAATCTCATATTCATTAAGCAAAGATTTAGATAAATCAAAAACAATACCATAAGATTGTCCTGTAAAGGCTGTCAGTTCGTTCAATGTTTCACTACAGTCTGAGCTTCCATAACATTGTTTCTTTTCTGTTCCCATTGGCTGTAAATCCTCCTACATTTGGGGGGTAGAAGAAAAAGGATTCTGAAGCTGTAGTGGATAATCCAAAGGGTCTAATGCTGTAATTAAATCAGCCTTGACAGTACTAGTGATGGAATTAGCAGAAGCAGGCAAGTTACTTTGAACTTTGAATGGCCAACAATTACGCTAATATTATTATGACTGCTTGGGAAAATTAATGGGTATTATGTGGGACTTCTAATTATTTCATGATAAATGTGGTATTTTATAAAAGATTTGCTGATGATCTTTTTCTTATATGGGATGGCCCATTACATGAGTTAAATGATTTCAGAACGTATTTACATACTACTACCACTTTCTTAAGATTTAAGAAAAATATACATTATACACATATTGATTTTTTTAAATATAACATTAATTAAAGATGGATGAGGTGTTTAGGAACAACTTTATACACAAAAGAAGTTAAAAGGTGCACATATTTGTCTAGATATAGCATGCACCCCACATTTATGTTTGATAATATTATTAAGAATCAAATGGCACACCTAAGTAGATTAAATACAGATGATGCCTGTATGGAGACTCAGCTCAATGAATTGGTTTCAGATTTTCACAACAGAGGATACCATATGAAACAATTACACCATCTTAAGGAATAAATTCTGGAAAGAAGGAAAATATCTTTGCAACCTATTTTTTTTTTTTCAGAAAATCAATTTTATGATAAAAGCAAAGACTAAGAAAAACACCCCCCTAAGAATAAGGATAATGATAACAATAGAAATAGAGTTGTTTTAACTTATGATTGTAACACAACACTTATCAAAAGCATTACTAAGAAATATTAGCCTATGCTCCCACAAGTACCTGAGTAAAGAGATCGTTATGTGGATGGACTCACATTTAGTTATAAAATGGATTCAATTTTAAAAGATAAACTATGTTATAAGGAACAAATTACATTTAAAAAGTATGGTCATGGTAATATGGGCAATGTTAAATGTAACCACTGTAGATTTTGTAAATTTATCTACACTAATAAAACAATGTTGTACTCCTTAACTGGTAGAACTTTTACACTAAGAGCTTATGGCTGTTGTGAAACAAAAAATACAGTATACATGGCTAAGTGCCCTGAATGTGGTACATATTATATAGGAAAAGCAAAACAAAAGCTAGAAGAAAAAATATGTAGCCATATGTCTAAAATTAAAAGAAAGAACAAAAGTAATGCTTTATATGGACATATAAAAACTACTGAGGATAATCATGTCTTTAAATTTATGACTTTACATGTTACACCTGAATTTTTAAGAGGATAGGATGGTAGGAATTTTACTGAAAAAGAGGAATGTAAATAGATATTATGTTTTAAATGCACATGTTTTACCGGGGATAAATGATGCTTTCAGTCTAAAACTTGTCTTAAAGGACTTGCATAATAAAATAAAGCAATAGGTGTAGCTAGCCCTTTAAGAATATTTGTTAATTGAAATGTTGTCACATGATTAATTTATCTTGTTAATTTAAAGTATTTATATAGAATTGTTACTTGTTACTTTTAAACTGTTTTTGCCTGATAAAGCAGCCTTTGCGAAAATTTACTTTTTCTGTGGAAGTTTACTTGCAGTAATAAATACGAATGGTAGTCTGTGGCTCATGACTCTGGAATACTAATTTTTATTTGTTTTTCTGTGGTATATTCTGGTCTTACAACACATGTTATTTTGCACACTTTTTCTTATTGTTTTGCCATGCCACATGCAGTGGTTAATGACAGACACTGTATGGCGGCATGTGTCACAAGTATGCCACATACTTTTGGGTACCTTATGTTGTATGATGCTGTAATGGCTGTATAATTACACAATGACAGGTGTGCCATGGGCCTGTTTCTGTTTGAGGAGTCTGTTGGGATAACCTATGGATACACAGCGGCAATAAAGCAGCACAGGATGGCTTGTCAGCACAGCAGAAATATGTCTTCTGCAAGGTACAGCACTATAAGTGCATGGCTCCATAGGTTTATATGTGTATAACAGGTTAACAAGGACAATGGCAGCATTCAGCGTACTTGTGCATCCCTAATCTGTGAATAGGTCTGCTACCCTTGATAAGTGTCACCAGGGTTTTGGGAACACACACATCTACAAGCTGTTTTGATGGAGATGGGCTATCTACAAATATCCTGTGTTCACTACTGACAGTTGCCCGACACCAGTTATGATTGACATGTTCTGCATTCCATTTTGTAACCTTTACATGCTGTGTCACAGCAGATGTGTGCTTCACATGCAAGAGGGGCCTGTTTCATGTAGGGAATACTGTGTTCTATACCTGTTTCTCCAGCATGCGCTATGTATACCACAGTGATGTTGTAGGCATGTAGACGAGGTGAGACATATGTTAGTCCTGTCATGGATATGCAGGAGGTACACAGTGGGATCCAACACCTTCCTTTATTGAGCCATACACATCCTCTCTAAAGCATTTAGGAGACAGACTACCATTTACAGTCATGACACTGACTCCATAGGATAGGTTATCTACACTGCCTATTGGTATACCATGGGACCTGTGTGGCTGATACAGGTGTATGGTATGCCTGTGTAGTGGCATAGCAAGGGTTGATAGGTGTGATGACTGCCACAGTCAGTATAGCAGTGACAGTCTGGGATGTACATCCCAAACCTATTGGTATAGGTTGTTCAACAGTGAATGCATTCCCCCATCTTACCGACCAGTGAGAGTCAAAGGCTACATTATTGTCTGTGTCCATAATGCTATGTGTAATGGCTCAACTATGTGTGGTGTGCAGACACTACAATAATTTACAGAGGTGGATGATTTCCCACAGGATAATATTGTGCAGTCATTGGCAGTTAGTCTTTGTCAGTGGCTCAGAGTACAACTGACTGTGTCTTACGCCATCCTGCATAACTGTTGGTTCTGTGTGGGATTCTGTGACAGCTCCCAATATGCAATCACCTGCTAATGTACTCAATCAGAGGTCACTGACAGTGGCTGTGACTGCAGCGAGGGAATATGTAGATGGGGTATGCCAGTAATGGAGGATGGTAAACTAAACTGGTGACTGGCATCATTGCAGCATAGGTCTTCCAATGCTATCTTCCTAGAGTATGACTGTCAGACACTTGCCTATCCACCAGCTGACATAACACTCTGTGCATGATGTACACAGTTTCCAGCAAGGCCTGCTGGCCTAATATTGTCATACACCTTGTCAGGCCATGGCTGGTGGAGTGAGACATATGTTCAACTTCCATTGCATAGTGTAACAGTCCATGAGCTCCTCCAGTTACAGTCAGTAGGCATGATCTGGCCTGGATCAAAAGTAACAGTGTTTGGTCCAGTGTCAGTCAGTGTATGACAGTGTAAGTGCTCTTATCCATGCTAACTCCTATCATGGCATTTCAGGTGACATGACTTAGAGATCTGGGGGCACCGTTTGGCACTACATGCTAGTTGTTCTCTGTGCAAGTAAGTATTGCATTTATTTCCAGCATGTTGCAAGAAGAGAGTCATGCAAGTTGTCTGTACAGAGCATAGACAAACATGTTAGGGAAGTGTAATATGTACACACTGTGTCACTTTGTCTTGCTGCATCTTACTTGCCCAAAGGATGGTCCATGTCCTTACATACAATGCCCTGCAGCAGTGCCATGACATCCTCTCATGGGGAATCAATGTAGGTCATTGTGTGTTAACAAATATGGGTGGCAAGTACAACTCCCAATGCGAGGTCTTCCCTGTTGTGATCTGGCCACAGATCAGTCTCCTTAGACCTACCAGCATGTACCCCCTTGCAGACAATGCAGACATATATGTGAAGACAGCCATTTACTACCTCCAGTGGGATGGTTGACATAGCATGACTGCACCTCCCCCTTCAGATAGGACAGGCAGGTATGCAGAGCTCTACACCCATGCATTATGTCAGCAGGATTACAACTGCATGAACTCAACTTATGTGACAGGAAGTACACAGGCTTATCATGACTCAGAAAACCTGACTGGTAGACAACTGTCATTAGCAGGCTGTATAATAACAGGTGGACAGTGCCGTGTGACAGTTGAGGTGAGGGTATCACCTCCCAACATGGATGCAATTCCTCCTCAGCTAAAAGAAGCACATAGTGTTGTTCTGATGTTGTGTAGACATGGTAAGTGACAAAAGTAGCCACCCACACAAAGTAGAACCACAATGCACAGTGTAGTTATATGTGTGACATCAAAGGACAGGCCCAGATTGTCGGTGACCTCATTCGCCATGATGCCACATATGATGGGTCTGTACCCATACCTATTCTGTGCACCCACACTGTCTGTGTCAACTACACTTCCTTGTCCCTGCCACATGTGACACATGACATTCCTACAACCTGTCCCATAACTTCCATATATACAGAGCAGCTCATAACTGGCCTCTCATTGGAAGTTACACAGCATCTATTGCACATGCTAACATTCCATACTGCATCCCACAGGTTATCTGACAAGGATAACTAACACCATTGGGAAACCCTTGCAATCATGCCAACACTACTGGCTGTATACCCACTGAGTGGACAACGGCAACTGTTCTACCCTTGCACAGAGGTGGTGCATCCACTGACCAACATGACTATACACCTCTTTGTCTGAGTATCCACATTTGTTTGCCTGTAGGGGTTATCATCATGGAGCTGATCAGCATACACATATGTGTTCTACACACAGCTGACTGTACATAGTTTGGATGTGTGACAGGGGAGCATGACTGTTAAACATGGTGGACATTTCTGAGGCAGTCACCATGAACAGGGTGAGGGTACATCAATGCATACAACCCCCCCCTAGACTGAGCCGAGCAGTCTGAATATATCCCTGCTCAGGCAACATTTACAAAGTACCCATTTAGGCATCCACGATACTATCATTGTAGGGTCACTGAGTGGCCCATTGCTGGCACATATACACAACATAAGGATGTCCAACTCTAATAGCTGACCTGTAAGCAGCAGTGCTCAACAGGATGCAGTCCTAAGTCCTCTACTTCTTGGAATCCATTGAAACACAACAGATGTGACTACTGACTGAGTGTGGCTAACAATATTGGCTGATGTCTGCAAAGAGTGAGCACTCATAGAGTTTCTGTGGTATGTCACTATCCTGCAAGAGGGTATTGTGAACAACTGCCTGTTGACATGCTAATGGCCATACACTCCATGCAAGTATATATGTAGTATCATTTCCAACAGTTAGACCTATTTACCTGGTAAGTAACACATCAGTCGCAACATGTAATGTACATACTCAGGGGTGAACAAACTGGGCACACAGACCTGGCTACACATGCTTACACCTAATGTGCTTCAAATCACCATGTCTCTACAGTGGTATGGCAGGAATCATATGGCATAGCTGAGGCCATAGTCACTTATAGGTGATATACTCATAACCTCCAAGTGGTCTTCCATAAGCATGCCAATATCTGAGTGCAATGGCCATTTGGTGATGTACCTTTCCAAGCAGTACTGGCAATTGCACACAACAGTATTGTCCGTCACAAGGGCACTTCACGTTTTCAGTATGTGTTCAATGAGGACTGTCTGCAATGAGTGTCATTGTCACCTGCAGCATATAGAGTACTCAGAGGTGATCTGTACCTTGCATACAGGGCAATGTGTGACCCTACTTGATTGCATATGCTGCCTATCTGTAGGAGGCATAGTAGATGGATAACTCACTGTAAGGACATTAACTTCATATGTGATATTAATACTACATGCTTGTGAGAGAGATTTGTCTAGCAGACTTAAACATACTCTTGAAACAGAACCCTGCCTAATGGCACACAGAGCACCTCAGTGTACCTCAGCACATGCCATCCATTTGACTGGCTGGGTGACCATCATCTCAACACAGGGCATCTGCCTGTGTCCCTCCTGGACCTGGGGCAATATGTGCTGATCCTATAATTATGGATATAATGATGTCCATAAGTGTGAGGGCTGTATGGCCATTATAGTAGTGAAGTTCAAATGCCCTATGGTTCCATGAAATTATGTAAAATGCTCTAACAGGCTCACACACAGACATGGCTACATTGAGGCTAGCACCACTTACAATCAATGCATACAGGACACACCATGGCACACACATAGTGCAAGTTGGCTGTATGTAAATGAGAACACTTACCTATGTAATGGTGCACACTATAGATCACAGTACATGATAACTGAAAAACATCTCCTGTGTGTTAGTACTATCAGTTCAGGAAATATGCTTGATGACATCAACAGGCTTTACTGTTGTCAGTCCTTTGGGGGGGGTCACATCACACACTTCAAATAAAATACTACAAAACCCTACCTATGTCTGAGTTACCAAGGTGATCATATTTATGCCATCTGGACATACCTATGTACCAAATAGCCTGGGGTGAGATTAGAACGCCTACCTATCTAGCTTTACACATTATATATCAAAGCATGTATTGCACATGCCATAGCTAACATCTGAAACTACATTTTCAGTTGGTAGTCTTAAGGTGGATGACATAATCAGACCTTGTAGAAGAGGTCAGTTTGAAAGCCAGCAGCAAGTTACAGGGCCAAACATGCATAACCATTGCAGATGGATAGCACATGAGGGCATGGCAGGGGTATACACACATGTGCACCAAGTAGCCTGGATTGAAATTAGAGCCCCTATCTCTCTAGGTCTTACACATGATAGACCGCAGTATTTATTGCACATGCCACAGCTTACATCTGATATGACATTGTCAGCTGGTAGTCTTAAGGTGGATGCCAACAGCAAGTTACAGGGCCAAAAAGTGCATAACCATTATAAGTAGCCCATGAGGGCATGGTAGTTGCTTAGGGTTTTGCAGGGGTATACACACATATGTGCACCAAGTAGCCTGAAGTGAGATTAGAACCCCTTTTTATCTAGTTTTTACACCATAGATCACAGCTTTTATTGCATGCACCACAGCTTATGTCTAATGTGATACAGTCAGCTGGTAGTCTTAAGGTGGATGATGTAATCAGGCCTTGTAGAAGAGGGCAGTTTGAAAGCCAGAAGCAAGTTACAGGGCCATAATGTGCATAGCCATTGCAGGTGGATAGCCCATAAGGGAATGACAGTTGTTTTACAGGGGTATACACACATGCACCAAATAGCCTGAAGTGAGATTAGAACCCTTACCTATCTAGCCTCATTCACTATAGATCACAGTACTTATCGTATGTGCCACAGGTTGAGTCTGTTGGATATGTGATTGCAGGCACAGTACAAATACTATGTCTGTTGGATATGTGATTGCATGCATGGTACATGTGCATTACACAAACTAGGCTTGGGTTGAACAGCATCTGTAGTCTGCAGAGTGATATTGCTTCATACTGTTATCTGCATCTAGTATCCTAGCAGTGGGATAACTGTTATTATCCTAGCTATGTGTGTACAGTTACCAGTATGGCCATATGTGGCTGCTTGCAGTTAGATAGGCAAACCTGTCAGCAGGAACACTATGCCCTGTCCATGCTTGCGTTGACAGCATTGCACATTACACCACCTGCCCACTTGCATTTCTCTACGTGGTGACATCCAGCAGGCATAGGGGTATGTATGTAAGTTGATTATGTACTGCTGCTCCTTTAGTTTGGATCCTTTGAGCAGCAGTATGGATGTGTGATAGTGCAAATTTACACACCATTATTAGGGTATGTAGTACAATACAGGCATCCATACACATATTTATATAATTAACAAGGATGTATATATAAATGTAGGTGTGTGTGTGTGGGGGTATGACAAATATATGTGTTATGTAGACACATGGGGAGAGTATATGCATCTTTGTGATATATATATAGCTATACATATTGGTATATGTCTATTTGACACTACATAGTGATAAATATATTATGTATGTGAGAGAGAGAGATAGAGACAGATGGATATGTATATGTCTGTATGCATAGACATATCTATATATAACAGGTCATTCTGATGACGGGGCAACAGAAATGTGCTCATTTTAACTAAGTGTTTGGGCAAGCCTAGTGGGACTGTCAGTCTTATACAGTGACTGCAGCCAACACCTACCTGTACTCCAGTCTGAGATTTTGTGTGTTACAGACCATACCTCACAATTGTCTAGAGTGTTGCAGAATGACCAGAGTTTTGGCTCATAACTTTGCTCTGTTCCTTATAAAATCTGTAGTTTTCTGTCAAATCAATTTGATGAACTGAGGACTGAAGTCACTAAATAAAGACATACATTTGAGTTTCTGACTTCAAATCCTTCAGAAAAATGTATGTTGAAACAAACCCTGTTATTCTAGTAACTTTTTAAATTTATGAGAGCAGTATTTAAAATGTTCCCCTATTTGTGGGCCCCCCATTTTGTCAAGCTTTGTCCAGATTTCTTGCACTAGGAGGTTGAGAGGTATGTTATACACATTGACATCTGTCCCTGTTTCTACAGTACTGAACTTTACTCAAAATGCCCACAGCATTCCCCAGCTGTCTACTGTACTTAATATGTCACTGAGGTTCATAATGTTACACCACACACACAGAATGACAGTATGTGAAAACACCGGCATAATAATACCTCACGTGCAAAAGATGTGAATACTTCCAGATTGAATCCATAAACACTATCACCCATACTAACTTTCCTAATCCACTGAGCCACACAGGCTGCCAGAGAAAAGTAATTTGTCACACATTCAACAGCATAAATATGTACACTGTTATTTCTGCTTTATTTGGCACATACAATGTGTGATAGAGTACTATGTTACAGCACTGAGATTGCCTGGTCTGCTAATATACCATTGCTGACTTACTGTTAAAGCAGTTATACAGGAACGCTGCTGTGTTGGGGGTGGGGGAACAACAGCACATGATCTGCTAGGATAGACAGTAGTCAAAATATCATGTGACCCCACTGTTTAACATCTCCCTTGACTGATGTAGTGAATATTCCAGCCATGAGGCCTAGTGATTATTAGGGGACACTTACTATTGGACTGGGTATCAGTAGTCCCATGTGAATGTTACAGCAGTTTAAATATCCCACTATACTTCCTTGCATAAATGCAGCAGATCCATACATACAATAACATATTATAGCAATCCTTACAAATAGTGAGTAGGTTAGAGACCTACCTTGCAAATGCAGCAGTTGACAAAACTGTAGTTCAGGGCTGACTCTGTCTGATGCAAGCAGTACACAGCCAATATATGGATAGGTATGGGTTGTATGGGTTGCCTGGCATCAACAATTTAACTATATGTATGTGAGTAGGAATAAGGTGTCAGTTCCTAGGGCCCTAGGTTGTCAGTGAATGTGCTATGTGTTGTCTCTTAGCCAAAGCCAGGGCATACTGGGCATGCCT